>NC_041389.1:645190440-645277024 GCF_002162155.2 Triticum dicoccoides
GTTGGCTTCTTAGAATTATACACACACACCATAGAGAGAGGGAAGCAAGAGCTAGCCTTGCTCTTCTTCTCCCTCGAACCGAGCAGCTCAAGAGCATTTGTAGCTACCCTTTCTGATCTAGTGATCATGCGGAGACCCTGCAGAGCAGGACTAGGGGTGTTATCTCCTCGGAGAGCCCCAAACCTGGGTAAGATTCCCCGGCGTGCACGTCTTCGCCTCATCTCGTTTCCAGGCACCGGCGACGTCTTACTGGCACCCACTATGATAAGCCATCCATTGGCATATGTCGCACCTACCACCCGACATTTTGCGCCCACTGTGGGGCCAGGTGCACTCGCGTCCGGAGACCTGTTCTGGACGGGAACCCTCTTCCTCCCCCGCGAGCGCAGCCAGCCTGCTGCACCCGATGGTGTTTTCCTGGACGTGCTGCAAGGCGTTGACGATGCCTGCGCGGCGAGCTGCCTCGCCGATCTTCTCGGCAAGACTCGCATCTCCGACGTGCCCGCGTCCGACGCGGGCATGGACTACCCTGAGAGCCTCGACCAGCTTCACGTCTCTAGCGAGCCCGCTGCAGATGTGGAGTCGGTCGGCTCCACCGACCCGATGCTCGTCGACTCCGACAGGGCATCGCTCGACGCCTACCCCTCCTGTCGGGTGGTAGGTGCGACATATGCCAACGGGTGGCTTATCATTGTGGGTGCCAATAAGACGTCGTCGGTGCCTGGAAACGGGATGAGGCGAAGACCTGCACGCCGGCGAATCTTACCCAGGTTCGGGGCTCTCCGAGGAGATAACGCCCCTAGTCCTGCTCTGCGGGGTCTCCGCATCATCACTAGATTGGATAGAGTAGCTACAATCGCTCCTAGAGCTGTTGGGTTCAAGGGAGAAGAAGAACAAGGCTAGCTCTTGCTTCCCTCTCTATATGGTGTCTGTGTAATGCTAAGAAGCCAACCCTTTGCATGGGTGCCCCGGGGGGTTTATATAGGCCTACCCCCGGGGGTACAATTGTAATCCGACTGGGTGCTGGTCCCAGCCGTCAGTGTCTACGCTCGCCGGTTTCTTCGCTGGCTGTTGGGGCCCGCCGAGTAGTGGGTCCCGCCGGCTGCCGGCCTCTTGGTCGGTAGGCCGGCCCCACCGCCTAGGATCTTGTCGGCGGCTGCTTACTGTAGCCTCGCCCCTGATGACGAGGGCTTCGTTGGGGTAAGTGTGGCTACAGTGGGCCGCCTCGAGGGCTCTCACTGTAGCCTTACCTCGTCTTGTCGCCTTAATGTGGCACATGCTTCGAGGGAGGGGGTAGCCAACCTCTGGGGGCTGGCTACGCCCTTGGCCGACTGGGGGAGGCCGGGCCGCCTCCGCGCCTCTCTCTGGCTGAAGGGGCCCGCCGCCCCTGGGCCGTACCGGCGTCTGTCGTGGGTGACGTCGAGGCCTGCATGGCTATAGTGCCGAGCCGGACGGGGGATGGCCGTCCCGTATGGCGTCCTGTGGCCATGCCTGCCTCGGGCTTCGGGGGTAGTGGGCCGCACTGTGGCCACACCCCATCTTATCACTGTTATGCGGTGTAGCTTTGGTGGTTGAGGTCTTGGCCGGCCTCTTGGAGTCGCCATTCTTCGGAGCCGGCTTCGAGGAAGTCGGCATCCTTTACGGCCGGCTTCCTGGAGTCGGCCACCCCGTGGTTATCCTGGGGGGGAGGTTTCTGAGGCTGGGTCGCCTTCCATGAGTCGGCTTCAGAGGTAGCCGTCCAGGGAAGGTGGTCCAATGCTTGGAGTGCTTGAAGGCCCAAAGGCCTGATAATTTTTTGGAAGAGCCAGGGCCAGTCGGTTAGGCTACCCGTGGCCATTTACTCCGACAGTAGTCCCCGAAGCTGATTGGGCTTCGAGGTTGGGTAGGAGTTGAGAAGCTTGGTCAGCTTCCTATCTCGACAAGTCGGCAGCTGGGAGCCGACTTTGGTTGGGTGCGCCGCCTTGGTCAAAAGCTCCGGAGTCGGAGGGCGGGAGCTCGCCAGTGGATGCAATGGGCCGCGGGCCGGCCACTTGCCATCTGCGAACCACGTGGCCTCTCTCGACCGGAAAGTCTGCCAACCCATGCGCACGACGGGACGTAGCCGCAGGGCGGGGGCCCGCCACGTCCACGCCCGGGCCCAGGCGCAGATTCTCTGCAGCCCGAAACCGCCCGCATGTCTCCTTGCGGCAGTTTCGGCATGCCTTTAGGGCGTAATAATCGCGAGGCGTGGGGGAGTGGGTGCAGTTAATCCCACGTCCCACCCCATGTCCGGCCTCCCTGGCTTCAACTCGCGAGGCTATAAGTAGGGGGAGAGGGAGAGCGGCAGGCTCTCGCATGCTCCTCCCCCTTCCACCATCTTCTTTCTCTTGCCGTTTCTTGCAACAGCGCCTCGCCGCTGCGCTCTTCCACTACTCGTTCCTCCGCCGCCGCGCTTGTTTTCACCATGCCTCCCGCTACGGAGCAATATGGCGGGGATTGGGACGGCTCCAACGTCCACGAGGATCACGTCGAATTCCTCCACAAGACGCGGCGACTGCCTAGCGCGGACAAGGTGGAGGTCTGTCTCGCGCCGGCAAAGGAGCTTACGCCGGAGCCGCGGGAGGGCGAGCGGGTGGTCTTCCGCTTGCATTTCTTGCGCGGAATCGGCCTGCCCGTGAGCGCCTTCTTCCGTTCTTGGCTCGAGTTCTACCAGCTCCAGCCGCACCACCTCACCCCGAATGCGGTGGTGCTGCTGTCTGCCTTCGTCACCCTATGCGAAGGCTACCTCGGCGTCCTCCCCACCCTCGAGCTCTGGGGGGAGTTCTTCCAGTCCAAGCTGGGCACGCGCTCGCGGGGCGTGCCGGCTCAGACTGGCGCCTTCATCGCGGGGCGGAGGGTGGCTGCCGACAACCCCTTCCCCATCATCACACTGATCCAGTCGGTGAAGCTATGGCAAAAGTCGTATTTCTACGTCAGGAACATCGCCCCGCAGGGCGACTACGTCAACCTGCCAGCTTACGTAGCCGGCCCACCGAAGGGCAGGTGGCCCCAGTGGTCCTACCGGGCCGTGACTCTGACTCCGGCTGGATCTGCAGCCGTCGCCCGAGTGCGAGCGATGACCCAGTCGGAGGGCTTGACGGGGCCCGACCTGCTCGCCGCCTTCGTCACGCACCAGGTACTTCCGCTCCAGAGCCGCCCTCATCTGATCTGTCAGATGAGCGGCCAGCTCGATCCGAGCCGGATGTGCACCAAGGACATGCCGCACGCGGAGGTTGCCTATATGGTGAACTACCTCGCGAACTGCAAACTCTCCGAAGAGTGGCAGTTCGGCAAGGAGCCATATAGCCGAGCCAATCCGCCGCCCACGGTATGTTCTCCTTGTCTCTTCTTTTTTCTCTTAGCTTTGTCGCCGAGTTCCTTTGGCCGACTCTGACTAGTCGGCTTGTCTTGGACAGAGTCCTCTCCTTCGGCCTGCCAGCGGGTCGGATGCGGAGCGCCGATTCGTCCCCGACCACACGCAGCACGACCTGGAGGACCCCGACTTGGGGACGGCCGCTATGGACGACAACATCGAGCCGGGTGGTGGCCAAGCCAGCGGCGAAGCAGGCGGCTCCGGGCATGGAGTCACCTTCGACGACTGGCCGGACGACGATGAGGCCGAAGTCGTCCCGCGCTGCCGGCCGGCCTCTGGACGCGGCGCGGGTTCCTCCGCTGCACCGCCTGCTCAGGGCGGCGGGCAAAAGCGTCGCGCTGCCCAGGGTTTGTTCGGCAGTCGGACGAAGAAACCCAGGGGCAGGGCGGCGGCGACCAGGCGAGAGGAGGCGGCCGCGAAAGCGGCTCGCTTCCGCAAGACGGTGAAGCAAGCACAGACGGTGCCGGCGTAAGTTCGAACTCTTTTGTATACTCTTTTTTCTTTCTTTTCTCTAGTGGTTCCTGAATCTTTGTCTTTTTCTCCAAACAACCAGAGCTCCATTGTCGCTTGAGCGGGCGGCTGCCGCCTCCGTCGTCGAGTCGCCGAGGGGGTCTGGGAGCACCACTCGCCGCGTGGACACCCGTGCCGACCTTCAGGAGGCGACAGAACGGAACTCGCGGGAGGCGCGGGAGGAGCGGGAGGCGCGGGAGGCGGCCGTCACCCAGGCACCGCAGGAGGAGGAGGCGGCGAAGGCGCGCGACGACGCCGCGGCCAAGGCCCAAGCGGAGGCTGCATCTGCGGCGACGGCGGAGGGGGCCTTGTTGGTCACCCCACTGCGCGTCATAGCGCGTGGGGCCCCGGAACCCTCGCCAGAAGGAGCAGGCGGCGACCAGCCAGGGCTGGAGAGGGACGATGATGTTGTCATCCTGCAGAGGGCGCTGGTGCCGACCCCGCCGACTGGGGCGGCTCAAGGCGGCCGGCCTGATCTGCCGCCTGCGCAGTCGGCGGGGGGCGAGCCGGCCGCGAGGACTGAGCTGGCGCGCGGGGAAGGCTGCGTCAGAGCCACAGAAGGCCGCGTCGGAGCCGCAGCCGGCCGCGGGCTCCAGCTCGTCGGCCCAGGATGTGGAGGTGGCCAGTGCTACCTCGGGGTGGACGCTGGGCGAAGGGACGGCCGTGATGAACGTGGCCGCGCAGGACGTCCGGACCCGGCTCCAGGCTCAGGCTACGGCGCTGAGGCAGTACACCGACGAGTTCCTTGCGACGCGGGCGGCCATCCTGGTTAGTCTTCTTATCTTGCTTCTTCTTGGCCTTTATTTCTTCCGTGGGGGCGCGTCAGCGCACCCACTGGGTGTAGTCCCCGAGTTCCGAGTTGGCTGCTGAGCAGGCGGCTTGGAACTTCTTAGTGGATTTGGCTTTGCTATTCTTGTTCTTACTTCGATCTTCTGTCTATCTTGCAGGACTACCACAATCTTTGTGCGGCCGCCTTCAACTCCCAGGCTCGGGAGCTGACCCAGAAGACCGCCGACCTTACTGAGAGCCGGGGTACATGCTTTGTTCTTTATATCACGTGGGGGTGCGTCAGCGCACCCACTGGGTGTAGTCCCCGAGATTCGGGCCGACTGCTGAGCAGTCGGGTCGGATCTTCCTTGACGACTTCCTCTTACTGTTCTTTCTTTTTCTTCCGTCTCTGCAGCGGCCAACGCCGGTCTGAGGGCACAGCTGGGAGAGTCTCAGACTGCCCTTCATGCCAAGGATGCCGAGCTCGCCGCCTTGGTGCAGGAACGCGACCGCCTGGCCAAGAAGTTGGCCGACCAGGAGGAAGGCCACAAGGCGGTGCTGAAGGCGGTGCAGGACCGCGAAGCCGCCCTCCAGGCCGAGTACGAGACGGAGGCGGCTGGCTGGGCTGAAGCAAGGCAAACTCTGATCTCTGGCTATGGTCAATCGAAGATCTGGTTGACGGTAAGCCGCCTACTTCTTCGTCCTTTCTTGCCGTCTGCAGCTTTTGGCTCGTTTTCTGACTTGGTGTTCTTCTCTTCTTTTCTTCTTCTTTCTTGCACAGAATATTTCCCTGGCTATTCTACCGCCGCCAACCAGATCATCGAGGCCCGCCGCCAAGCGCAAAGGCAGGCTGGCTTCGAGATTTTGCCAACCGCCGGCCGTTCGCTGGAGGAGCAGCTCTTGGCGATCTAGGCCCGCATCCAGCCAGCTCACCGACTGCTCCACCGGCTTCATCGTGCCAGGGCGCAAGTATTGGCCGCCCTCTGGCCCGGCCAAGTGGTTCCTCGCACCCCCAGTCGAACTGCCGACTGGCTGGAGGTGGCAGTCGGCCGCTTCGAAGTCTGGAAGGCCTCGGCGGCTCGGTCCGGTGCCAGGCGGGCGCTGGAGTTCGTCAAGGCCTGGTATCCCGGCCGGAGCCTGGATCAGCTGGCTACCTGGCGGCAGCAAGCCGACACGGAGCTGGAGCCGGCGCGGCAGGCTATCATCCGGCGGGCTTCAGCGATCGCCGACTACACCGACACCAGCGTCTTCGCCCCCGAGGTAGATGACAACGGTGTTGCCCAGCCGGAGGAGTGGTTCGGGCTGAACCTGGCAGACGGTGAAGACTCGGTGGGGGAGATCGACTCCAGCCACGAGGGCGAAGAGGAGGAGGAGGAGGGTGAAGACGCCGAGCCGGCTGGTGGAGCAACCGACCAGCCTCAGCCTGACTGCGCCTCCAGCACCACATCGTGCGCGAGTGCGTCGCCTGCCACTGGTGGTGACCAAGCCGAGACCCGCTAGGCGGCCACTCCTTCAGCCAGCGACGCCGTCTCCACCGACCAGCCTGGCTCCCGCACCGCGCCCTAGTCTAGTCTGCCATCTTTTGTTTTCCTGTCTTGTCACTTTTGGAACAATATTTTGTTAAGTCTGCACAATTCCACCCACTAGGGGTGTATTCGAACTTATGTCCGTAGCCAGCCTGTTGGGGGCTTTATATGTATATATAACTTATGCATGCATTTGGCTTTTCCTCGTACTTTGCTTTTCATCCTTCTGCTGTTTCCTTTGCCGCCCTTCCTTGGTTGCCGCCTCCCTAGTCCAACAGTTGCTCTGCAATCTGTAGCTGGAGGAGTGCTTGGCCAATTGGGGGGGGGAGTACTCTAGCTTTGCTGGACTAAAGCTAAGTGTTTAGGAAGCCGGCCAGCCGGCTGTTCTGACAGTCGGCAAGCGTGGTTGGAGGCCGTCTTTTTGCTATATAAGTTCGTTGGTCCTTAGCCGTTTTTCGTGTGGGCATCCTTTCTGCCTTGCCTCTTGCTAGTCGGACAGTCGGTTCTTCGAGCTGCGACTTTCAGCAAGAGAGGACTCGGGAGCCGGCACACTACTTGTTTGACTTCAGGTAGAACTTTTAATATAGCTAAAGGCGGCGAGTCCCCGGGCCGACTAGTCGAACCCGGTGCCCAACAAGAAATCAAATGTAATAATACATTCATGGGTATGACACTTGTAATTCATAGATAAACAAAGGCAGTCCCCGAGTACTGTTCGGGGGGCCTGTTGGTTTGTACTTAATACAAAAGGGTAGCATGATACATACTGCTTTCAACTGTATAATCTTCTCAGGAGGTTCGCGCTCCATGGTCGCTCCGACTCCTTGCCGGAGTCATCTCTCTTGCGTGCTCTTGCTTTTTGCGCGTCGATCAGGTAGTAGGAGTCGTTGCCTAGTGCCTTGCTGATGACGAAGGGGCCTTCCCAAGGGGCCGAGAGCTTGTGCTGGCCAGCTGTTCGCTGGATCAGCCGGAGCACAAGGTCGCCCTCTTGGAAGGATCTTGGCTTGACCTTACAGTTGTGGTAGCAGCGCAGCCCTTGCTGGTAGATGGTGGACCGGCTGAGTGCTAATAGCCGACCTTCTTCCAGTAGGTCGACGTCGTCTTCTCTTGCTTCCTTGGCCTCCTCCTCCGTGTACATGGTGATCCGAGGCGAGTCGAACTCGATGTCTGTTGGGATGACAGCCTCGGCACCATACACGAGGAAAAATGGAGTAAAGCCGGTTGACTTGTTGGGTGTAGTGCGCAGACTCCAGAGGACAGCCGGCAGCTCATCGAGCCAGCAGCCGGCCGATCCCTCCAGTGGTACAACCAGTCGGGGTTTGATGCCGGAGAGGATGAGTCCATTTGCTCGCTCGACCTAGCCGTTTGACTGCGGGTGGGAAACAGACGCTAAGTCCAGTCGGGTGCCCTGCGTCACGCAGAAACGTGCCAGTGCTCATTTGGCAAAGTTCGTGCCGTTGTCGGTGATGATGCTGTGCGGCACGCCATACCGAGTAGTGATGTCAGTGATGAATGTCACGGCAGTCGGCCTGTTCAGCTTCTTGATCGGCTTTGCTTCGATCCACTTTGTGAACTTGTCCACAGTGACAAGTAGATGCGTCAAGCCGCCGCGGGCTGTCTTGAAAGGGCCCACCATGTCCAGTCCCCAGACGGCAAAAGGCCAGGTGAGGGGAATGGTCTTGAGTGCAGAAGCCGGCAGGTGTTGCTTGGAACTAAAACTTGGCATCCTCTGCAGCCCTTGACTATTTCTTTAGAATCCTCCGAGGCAGTCGGCCAGAAGAAACCATGGCGGAAAGCCTTGGCCACAAGTGATCTTGAGGCTGCGTGGTGGCCGCATTCGCCTATTTGGATATCCTTGAGGATTGCCACTCCTTTTTCTGGCTCGACACAACGCTGGAAGACTCCAGTGACGCTGCGCTTCACAAGCTCTCTGTTGATTATTGCATATGCTGCGGCTCGTCGTTGCACTAGTCTTGCTGAGATCTCATCAGCCGGCAGCTCTCTGCTGACTAGGAACTTGAGGATGGGCTGCGCCCATGATGGAGCTGTGACTTCTTCTTCTGTTAGTGTAGCCACCATGACTCGGGTGGGTGGGTTGGGTAGCGTGGAATTAGAGTCGGCCACCGCTTCTTGTGTCGTTGCAGTCCCTGGGCCGACTGCTGCAATCCCCGGGCCGGGTTCTGAAGTCCCCGGGCCGGGTGCGACTACGGCAGTCCCCGGGCCAGTTGTCGAAGTCCCCGTGCCGCCTGCGGGGTTCCTCTAGTCGGATCCGGCTGCATCTGGCGCAGGCGGTACGAAGATGGAGTCCGACACTGGAGACGGTTTGATGGACGGCTTGAGGAGGCGCTGGAGGGAGACGCCAGTCGGTATGGTTTGTCGGGTGGAGCCGATCCGTGCTAGGGCATCTGCTTGGTCGTTGTCGGCCCTTGGCACGTGAAGGAACTCGCACCCTTCAAAGTATCCGCTGATCTGCTAGACGAGGAATCGATAGCTCGCCATGTTCACGTCCTTGGCATCCCAGTCGCCAGACGACTGCTGGACCACCAAGTCTGAGTCGCCGTAACACAGGATCCGGCGTATGCCGAGCTCTTTGGCTAGCTGGAGCCCATGTACGAGCGCCTCGTACTCGGCCACGTTGTTGGAGGCGGCGAAGTGGATCTGCAGTGTGTACTTGAGCTTGTCGCCTTTGGGAGAGGTGAGGACGATGCCGGCTCCCAAGCCGGTGCACATCTTCGACCCATCAAAGTGCATCCGCCAATGGGTAGAGTCGGGAGCCGGCGGTAGGTACTGGGTCTCGACCCAGTCGACGAGGAAGTCGGCCAACGCTCGGGACTTGATGGCGGTGCGGGGTTGGTAGAAGATCGTGTAGGGCGGCAGTGCAATAGTCCATTTAGCCACCCGGCCGGATGCATCCCGGCTTCCTATGATCTCGGCGAGCGGGGCGGTGCACACGACCGTGATGGGGTGTTCTTGGAAGTAGGGCTTCAGTTTCTTGGCGACGAAGTATACCCCATAGCACATCTTCTGGTAGTGCGGGTAGTTCTTCTTTGAGCTGGATAGCACTTCGCTTAGGTAGTACACCGGCCTCTGGACTAGCTGGGCTCGGCCTTCTTCCGAGCGCTGGACCACAACAACAGTACTGACTACTCGGCTAGTCGCAGCAATGTAGAGGACCATGGGCTCCTTTTCAGTCGGCGCTGCCAGGACAGGCGGAGTGGTCAGCATTTTCTTCAACTCATGGAAGGCTTGGTCGGCTTGGTCATTCCACTCGAAGTTAGTGGACTTCTTCATGAGTCGGTACAGAGGAAGAGCCTTCTCTCCTAGTCGGCTGATAAAACGATTCAGGGAGGCCAAGAAGCCGGTGAACTTCTGCACATCTCGCAGTTTGGTGGGAATCTCCATCCTCTCGATGGCCTTGATCTTGACGGGGTTGCACTTGATGCCGCGTTCGGAGACCAGGAAGCCTAGCAGCTGGCCGGCTGGTACTCCGAACACGCACTTCTCGGGGTTGAGTTTGATTTGGAATCGGCGCAAGTTGGTGAATGTTTCTTTGAGATCTTCCAGCAGGGTGCTGCGCTTCTCTGTCTTCACCACAATGTCGTCTACATAGACGTTGGCATTTCTGCCAAGTTGTTTCAAGAGGCATTTCTGCATGCAACGCTGAAAAGTGGCGCTGGCATTTCTCAAGCCGAACGTCATAGTCAGGTAGCAGAAAGCTCCAAATGGTGTGATGAAGGCAGTCTTCAGGCAGTCTGCTGGGTCCAACTTGATCTGATGGTACCCTGAATAGGCGTCCAAAAAACTCAACAGCTCGCATCCGGCTGTGGAGTCTATCACTTGGTTAATCCGTGGCAGAGCAAACGGATCCTTTGGGCAGGCCTTATTCAGGCTGGTGTAGTCTATACACATACGCCACTTGTTATTCTTCTTCAGAACCAGAACTGGATTGGCAAGCCACTCTGGAAATAACACTTCCATGATAAAGCCAGCAGCAAGGAGCCGGGCTATCTCTTCTCCCACGATTCTTCGCTTCTCTTCTGACAGTCGGCGGAGGGGTTGCTTGACCGGCTTCGCGTCGGCGCGGACATGTAATTTGTGCTTGGCGAAATCCTTCGGGACACCCGGCATGTCCTTTGGGGACCATGCAAAAATGTCTCGATTCTCACGGAGGAAGTCGACGACCTCGCCTTCCTATTTACTGTCCAAGTTCGCCCCAATGACAGCGAACCTCTCCGGGTTCTCCGAGTCCAGAGGTATCTTCTTCGTCTCTTTGGCAGGCTGGATGGAGCCCTGCGCATCACTATCTTTGGGGTTGGGGGACAGGGCCGGCTGCTTGCCGGCCATGGCCACAACCCGCTCCAGCATCTTCTTCTCTTCTGCCACCACGAGGGACTCGGCCAGCCGGCTACTGGCCATGGCACACTCGATGGACTTCTTGTAATCGCCGGCTACCGTGATGATCCCCTTTGAGCTCGACATCTTCATCTTCAGGTAGGCGTAGTGGGGCACAGCCATAAATTTGGCCAGAGCAGGTCGGCCAAGCAGAGCATGATAGGGGCTCTCCAAATCCACTACCTCGAACCAGATCGCTTCCCGGCGAAAATGATTTTTGTCTTCGAAGAGAACATCCATTTTAATCTTGCCGATTGGGGAGCAAGACAAGCCGGGGACGATACCATGGAACATGGTCCGGCTCGGCATAAGCTGCTTCGCCTTGATGTTCAGCTTCTCCATGGTATCGCGGTACAGTATGTTGATACTGCTTCCGCCATTTATCAGGACACGGGAGAATCGGGCAGCTCGCCTCTCCATCGCGAGGGTGACATCCAAGACCATTGCATAGGAGCCAGGAGAGGGCATCACCTCTGGGTGGTCGGCCTGGCTCCAGCTGATTGGCTTCTCTGACTAGTGCATGAACTCGGGGGCGCTAGAGGTGACTGCATTAATATCTTGATGTTGTCGGTGCCGACTACGCTTGTTGTCGGCTTGACTGGTGAAGACGACGTAGGCGGCGTGCTCTTCAGGGAATTAGTCTTGGATGGCGCCGACCGCCGGCCGAGCCGCCGGCTACTGGGGGGCTGGAGGCGGCGGACCGGGAGGCGGAGGCGGCAACAACACCTCGCCCTTGGTGATTCGCGTGAGCCAGTGGCATTTTCGGGTCGTGTGGTTAGACAGCTTCGCGCCGCTGTGGAACTTGCAGGGGGCGTCAAGAGCCTGCTCGTAAGAGAAAGTCGGCTGCCAAGCCGGGCTGCCGCCCTTCTTCTTGGGAACGGGCCGTTCTTCGGGCTGCTCATCTTCAACGGTGGCCACCTGCCGACTGGTGGTAGTCGGCATGGGGGCCTTGCGCTTGTGATCATTGTGGTAGGGGCGCCGATTGGGCTTGCTAGCCGGCGTCTTGGGAGCCGGGGCAATCACCTTCCCCGAGGCGTCTACTCGAAGCTCGGTCTTCATCGAGGAGTCGGCCGTGGCGTACTTGTCCGCGATGACCAGCAACTCGTCGAGGGTAGCCAACTCGTCGCAGAGGAGTCGGTGCTTGAGGAGGGTGCCCTCTCGGCACCCGTCGGTGAAGTACTCGATGGCCTGAACCTCGTGCACCCCCTCGCAGGAGTTGCGGAGCTCGGCCCGCCGCGTGAGGTAGTCGCGGGTCGACTCGTTGGGCCCTTGGACGCAGAGGGAGAGCTGGCGAGGCTTGGGAGGCCGCTTGTAGGTGCTGGTGAAGTTGCGGATGAAGACTTCCGTGAAGTCCAGCCAACTATTGATGCTGTAGGGCTTGAGACTGTTGAGCCATGTGCATGCCGTGCCTTGCAGCATGAGGGGGACATACTTCACGGTGACACGCCGATTGCTGTTGGCTATGCTGACAGCCGTGGAGTAGTCGATGAGCCAATCTTCCGGCTTTACTGAGCCGTTGTACTTGGGCGTGTCTCTGGGGAGCGAGAACCCTTTGGGGAAGGGCTCGTCGCGGATGCGGGGACCAAAGCATGGCGGGCCGACATCGTCCTCTTCTTCTAACGCCAAGGATCGAGCAAGGCGGTCGATCCGGTGGCGGGCGTCGTTCTCGCTGACTCCTTCTCGGCGGCCGAGTCGCGTGCGTGATAGGCGGCGGAGTGAGACGTCTTTCTCTTCGAGGCGGGGGGGGGGAGGCAAATCTCCTTGGTGTTCTACCGCTCGAGGGCGGCCTTCCGCGTCGCGCTCGATGGTGATGCGAGTCCGGCTGCGGCTGGCAGCCGGCTCCTTGTCTTTCTTCTGGCGTTCGCTGCTCGCAGTCGGTGAGCGGGACGTCGCGGTGTGCTCCCGGCGTGGGGGATGACTATCAGCACGGGCGCCGGCTTTGTGCCGTTCCGCAGCCGCGTCGATCAGCTGCTAGATCTGTCTTGTCATGTAGGGGAGCTCATCGGCTCCCAGCCCATTGAGCTCTTCTGCAGCTGCCTGAGTGGCTCGCAGATTCTCGAGCGGGGTGGCGTAGACGGGGCGATCTGACCCCAGCATGCTGGTGACGGCCGCGCCGCGCTTCTGGACGAAGCCGACTCAGCTCGGACCGCTAGGCAGCGGCGTACCGAAGGCGGCGCGGTCGACTTCACGCTGGTGGGCCTCGGTGAGGCGTCTCATGGAGGCTATCTTCTGGCCTTCCGCGATGAGGGCGAGGCGGCGTGCCTCCAGGGTCTCGGCGTCGGCATCGGCCCGGATGGGGATGGAGAGGTCGTGCATCGCCGCTTGCAGGGCGTCGTGGGCGTTCTCGCCAGACTTGGCGACGTGGCTGATTACCAACACCTCAGTGACAGCGCTGCTGCCGCTGTCAGCTCGAGGGGGAGGATCGTCGAAGACCACCACGTCAGAGGGGTAAGCGTCGAGCGATGCCGTGTCGGAGTCGACGAGCATCGGGTCAGTGGAGCCGACCGACTCCACATCCACAGCAGGCTCGCTGGAGACGTGAAGCTGGTCGAGGAGGCTGACGAGGCGGCTCTCGGGGTAGTCCGTGCCTGCGTCGGACGCAGGCTCGTCGGAGATGCGAGTCTCGCCGAAAAGATCGGCGAGGCGGCTCGCTGCGCAAGCGTCGTTGACGCCTTGCAGCGTCTCGAGGCAAGCGCCATCGGGCGCAGCAGGCTGGCTGCGCTCGCGGGGGAGGAAGAGGGTTCCCGTCCAGAACAGGTCTCCGGACGACAGTGCACCTGGCCCCAAGGTGGGCGCCAAATGTCGGGTGGTAGGTGCGACATATGCCAACGGGTGGCTTATCATTGTGGGTGCCAATAAGACGTCGCCGGTGCCTGGAAACGGGATGAGGCGAAGACATGCACGCCGGCGAATCTTACCCAGGTTCGGGGCTCTCCGAGGAGATAACGCCCCTAGTCCTCCTCTACGGGGTCTCCGCATGATCACTAGATCGGAAAGAGTAGCTACAATCGCTCCTAGAGCTGTTGGGTTCAAGGGAGAAGAAGAACAAGGCTAGCTCTTGCTTCCCTCTCTATATGGTGTATGTGTAATGCTAAGAAGCCAACCCTTTGCATGGGTGCCCCGGGGGGTTTATATAGGCCTACCCCCCGGGGGTACAATTGTAATCCGGCTAGGCGCTGGTCCCAGCCGTCAGTGTTTACGCTCGCCAGCTTCTTCGCCGGCTGTTGGGGCCCGCCGACTAGTGGGTCCCGCCGGCTGCCGGCCTCTTGGTCGACAGGCCGGCCCCACCGCCTAGGATCTTGTCAGCGGCTGCTTACTGTAGCCTCGCCCCTGATGATGAGGGCTTCGTTGAGGTAAGTGTGGCTACAGTGGGCCGCCTCGAGGGCCCTCACTGTAGCCTTACCTCGTCTTGTCGCCTTAATGTGGCACATGCTTCGAGGGAGGGGGTAGCCGACCTCTGGGGGCCGGCTACGCCCTTGGCCGACTGGGGGAGGCTGGGCCACCTCCGCGCCTCTCTCTGGCTGAAGGGGCCCGCCACCAGTGGGCCGTACCGGCGTCTGTCGTGGGTGACGTCGAGGCCTGCATGGCTACAGTGCCGAGCCGGACGGGGGATGGCCGTCCCGTACGGCGTCCTGTGGCCATGCCTGCCTCGGGCTTCGGGGGTAGTGGGCTGCACTGTGGCCACACCCCGTCTTATCACCGTTATGCGGCGTAGCTTTGGTGGTTGTGGTCTTGGCCGGCCTCTTGGAGTCGGCGTTCTTCGGGGCCGGCTTCGAGGAAGTCGGCATCCTTTACGGCCGGCTTCCTGGAGTCGGCCACCCCGTGGTTATCCTGGGGGGGGGGGGAAGTTGCTGAGGCTGGGTCGCCTTCCGTGAGTCGGCTTCAGAGGTAGCCGACCAGGGAAGGTGGTCCAATGCTTGGAGTTCTTGAAGGCCCAAAGGCCTGATAATTTTTTGGAAGAGCCAGGGGCAGTCGGTTAGGCTACCCGTGGCCATTTGCTCGGACACCTCCAACGTGGTGGTCTTCGACGACCCTCTCCCTCGAGCTGACAGTGGCAGCAGCGCTGTCACCGAAGTGTTGGTCATCAGCCACGTCGCTAACTCGGGCGAGAATGCCCACGACGCCCTGCAAGCGGCAATGCACGACCTCTCCATCCCCATCCCGGCCGACGCCGACGCCGAGACCCTGGAGGCACGCCGCCTCGCCCTCATCGCGGAAGGCCAGAAGATAGCCTCCATGAGACGTCTCACCGAGGCCCACCAGCGCAATGTCGACCGTGCTGCCTTCGGTACGCCACCGCCTAGCGGGCCGAGCCGAGCCGGCTTCGTCCAGAAGCGCGGCGCGGCTATTGCTAGCATGCTGGGGGCAGATCGCCCCGTCTATGCCACCCCGCTTGAGAATCTGCGAGCCGCTCAGGCGGCCGCTGAAGAGCTAAATGGGCTGGGAGCCGACGAACTCCCCTACATGACAAGACGGATCCAGCAGCTGATCAACGCGGTTGCAGAACGACATGAAGCTGGCGCCCGCGCCGATAGTCATCCCCCGCGCCGAGAGCATGCTGCAACGTCCCGCTCGCCGACTGCGAGCGGCGCCCGCCAAAAGAAAGACAAGGAGCCGGCTGCTAGCCGCAGCCGGACTCATATCACCATCGAGCGCGATGCGGAAGGCCGCCCTCGAGTGGTGGAGCACCAAGGAAACGTGCCTCCTCCCCCGCCTCGAAGAGAGAGACGTCTCACCCCGCCACCCATCACGCACCCGACTCTACCCATTGGCGGATGCACTTTGACGGGTCCAAGATGCGCACCGGCTTGGGAGCCGGCATCATCCTCACCTCTCCCAAAGGCGACAAGCACAAGTACACGCTGCAGATCCACTTCGCCGCCTCCAACAACGTGGCCGAGTACGAGGCGCTCGTACATGGGCTCCGGCTAGCCAAAGAGCTCGGTATACGCCGGATCCTGTGTTACGGCGACTCAGACTTGCTGGTCCAGCAGTCGTCTAGCGACTGGGACGCCAAGGACTCGAACATGCCGAGCTATCGATTCCTCGTCCAGCAGATCAGCGGGTACTTCGAAGGGTGCGAGTTCCTTCACGTGCCAAGGGCCGACAACGACCAAGCAGATGCCCTAGCACGGGTCGGCTCCACCCGACAAGACATACCGACTGGCGTCTCCCTCCAGCGCCTCCTCAAGCCGTCCATCAAGCCGTCTCCAGAGTCGGACTCTATATTCGTACCGCATGTGCCAGATGCAGCCGGATCCGACTGGAGGAACCCCGCAGGCGGCACGGGGACTTCGACAACTGGTCCGAGGACTGCCGTAGTCGCACCCGGGCCGGGGACTTCAGAACCCGGCCCGGGGACTGCAGCAGTCAGCCCGGGGACTGCAGCAACGCAAGAAGCGGTGGCCGACTCCAACTCCACGCCACCTAACCCACCTACCCGAGTCACGGTGGCTACGCTAACAGAAGAAGAAGTCATAGCTCCATCTTGGGCCCAGCCCATCCTCAGATTCCTAGTCAGCAGAGAGCTGCCGGCTGATGAGATCTCAGCAAGACTAGTGCAACGATGAGCCGGAGCATATCCAATAATCAACAGAGAGCTTGTCAAGAGCGGCGTCACTGGAGTCTTCCAGCGCTGTGTCAAGCCAGAAAAAGGAGTGGCAATCCTCAAGGATATCCACCAAGGCGAATGCGGCCACCACGCAGCCTCAAGATCACTTGTGGCCAAGGCTTTCCGCCACGGCTTCTTCTGGCCGACCGCCTTGGAAGATGCCAAAGAGATAGTCAAGAGCTGCAGAGGATGCCAAGTTTTCAGTTCCAAGTAATACCTGCCGGCTTCTGCACTCAAGACCATTCCCCTCACCTGGCCTTTTGCCGTCTGGGACTGGACATGGTGGGCCCTTTCAAGACAGCCCGCGGCGGCCTGACACACCTGCTCGTCGCCGTGGACAAGTTCACCAAGTGGATCAAAGCGAAGCCGATCAAGAAGTTGAACGGGCTGACTGCCGTGACATTCATCACTGACATCACTACTCGGTACGGTGTGCCGCACGGCATCATCACCGACAATGGCACGAACTTTGCCAAAGGAGCACTGGCACATTTCTGCGTGACGCAGGTCATACGACTGGACTTAGCGTCCGTTGCCCACCCGCAGTCAAACGGTCAGGTCGAGCGAGCAAATGGACTCATCCTCTCTGGCATCAAGCCCCGACTGGTTGTGCCACTGGAGCGGTTGGCCGGCTGCTGGCTTGATGAGCTGCTGGCTGTCCTCTGGAGTCTGTGCACTACACCCAACAAGTCAACCGGCTTCACTCTGTTCTTCCTTGTATATGGTGCCGAGGCTGTCATCCCAACCGACATCGAGTTCGACTCGCCTCGGATCACCATGTACACGGAGGCGAAGGCCAAGGAAGCAAGAGAAGATGGCGTCGACCTACTAGAAGAAGGCCGGCTGTTAGCACTCAGCCGGTCCGCCATCTACCAGCAAGGGTTGCGCCGCTACCACAACCGAAAGGTCAAGCCAAGATCCTTCCAAGAGGGCGACCTTGTGCTTCGGCTGATCCAGCGAACAGCCGGCCAGCACAAGCTCTCGGCCCCTTGGGAAGGCCCCTTCGTCGTCAGCAAGGCACTCGACAACGACTCCTACTACTTGATCGACGCGCAAAAACCAAGAGCACGCAAAAGAGATGACTCCAGCAAGGAGTCGAAGCGACCATGGAACGCGAACCTCCTGAGAAGATTTTACAGTTGAAAGCAGTATGTATCATGCTACCCTTTTGTATTAAGTACAAAACAACAGGCTCCCCAAGGAGCACTCGGGGACTGCCTTTATTTATCTATGAATGACGAATGTCATATCCATGAATGTATTATTACATTTGATTTCTTGTCTGGCACCGGGTTCGACTAGTCGGCCCGGGGACTGGCCGCCTTGAGCTATATTAAAAGTTCTACCTGAAGTCAGACAAGTAGTGTGCCGGCTGCCGAGTCCTCTCTTGTTGAAAGTCGCAGCTCGAAGATTCGACTGTCCGACTAGCAAGAGCCAAGGCAGAAAGGATGCCCACACGAAAAACGGCTAAGGACTAACGAACTTATATAGCAAAAAGACGGCCTCCAACCATGCTTGCCAGCTGTCAGAATAGCCGGCTGACCGGCTTCCTAAACACTTAGCTCTAATCCAACAAAGCTGGAGTACTTGCCCTCCCAATTGGCCAAGCACTTCTCCAGCTACAGATTGCAGAGCAACTGTCCGACTGGGGAGGCGGCAACCAAGGGTGGGCGGCAAAGGAAACAGCAGAAGGATGAAAAGCAAAGAACGAGGAAAAGTCAAACGCCTGCATAAGTCGTATATACATATAAAACCCCCAACAGGCCGGCAATAGACATAAGTTCGAATACACCCCCAGTGGGTGGAATTGTGCAGACTTAACAGAATGTTGTTCCAAAAGTGACAAGACAGGAAAACAAAAGATGGCAGACTAGACTAAGGCGCGGTGCGGGAGCCAGGCTGGTCGGTGGAGATTGCGTCGCCGGCTGAAGGAGTGGCCGGCTGGCGGGTCTCGGCTTGGTCACCACCGGTGGTAGGCGGCGCACCCGCGCGTAACATGGTGCTGGAGGCGCGGTCAGGCTAAGGCCGGTCGGCCGCTCCACCATCCGGCTCGGCGTCTTCACCCTCCTCCTCCTCCTCGCCCTCGTCGCTGGAGTCGATCTCCTCCGCCGAGTCTTCACCGTCTACCGGGTTCAGCCCGAACCACTCCTCCGGCTGGGCGACACCATTGTCATCTACCTCAGGGGCGAAGATGCTGGTGTCGGTGTAGTCGGCGATCGCCGAAGCCCGCCAGATGATAGCCGGCCGCGCCGGCTCCAGCTCCGTGTCGGCTTCCTGCCGCCAGGTAGCCAGCTGGTCCAGACTCAGGCCGGGGTACCAGGCCTTGACGAACTCCAGCGCCCGCCTGGCGCCGGACCGAGCTGCCGAGGCCTTCCAGGCTTCGAAGCGACCGACCGCCACCTCCAGCCAGTCGGCAGTCCGACTGGGGGTGCGGGGAACCACTACGTCGGGCCAGAGGGTGGCCAATACTTGCGCCTCGGCACGCTGAAGCCGGCAGAGCAGTCGGTGAGCCGGCTGGAGATGGGCCTGGATCGCCAAGAGCTGCTCCTCTAGCGAACGTCCAGCGCTTGGCGAAATCTCGAAGCCATCCTGCCTTCGCGCTTGGCGGCGGTCCTCGATGATCTGGCTGGCGGCGGTAGAGTAGCCAAGGAAGTACTCTGTGCAAGAAAGAAAGAGATAAGAGAAAACACCAAGTCCGAAAATGAGCCAAAAGCGGCAGACAGCAAGAAAGGACGAAGAAGTAGGCGGCTTACCGTCAACCAGATCTTCGATCTGACCATAGCCAGTGATCAGAGTCTACCTTGCTTCAGCCCAGCCAGCCGCTTCTGTCTCGTACTCGGCCTGGAGGGCAGCTTCGCGGTCCTGCACCGCATTCAGAGCCGCCTTGTGGCCCTCCTCCTGGTCGGCCAACTTCTTGGCCAGGCGGTCGCGTTCCTGCACCAAGGCGGCAAGCTCGGCCTCCTTGGCACGAAGGGCGGTCTGAGACTCTCCCAGCTGTGCCCTCAGACCGGCGTTGGCCGCTGTAGAGACGGCAGAAAAAGAAGAAATAGTAAGAGGAAGTCGTCAAGGAAGATCCGACCCGACTGCTCAGCACTCGGCCAGAATCTCGAGGACTACACCAAGTGGGTGCGCTGACGCGCCCCCACGTGAGATAAAGAACAAAGCACTTACCCCGGCTCTCAGTTAGGTCGGCGGTCTTCTGGGTCAGCTCCCGAGCCTGGGAGTTGAAGGCGGCCGCACGAAGATTGTGGTAGTCCTGCAAGATAGGCAGAAGATCAAGGTAAGAACAAGAATAGCAAAGCCAAATCCACTAAGAAGTTCCAAGCCGCCTGCTCAGCAGCCGACTCGGAACTCGGGGACTACACCGAGTGGGTGCGCTGACGCGCCCCCATGGAAGATACCAAGATCAAGAAGAAGCAAGATAAGAAGACTAACCCGGATAGCCGCCCGCGTCGCAAGGAATTCGTCGGTGTACTGCCTCAGCCCCATAGCCTGGGCCAGGAGCCGGGTCCGGACGTCCTGCGCGGCCATGTTCATCACGGCCGACCCTCCGCCCGGCGTCCACCCCGAGGTGGCGCTGGCCGCCTCCGCATCCTGGGCCGACGAGCTGGAGCCCGCGGCCAGCTGCGGCTCCGACGCAGCCTTCCCCGCGCGCCGGCTCGGTGGCATCCGGACTGCCAGCTCAGTCCTCGCGGCCGGCTCGCCCCCCACCGACTATGCAGGCGGCAGATCAGGCCGGCCGCCTTGAGCCGCCCTAGTCGGCAGGGTCGGCACCGGCACCCTCTCCGGGATGACGACGTCGACATCCCTCTCGCGCCCCGGCTGGTCGCCGCTGGCTTCTTCTAGCGGGGGCTCCAGGGCCCCAGGCGCTGCGACGCGCAGTGGGGTGACCAACAAGGCCCCCTCCGCCATCGCCACAGCCGCAGCCTCCGCTTGGGCCTTGGCTGCAGCGTCGGCGCGCGCCTTCGCCGCCTCCTCCTCCTGCGCCGCCTGGGCGGCGGCCGCCTTCCGTGCCTCCGCCTCCCGCTCCTCCCGCACCTTCCCCGCGTTCCGCTCCGTCGCCGCCTGAAGGTCGGCACGGGGGTCCACGTGGCGAGTGGTGCTCCCAGATCCCCTTGGCGACTCAACGACGGAGGCGGCAACCGCCCGCTCGAGCGACAACGGAGCTCTGTTTGTTTGAAGAAAAAGACAAGGATTCAGGAACCACCAGAGAAAAGAAAAAAGAGTACACGAAGGAGTTTGAACTTACGCCGACACCGTCTGCGGTTGCTTCACCATCTTGCGGAAGCGAGCCGCCTTCGCGGCGGCCTCCTCCCGCCTGGTCGCCGCTGCCCCGCCCCTGGCTTCTTCGTCCAACTGCCGAACAAACCCTGCGCAGCACGACGCTTTTGCCCGCCGTCCCGAGCAGGCGGTGCAGCGGAGGAACCTGCGCCGCGGCCAGACGCCGGCTGACGGCACGGGACGACTTCGGCCTCGTCGTCGTCCGGCCAGTCGTCGAAGCCGACTCCATGCCCAGAGCCGCCTGCTTCGCCACCGGCTTGGCCACCACCCGGCTCGGTGTTGTCGCCCATAGCGGCCGCCCCCAAGTCGGGGTCCTCCAGATCGTGCTCCGTCCGGTCGGGGGCGAATCGGCGCTCCGCGTCCGACCCGCCTGCAGGCCGAAGAAGAGGGCTCTATCGAAAACAAGCCGACTAGTTAGAGTCGGCCAAAAGGAACTCGGCAACAAAACTGAGAGAAGAAGAAGAGACAAGGAGAACATACCGTAGGCGGCGGATTGGCTCGGCAATATGGCTGCTTGCCGAACTGCCACTCTTCGGAGACTTTGCAGTTCGCAAGGTAGTTCACCATATAGGCCACCTCGTCGTGTGGCATGTCCTTGGTACACATCCGGCTCGGATCGAGCTGGCCACTCATCTGACAGATCAGATGAGGGTGGCTCTGGAGCGGGAGTACCCGGCGTGTGACGAAGGCGGCCAGCAGGTCGGACCTGACAAGCCCTCCGACTGGGTCATCGCTCGCACTCGGGCGACGGCTGCGGTTCTAGCCGGCGTCAGCTTCACGGCCCGGTAGGACCACTGGGGCCGCCTGCCCGCCGGTGGGCCGGTTACGTAAGCCGGCAGGTTGACGTAGTCGCCCTGCGGGGCGACGTTCCTGGCGTAGAAGTATGACTTTTGCCATAACTTCACCGACTGATTCAGCGTGATGACGGGGAAGGGGTTGTCGGCAGCCACCCTCCGCATCACGATGAAGGCGGCAGTCTGAGCCAGCATGCCCTGCATGCGTGTGCCCAGCTTGGACTGGAAGAACTCCCCCCAGAGCTCGAGGGTAGGGAGGACGCCGAGGTAGCCTTCGCACAGGGTGACGAAGGCAGACAGCAGCACCACTGCGTTCGGGGTGAGGTGGTGCGGCTGGAGCTGGTAGAACTCGAGCCAAGAGCGGAAGAAGGCGCTCACGGGCAGGCCGATGCCGCGCAGGAAATGCGAGCGGAAGACCACCCGCTCGCCCTCCCGCGGCTCTGGCGGAATCTCCTTCGCCCGCACGAGACGGACCTCCACCTTGTCTGCGCCGGGCAGCCGCCGCGTCTTGTGGAGGAATTCGACGTGATCCTCGTGGACGTTGGAGCCGTCCCAATCCCCGCCATACTGCTCCTTGGCGGGAGGCATGGCGAAAACGAGCGCAGGCGGCGGAGGAACGAGTAGTGGAAGAGTGCGGCGGCGAGGCGCTGTTGCAAGAAACGGCAGGAGGAAGAAAATGCCAGAAAGAGGAGGAGCGTGCGAGAGCCTGCCGCTCTCCCCCTCCCCCTACTTATAGCTTTGCAAGGTGAAGCCGGGGAGGCTGGATGTGGGGTGAGACGTGGGATTAACTGCACCCACTCCCCCCACGCCTCGCGGTTATTGTGCCCTAAAGGCGTGCCGAAACTGCCGCAGGGAGACGTGCGGGCGGTTCGGGCTGCAGAGAATCCACGCCTGGGCCTCGGCATGGGCGTGGCGGGCCCCCGCCCTGCGGTAACGTCCCATCGCACGCGTGGGCTGGCAGGCTTTTTAGCCTAGAGAGGCCACGTGGTTCGCAGGAGGCAAGTGGCTGGCCCGCGGCCCGGTGTACGCACTGGCGAGCTCCCGCCCTCCGACTCCGAAATTTTTGGCCAAGACGAGGCTTCTAACCAAAGCCGGCTCCCAGCTGCCGGCTTGTCAAGATAGGAAGTTGAACGAGCTTCTCGACTCCTACCCAACCTTGAAGCCCAATCAGCTTCGGGGACTACTGTCGGAGTAAATGGCCACGGGTAGCCTAACCGACTGCCCCTGGCTCTTCCAAAAAATTATCAGGCCTTTGGGCCTTCAAGCATTTCAAGCATTGGGCCGCCTTCCCGGGCCGACTACTTCTGAAGCCGACTCTCAGAAGGCGACCCAGCCTCAGCAACCTCCCCCCAAGATAACCATGGGATGGCCGACTCCCCAGAGTCGGCCATGAAGAACACCGACTCCCCGGAGTCGGCCACGAAGAGCGCCGACTCCGAGAAACTGGCCAAGACCACAACCACCAATACTACACCCACATAACGGTGACAAGACGGGGTGTGGCCACAGTGCGGCCCACTACCCCCGAAGCCCGAGGCAGGCATGGCCACAGGACGCCGTACGGGACGGCCGTCTCCCGTCCGGCTCGGCACTGTAGCCATGCTGGCCTCAACGTCACCCACGACAGACGCCAGTACAGCCCACAGGCGGCGGGCCCCTTTAGCCAGAGAGAGGCACGAAGGCGGCCCGGCCTCCCCCAGTCGGCCGAGGGCGTAGCCGGCCCCCAGAAGCCGGCTACCCCCTCCCTCGGAGCATGTGCCACATTAAGGAGACAAGACGAGGTAAGGCTACAGTGAGAGCCCTTGAGGCGGCACACTGTAGCCATGCTTACCTCGACGGAGCCCTCGTCATCAGGGGCGAGGCTACAGTAAGCAGCCGCCGACAAGACCCTAGGCGGTGGGGCCGGCCTGTCGATCAAGAAGCCGGCAGCCGGTGGGACCCACCAGTCGGCGGGCCCCAACGGCCGGCGGAGAAGCCGGCGAGCGTAGACACTGACAGCTGGGACCAGCGCCTAGCCGGATTACAATTGTACCCCCGGGGGGTAGGCCTATATAAACCCCCCGGGACACCCATGCAAAGGGTTGGCTTCTTAGCATTATACACACACACCATAGAGAGAGGGAAGCAAGAGCTACCCTTGCTCTTCTTCTCCCTCGAACCGATAAGCTCTAGGAGCATTTGTAGCTACCCTTTCTGATCTAGTGATCATGCGGAGACCCCGCAGAGCAGGACTAGGGGTGTTATCTCCTAGGAGAGCCCCGAACCTGGGTAAGATTCGCCGGCGTGCATGTCTTCGGCTCATCCCGTTTCCAAGCACCGGCGACATCTTACTGGCACCCACTATGATAAGCCATCCATTGGCATATGTCGCACCTACCACCCGACAGGTCATGAAGATCTTGCCCGTGGAAATAGCTTCAACTTCCACTCCAGTCGCCGGAGCGTCGCAGTCGGCGTGCTGCAGCCAAAGCTCGAGAGGCCCCCTCGGCGGCATCTCCGCGGAGAAGAACTGGGGGAAGCAGATCCAAGTGTGCGGAGGCATCGCCGCCCACATCACGAGTTCGTGTGAGGAGTCCGCGGCGTGGGCTCCTAGGGCGACGGTGTGTGTTATCATGGCGCGGCGACCATGGCCGCGGCGCGGGCGCCGCCGCTTGCCGCCTCTTCCTCCTAAGCCCTCAGCCTGGGCGTACAGAGGTAGCGGATACCCAGGAGGTGGCCGCTCACACCAAGGCCTCGTCACCTCAGGGCTCACGACTACATCGCAGCGGTGAATCAGCCTCTTCTTCGACGGAAGTGGCTTGGGCTCGTCACGGGGAGTTTTTCCCTTCTCCACGGCAGAGAACCTTCGGATTGGCGCCATTGGTATCGCTACTAGCAATGGAGCAAGGGAGAAGGAGCAGGCGGAACGGGAAGAGATGGGCGATGGGGGCTCCTCCCCCCTCCTCATTTATAGCAGAAGAAGGCTAATCGACGATCCCCATGATCACATGTAATGATGTTTTTTCCTTGCATGCAGCAGGGGCTCGTCAAGTCGGGCAGTTGCCGAGGCAATGTGGGGAAGCCGAGACGCCCACGTCCAATCAATCACCACGCATCAAGCGGGGCCGCAGGCTATTGGGGCCTGCGGTTCTCCGCACTTGCCCTATGGCTTCGCCTCGATGCCAAGTCCGAGCGCGCCTTGGGCCCGGGGGCTACTGTTGGCGTCCTGGGAATGGGGGTCCCCAGACTTGCCTGCCTGCGGCCCACGGCGTGGCTCCACCCGCGGCCCAGTACGACCCATCTTCATCAGTGAACACTCAAGACCCTCGCGAAGGGCCAAGCCTCACGAGGCGGACGACGCAAGACCTCCTCGGGGTCGGCCTCACGAGGCTGACTCGCAAGGGGCGGAGAGATCAAGCCAAGGGGATCCTCGTGAGGTTCCCGTGACATAAGCCGTGAAGAACAAGGCTAGGCGGGCGCCAGCGCGCACAATGTCCTCGTTTCCTCTTTGGTGCTAAGGAGGCAAGCACAGGCGAGGAGTTCCAAGGCATCAGGCAAAGGTTTCCATATCGGTGCAACAAGACCAAGACCAGCAGGCCGGCAGGACGGAGGTCACCGTGGAGCCCAAGACGGCGTCACCACTAGAGCCTTTGGCAGGCGAAGACCACCTTTAGTCAGGATAACTTGTGCTAGTTGTCCCCCTTCAAATTGGTCATTGTGGCATCCCTTCCCGCTCAATATTTGGGAAGAGGACCAGGGCCTCTACAAATAGGACTAGCCACCACAGTAGGGGGCAACACACCTTGAACTTATCCTCAACCACCACCAAGCACAAGAACACCTCTCCTCACGAGGCTGTTCTTCCCTTGTACTGCTCATCCTCAACCCAAGAGGCAATCCACCACCACACACTGGAGTAGGGTATTACACCACATCGGTGGCCCGAACCAGTATAAATCTTGTGTCTCTTGTGTTCCGGGTTCATCGAGCTAGGCTTTGAGATCGCGGTGAGGGTGAGGGCGTGATTAGATAGGGAGAGATCTCCGTGTGCACCCCAGTGTTCGAACCTCGAGGGTTTTGCCAGAACCCAAAATCCGACAAACTAAACTGCTGGATATATGATGTTGGCCATATATATTGTACGTATATAATGTGAAGAAACAACTGGTAGTACTATGCCAACTAAAAGATGAACTATAATAAATACTAGTATGTACGTATTGAAGAGTTAAAGTAACGAGAAGGAACATAACATAGTTCTGCTGGGGGCTCAGCACAACACACCCCTCAAATAAAACTAAGCCCACCTGAAATTAAAGTAAGAAACTAATCCGGTAGACAATGCATTAGAGCCACCATGAGCAATGACACTGCCACCTTACTCGGACTCCTCGTCCACGTGCTCGACTTCGTCCTTGTCCCTCTTCGTCTTGGGCGATACTTCTTTGCTGGACCGCACACTTACCTCTTGCTCTTCATCCAACCCTTGTAGATATTGAAACAAAGGTAGCCATCCATTGCAGCGTAGTGGATGTGGTCTATATCTAGTACATTCCACTCCCATGCATGATGAAACTTGAACGGAGGTTTCTTCAGTGTACCGTACGAAGGATGAACCATGGCTCCTTCCAGGGTCAGCATTGAAGGCTGATCACGGGAGGGCACCTGCCCTTTCTTCTGGAGGTCGAAGGGGTTGCCTACAATGAGGCCTATCCAATCCAGGACATCCCCGACGTTCCTAAAGTCTACAGTAACAAATTTTACTCGGCTGCCCTTGAGGAAGTTCTTAAATTCCTCGCACTCAACATCGGCATGGCATATGTGGTAGACCAAGCATAGGTCATGCACGCAAACCTGGATCACGGCGGGCTTCTTCTTCTCTGCTTCCTTTAGATTATTTTCGCTTTCTAGGACTGTGGTGTTCTCAACATCTAGCCCAGCGACCCACTCATCCTTTGAGTTTTTGAACATGCGTCTGAAGCGAGCAATTCATCCTTTCACCGTCGCGGAAGAACCGGTGTAGATGACGCCGAACTCATCACCGGTGATGGTTCTAACCTTGTACTCACCGCTGATCATGGAGATTTGGGACGCCATGGATTTGGGAGGAGGGTTTGGATTAGTGGAACTGCCGTAATGTGAATGGACGGGACGACTAGGAGCGAACTGCCATAATGTTAAAGGATGTCCGGGGACGAGTAGGAGCAAACTGCCAGCGGTTTTTGTAAAAATGCTGAGTGGGGCGTGCGAACGGCAGGGTAGTGGCTTGCCTGGTGTATAAATGGATTCATGCACAATACTAAGGGGGTCCAATTAGATGTCATGTCTACTCGACGCTCAATTAAATGGCTTTCGATGTCATGTCAAGCGTCGGGAAAATTACAGGTGATACGAGGCTTTCCATTCTCCCATGATACGGGCTTCCGAGAGCCCTTGGATCTGAGATCGAACGGTTGCATGGCGTGATTCTAGAACTATGGGTGAATATCCTATCCTGGAGGGTTATTCTGCAAATTTTCAGCAACTTAGCATGCGACCGTTTGATCTCAGTTCCAAGGGCTGCCAGCAGCCTGTATCATGGTCACTCCTACCACGACCGTCGCCTCGCTCGCGCGGTCGCGCCCTTGCAGATTTAACACAGTGCGTTAGGCTATCTGATGTTGGCATGTCATACATAGTCATCACTTAGTCACTCATACAACAAGGTTAGCTATAAGGTTGGCTATAAGAGTATTTTTTTTTACTTCTCCCTATCTCTTTCTTCGTAGTATTTATCGCATTTGCCAAGGAGTGACCTCTTCCCATGAAATGGTAGTATCAAGTCATTAAAAGCATGCACACCCCACATCTCTTATTGGTTGATATGTCAAGAAACAAGAAACGATGTACTCCCTCCTTTCCAGTTTATCGGGTTTATCTCAACTTTTTGTTTTTTCCAATTTATAGGGCTCATCTTCATCTCATTTTTAGTTTCCGAGACGCATTAAATCTTTGCATGTAAGAATTAAAAAGGAACACACCAATGCATGTAATGTTTCTACTTATCTAGTGGCCAAGCATGCATGCACTACAATTAATCCAATTTAATGCATGAGTTTAAATGGGGTAGTTTTGTAAAGTACGAGATGCATTCCTCCACTCACAAATGCCTTGATTGATGAGATTTCATATTTGAGCCTTATAAACCGGAAAAGAGGGAGTAGAAGTTAATGCACCGCGGCTAAGTGTTTTGGGATTATTTGGTTTCCGTAAGATGGCTTGCACACCTAGACGGAGGGAGTAATTAACTTGCCACATCAGACTTTATGCCTATGTGGCAGGCTTAGCACCTGTACGAGAAAGTACGATAGTGGGCTATAAGCCCGCTTACATGGCATTTTTGCATATGTGGAGGAAAGAGGCAAGGAAAAAGTGTAGGACTGGGCTCTCATGCAAGAGCCAGCCTCTACATGGTGGAGCATTGGGAGAGAGGCACCTGTATACCATGGAGGTGGTCAGGAATCGGGAGACTCACGCCGGTCGTAGCGCCGTAGTTAAAACGATTATATGACAAGTCAAATCACGGGGCCCCACCTGTCCAGCAGTAACTCGCTGTCAAATCACACAGCCCTACGTTTGCAGCAGCCTACTCCCTCATCATCTCGCGGCTCTGTCGAACCGACTAGGCGGAATTGCCCGCCTACCGCACGGGAAAAGCCCCTCCCTCGACTTTTAAATAGTACAATATACTAATATTGTATCCATGGATTGCACCATGGAGCAAAGCCTCAAGAAAACGGCGATACACATGTACAGAGTATACAGCACGCCCGTCGTGTTCGCGTGGCACCCCAGATGGTCGGTCGGTCTGGCACGCCGCTCTCCGAATGGAACGCGCGTCATATTGCGTTTGCACAGACATGTGGTACCGCAATTGAGAACCAAGCATAGGCACAATCCCTGGCCCCGCAAGTCGGGTGAGTTATAATAAAAGAGAGAGACGAGTGATAGTACTAGAGAAGTGTTGTATAGACGTCGGTGCCTGGACGATCCCTGCATGACACGGAAGATCAATTCGTCCATGCATGTGACGAGACTCCAGTAGACACGCCTGGATTGGCTATCGTCTACATATCGTGCAGGCTGTGTTGTACAGTTCTGTGTTGGAAATATGCCCTAGAGGCAATAATAAAATGGTTATTATTATATTTCCTTGTTCATGATAATTGTCTATTGTTCATGCTATAATTGTGTTATTCGGAAATCGTAATACATGTGTGAATACATAGACCACAACATGTCCCTAGTGAGCCTCTAGTTGACTAGCTCGTTGATCAACAGATAGTCATGGTTTCCTGACTATGGACATTGGATGTCATTGATAACGGGATCACATCATTAGGAGAATGATGTGATGGACAAGACCCAATCCTAAGCATAGCACAAGATCGTGTAGTTCGTTTGCTAGAGCTTTTCCAAATGTCAAGTATCATTTCCTTAGACCATGAGATTGTGCAACTCCCGGATACCATAGGAGTGCTTTGGGTGTGCCAAACGTCACAACGTAACTGGGTGGCTATAAAGGTGCACTACGGGTATCTCCGAAAGTGTCTGTTTGGTTGGCATGAATCGAGACTGGGATTTGTCACTCCGAATGACGGAGAGGTATCTCTAGGCCCACTCGGTAATGCATCATCATAATGAGCTCAATGTGACCAAGTGTTTGGTCACAGGATCATGCATTACGGTACGAGTAAAGTGACTTGCCGGTAACGAGATTGAACAAGGTATTGGGATACCGACGATCGAATCTCGGGCAAGTAACGTACCGATTGACAAAGGGAATTGTATACGGGATTGATTGAATCCTCGATATCGTGGTTCATCCGATGAGATCGTCGTGGAACATGTGGGAGCGAACATGGGTATCCAGATCCGGCTGTTGGTTATTGACCGGAGAGTCGTCTCGGTCATGTCTGCATGTCTCCCGAACCGGTAGGGTCTACACACTTAAGGTTCGGTGATGCTAGGATTGTAGAGATATTAGTATGCGGAAATCCAAAAGTTGTTCGGAGTCCCAGATGAGATCCTGGACGTCACGAGGAGTTCTGGAATGGTCCGGAGGTAAAGATTTATATATGGGAAGTCTTGTTTTGGTCACCCGAAAGGTTTCGCGCATTATCGGTATTGTACCGGGAGTGCCGAAAGGGGTCCGGGGGTCCACCAAGGGGGTTCACCTGCCCCGAGGGGCCACATGGGCTGTAGGGGTGTGCGCCTTGGCCTATATGGGCCAAGGGAACCAGCCCCAAGAGGCCCATGCGCCAAGAGATAAGGGAAGGGGAGAGTCCTAAAGGGGGAAGGCACCTCCTAGGTGCCTTGGGGAGGATGGACTCCTCCCTAGCCGCACCCTTCCTTGGAGGAAGGTCCAAGGCTGCGCCCCCCTCTCCCTAGCCCCTGTATATATGTGGGGAGGTGGAGGGCAGCCATACCCTAAGCCCTGGCGCCTCCCTCTCCCTCCCGTGACACATCTCCCTCCTCCCGCGGCGCTTGGCGAAGCCCTGTTGGAATCCCGCTACTTCCACCACCACGCCGTCGTGCTACTGGATCTCCATCAACCTCTCCTCCCCCCTTGCTGGATCAAGAAGGAGGAGACGTCATTGCTCCGTACGTGTATTGAACGCGGAGGTGCTGTCCGTTCGGCGCTAGGATCATCGGTGATTTGGATCACGATGAGTACGACTCCATCAACCCCGTTCTCTTGAACGCTTTCACGCGTGATCTACAAGGGTATGTAGATCCACTCGTCCCTCATTGCTAGATGACTCCATAGATTGATCTTGGTGATGCGTAGAAAATTTTAATATTATGCTACGTTACCCAAAAGTGGCATCATGAGCCAGGTCTATGCGTAGTTTCTATGCACGAGTAGAACACAAACTTGTTGTTGGTCTAGATGTTGTCGAATTTCTTGCCACTACTAGTCTTATCTTGTTTCGGCGGCATCGTGGGATGAAGCGGCCCGGACCGACCTTACACGTACACTTACGTGAGACAGGTTCCACCGAGTGACATGCACTAGTTGAATAAGGTGGCTAGCGGGTGTCTGTCTCTCCCATTTTTGTCGGATCGGATTCTTTGAAAAGGGTCCTTATGAAGGGTAAATAGAAATTGTCATATCACGTTGTGTTTTTACGTAGGTAAGAAACGTTCTTGCTAGAAACCTATAGAAGCCACATAAAAATATGCAACAACAATTAGAGGACGTCTAACTTGTTTTTGCAGCATATGCCTTGTGATGTGATATGGCCAAAAGGATGTGATGAATGAAATATATGTGATGTATGAGATTGATCATGTTCTTGTAATAGGAATCACGACTTGCATGTCAATGAGTATGACAACCGGCATGAGCCATAGGAGTTGTCTTTATTTTTGTATGACCTGCGTGTCATTGAATAACGCCATACAAATTACTTTACTTTATTGCTAAACACGTTAGCCATAGAAGTAGAAGTAATCGTTGGCGTGACAACTTCATGAAGACACGATGATGGAGATCATGGTGTCATGCCGGTGAAGAAGATGATCATGGCGCCCCGAAGATGGAGATCAAAGGAGCAATATGATACTGGCCATATCATGTCACTATTTGATTGCATGTGATGTTTATCATATTTTGCTTCTTATTTGCTTAGTACGACGGTAGTAAGTAAGATGATCCCTTATAATAATTTCAAGAAAGTGTTCCCACTAACTGTGCGCCGTTGCGAAAGTCCGTTGTTCCGAAGCACCACGTGATGATCGGGTGTGATAGATTCTAATGTTCACATACAACGGGTGTAAGACAGATTTACACATGCAAAACACTTAGGTTAACTTGACGAGCCTAGCATGTGCAGACATGGCCTCGGAACACAAGAGACCGAAAGGTCGAACATGAGTCGTATAGAAGATACGATCAACATGAAGATGTTCACCGATGTTGACTATTCCGTCTCACGTGATGATCGGACACGGCCTAGTTGACTCGGATCATGTTTCACTTAGATGACTAGAGGGATGTCTATCTGAGTGGGAGTTCATTGAATAATTTGATTAGATGAACTTAATTATCATGAACTTAGTCTAAAATCTTTACAATATGTCTTGTAGATAAAATGGCCCACGCTAATGTTTCCCTCAACTTCAACGCGTTCCTAGAGAAAACCAAACTGAAAGATGATGGCAGCAACTATACGGACTGGGTCCGGAACCTGAGGATCATCCTCATAGCTGCCAAGAAAGATTATGTCCTAGAAGCACCGCTAGGTGACGCACCCATCCCAGAGAACCAAGACGCTATGAACGCTTGGCAGCAGCGTGCTGATGGTTACTCCCTCGTTCAGTGCGGCATGCTTTACAGCTTAGAACCGGGGCTCCAAAAGCGTTTTGAGCAACACGGAGCATATGAGATGTTCGAAGAGCTGAATATGGTTTTCCAAGCTCATGCCCGGGTCGAGAGATATGAAGTCTCTGACAAGTTCTTCAGTTGTAAGATGGAGGAAAATAGTTCTGTCAGTGAACACATACTCAAAATGTCTGGGTTACACAACCGCTTGACTCAGCTGGGAGTTAATCTCCTGGATGATGCGGTCATTGACAGAATCCTTCAGTCGCTTCCACCAAGCTACAAGAGCTTTGTGATGAACTTCAATATGCAGGGGATGGAAAAGACCATTCCTGAGGTATATTCAATGCTGAAATCAGCGGAGGTGGTGATCAAAAAGGAACATCAAGTGTTGATGGTGAATAAAACCACTAAGTTCAAGAAAGGCAAGGGTAAGAAGAACTTCAAGAAGGACGGCAAAGGAGTTGCCGCGCCCGGTAAGCCAGTTGCCGGGAAGAAGTCAAAGAATGGACCCAAGCCGGAGACTGAGTGCTTTTATTGCAAGGGAACGGGTCACTGGAAGCGGAACTGTCCCAAATACTTAGCGGAAAAGAAGGCCGGTAACATCAAAGGTATATGTGATATACATGTTATTGATGTTTACCTTACCAGCGCTCGTAGTAGCTCCTGGGTATTTGATACCGGTGCAGTCGCTCACATTTGTAACTCAAAACAGGAGCCGCGGAATAAGCGAAGACTGGCGAAGGACGAGGTGACGATGCGCATCGGGAATGGTTCGAAGGTCGATGTGATCGCCATTGGCACGCTACCTCTGCATCTACCTTCGGGATTAGTTTTAAACCTCAGTAATTGTTATTTAGTACCAGCTTTAAGCATGAACATTGTATCTGGATCTCATTTAATGCGAGATGGCTACTCATTTAATTCCAAGAAAATGGTTCTTCTATTTATATGAGAGAAATGTTCTATGGTCATGCCCCGCTGGTCAATGGTTTATTCTTAATAAATCTCGAACGTGATGTTACACATGTTCATAGTGTGGATGCTAAAAGGTGTAAGGTTGATAATGATAGTCCCACATACTTGTGGCACTGCCGCCTTGGTCATATTGGTGTCAAGCGTATGAAGAAGCTCCATGCAGATGGACTTTTGGAGTCTCTTGATTATGAATCATTTGACACGTGCGAACCATGCCTCTTGGGCAAGATGACCAAGACTCCGTTCTTCGGAACAATGGAGCGAGCAACCAGCTTATTGGAAATCATACATACTGATGTATGCGGTCCAATGAGTGTTGAAGCTCGCGGTGGCTATCGTTATGTTCTCACCCTCACCGATGACTTGAGTAGATATGGGTATGTCTACTTGATGAAACACAAGTCTGAGACCTTTGAAAGGTTCAAGGAATTTCAGAATGAGGTTGAGAATCAACGTAACAGAAAAATAAAATTCTTACGATCAGATCGTGGAGGAGAATATTTAAGTCACGAATTTGGCACGCACCTAAGGAACTGTGGAATTGTTTCACAATTGATGCCGCCCGGAACACCTCAGCGTAATGGTGTGTCCGAACATCGTAATCGTACTCTGTTGGACATGGTGTGATATATGATGTCTCTTACCGACTTACCGCTATCATTTTGGGGTTATGCTTTAGAGACTCCTGCATTCACTTTAAATAGGGCACCATCTAAGTCCGTTGAGACGACACCGTATGAACTACGGTTTGGCAAGAAACCTAAGTTGTCGTTTCTGAAAGTTTGGGGATGCGATGCTTATGTCAAGAAACTTCAACCTGAAAAGCTCGAACCCAAATCGGAAAAATGCATCTTCATAGGATACCCTAAGGAAACTATTGGGTATACCTTCTACCTCAGATCCGAAGGCAAGGTCTGTGTTGCCAAGAATGGATGCTTTCTGGAGAAGGAGTTTCTCTCGAAAGAAGTGAGTGGGAGGAAAGTGGAACTTGATGAGGTGATAGTCACCCCTTCCGAACCGGAAAGTAGCGCAGCGTGGGAAGATGTTCCTATGGTGCCTGCACCGACTGGGGAGGAAGTTAATGATGATGATCATGAAGCTTCAGATCAAGTTACTGCTGAACTTCGTAGGTCCACAAGGACACGTTCCGCACCAGAGTGGTACGACAACCCTGTCATGGAAATCATGTTGTTAGACAACGGTGAACCTTCGAACTATGAAGAAGCGATGGCGGGCCCGGATTCTGACAAATGGCTTGAAGCCATGAAATCCGAGATAGGATCCATGTATTATAACAAAGTATGGACTTTGGTTGACTTGCCCGACGATCGGCAAGCCATAGAAAATAAATGGATCTTCAAGAAGAAGACTAACGCGGATGGTAATGTGACCATCTATAAGGCTCGGCTTGTCGCTAAAGGTTATCAACAAGTTCAAGGAATTGACTACGACGAGACTTTCTCTCTCGTAGCGATCCTGAAGTCCGTCCGAATCATGTTAGCAATTGCCGCATTCTATGATTATGAGATATGGCAAATGGACGTCAAAACGGCATTCCTTAACGGCTTCCTTAAGGAAGAACTGTATATGATGCAGCCGAAAGGTTTTGTCGATCCTGAGAATGCTGACAAGGTATGCAAGCTCCAGCGCTCCATCTATGGGCTGGTGCAAGCATCTCGGAGTTGGAACATTCGCTTCGATGAGGTAATCAAAGCGTTTGGGTTTATACAGACTTGGGGAGAAGCCTGTATTTACAAGAAAGTGCTTGGGAGCTCTGTAGCATTTCTCATATTATATGTAGATGACATATTGCTGATGGGAAATGATGTAGAACTCTTGGAAAGCATAAAGGCCTACTTGAATAAGTGTTTCAATGAAGGACCTTGGAGAAGCTGCTTATATATCAGGCATCAAGATCTATAGAGATAGATCGAGACGCCTCATAGGTCTTTCACAAAGTACATACCTTGACAAAATATTGAAGAAGTTCAATATGGATCAGTCCCAGGAAGGGTTCTTGCTTGTATTACAAGGTATGAGATTGAGCATAGCTCAATGCCCGACCTCGGCAGAAGATAGAGAAAAGATGAGTGTCATCCCCTATGCCTCGGCCATAGGTTCGATTATGTATGCCATGCTGTGTACCAGACCTGATGTGAACCTTACCATAAGTTTGGTGGGGAGGTACCAAAGTGATCCCGGTATGGAACACTGGACAGCGGTCAAGAACATCCTGAAGTACTTAAGAAGGACTAAGGATATGTTTCTCGTTTATGGAAGTGACGAAGAGCTCGTCGTAAAGGGTTACGTCGATGCTAGCTTCGACACAGATCCGGATGACTCCAAGTCACAAACCGGATACGTGTATATTTTGAATGGTGGGGCAGTCAGCTGCTGCAGTTGCAAGCAGAGCGTCGTGGCGGCATCTACATGTGAAGCGGAGTACATAGCTGCTTCCGAAGAAGTGCAGGAAGGAGTCTGGATGAAGGAGTTCATCACCGACCTAGGAGTTGTTCCAAGTGCGTCGGGCCCGATGACTCTCTTCTGTGACAACACTAGAGCTATTGCCATTGCCAAGGAGCCCAGGTTTCACAAGAAGACCAAGCACATCAAGCGTCGTTTCAACTCCATACGGAATTATATTCAAGATGGAGACCTAGATATTTGTAAAGTGCATACGGATCTGAATGTGGCAGATCCGTTGACTAAACCTCTCCCTAGAGCAAAACATGATCAACACCAGAACTCTATGGGTGTTCGATTCATCACAATGTAACTAGAATATTGACTCTAGTGCAAGTGGGAGACTGTTGGAAATATGCCCTAGGGGCAATAATAAAATGGTTATTATTATATTTCCTTGTTCATGATAATTGTCTATTGTTCATGCTATAATTGTGTTATTCGGAAATCGTAATACATGTGTGAATACATAGACCACAACATGTCCCTAGTGAGCCTCTAGTTGACTAGCTCGTTGATCAACAGATAGTCATGGTTTCCTGACTATGGACATTGGATGTCATTGATAACGGGATCACATCATTAGGAGAATGATGTGATGGACAAGACCCAATCCTAAGCATAGCACAAGATCGTGTAGTTCGTTTGCTAGAGCTTTTCCAAATGTCAAGTATCATTTCCTTAGACCATGAGATTGTGCAACTCCCGGATACCATAGGAGTGCTTTGGGTGTGCCAAACGTCACAACGTAACTGGGTGGCTATAAAGGTGCACTACGGGTATCTCTGAAAGTGTCTGTTGGGTTGGCACGAATCGACACTGGGATTTGTCACTCCGTATGACGGAGAGGTATCTCTAGGCCCACTCGGTAATGCATCATCATAATGAGCTCAATATGACCAAGTGTTTGGTCACGGGATCATGAATTACGGTACGAGTAAAGTGACTTGCCGGTAACGAGATTGAACAAGGTATTGGGATACCGACGATCGAATCTCGGGCAAGTAACATACCGATTAACAAAGGGAATTGTATACGGGATTGATTGAATCCTTGGCATCGTGGATCATCCGATGAGATCATCATGGAAGATGTGGGAGCCAACATGGGTATCCAGATCCCACTGTTGGTTATTGACCGGAGAGTCGTCTCGGTCATGTCTGCATGTCTCCCGAACCCGTAGGGTCTACACACTTAAGGTTCGGTGAAGCTAGGATTGTAGAGATATTAGTATGCGGAAATCCGAAAGTTGTTCGGAGTCCCGGATGAGATCCCAGACGTCACGAGGAGTTCCAGAATGGTCCGGAGGTAAATATTTATATATGGGAAGTCATGTTTTGGTCGCCGGAAAGGTTTCGCGCATTATCGGTATTGTACCGGGAGTGCTGAAAGGGGTCCAGGGGTCCACCAAGGGGTCCACCTGCCCCGGGGGGCCACATGGGCTGTAGGGGTGTGCTCCGTGGCCTATATGGGCCAAGGGAACCAGCCCCAAGAGGCCCATGCGCCAAGAGATAAGGGAAAGGGAGAGTCCTAAAGGGGGAAGGCACCTCCTAGGTGCCTTGGGGAGGATGGACTCCTCCCTAGCCGCACCCTTCCTTGGAGGAAGGGCCAAGGCTGCGCCCCCCTCTCCCTAGCCCCTATATATATGTGGGTAGGGGGAGGGCAGCCATACCCTAAGCCCTGGCGCCTCCCTCTCCCTCCCGTGACACATCTCCCTCCTCCCGCAGCGCTTGGCGAAGCCCTGTTGGAATCCCGCTACTTCCACCACCACGCCGTCGTGCTGCTAGATCTCCATCAACCTCTCCTCCCCCCTTGCTGGATCAAGAAGGAGGAGACGTCGCTGCTCCATACGAGTGTTGAACACGTAGGTGCTGTCCGTTCGGCGCTAGGATCATCGGTGATTTGGATCACGACGAGTACGACTCCATCAACCCCATTCTCTTGAACGCTTCCACACGCGATCTACAAGGGTATGTAGATCCACTCCTCCCTCGTTGCTAGATAAATCCATAGATTGATCTTGGTGATGCGTAGAAAATTTTAAAATTAGGCTACGTTACCAAACAGTCTGTAGTTCTGACGAGAAATCTAAAAAAAGGTTTCTTGTCATCTCGCAATATTAGGTGCCATGTGCTTCGGATCACTGCGCGGGTTAAACAATGACAACCGCGTTCCTCCAAGGGGCTGGTCATTGGGGGCACATGCACGAAGACTACTCGGCTGCCATCTAGGTCAACCCGGCTATGTTAATTAGGACATCTATCGATGGACCCCTTTTCTACGAGTTTATCTTTAATTTGAGCTTTGATCCTCGTCTAGTTTATCCGTCGGGATTCATGTTGTCTCCTTTGGGCAGTGAGGTTATGGTTTCTTGTCATGTGGCATTTTTTTCTTCATGTTATATCTTATAATCCTGTGCTTCAGATCAAAATGACGACAACTGCACCTTCGGGGCACGTGCATGAAGACTTCTCAACAGTCATTGACGAGGTCAAGCCAGCTTCGGTAGACAAAATAAAACTAGTACTCCACTATATAGGGAGGAGCCTCCGCACTTGCTTGCTAGTGTTGCTCTCTTCACACTATCTCGTCCTCTCCAGATCTAAACACGACAGTGGTGGCCACACTCTCTCTCTCTGCTCACCGCTGGTCACAGATCCAGCCGGATCCTCTCCGCCGGTGAAGGTGAGAAGGTGCACCGTTCATGCGGTCGTCCTCCGCGACGGCTCTTACCCACTGCCGGTGCGTCCCGATCAGCGTGCCTTGCTGTTCTCTCCCAAGCATAACTGGCTAGGGAGGGCCTCCGGCCCCTTCTTCCTCGCTGACGTAGTGTGGGCAGATCTGGCCTCCCGCCGCCCACCTAGCGACATCCCGGCGACCCTCGGGTATAACTTCCTTCGATACCGGCCTTGCTCTACTTCCCGAGCTCCTGACGTCACTGCATTTGTATCTTTTACTATTTCCCAGGCCCCCTCGTAGATAGGATCGATCGGCTGTTCGAAAGCCACCTAAATTTTGACTGTTAAGAGGTAAAAGTAGTTCATGCACTCGAATCTAGTACTACTTGGTTCAAACAAGTAAGAAAGGGGGTGGGGGTGGGGGAAGATCTGTTACCTGAATCTAGGACTTGGTCGAAAGAGGAAATAATGGGGGTGAAAAGTAGGAGAGACTGGCTATCCAACTGGTCTCTTGGTCTAATAGGGAAATAAAGGGAAACACAGTACAAACTCAATATAAACCCGATCTATTGGTTGAAAAAGGAAAGAAAGTGGGGACTGGGGGACAAGTCAATAGAGTAAGTCCAGCACTAGATTTGCTAGCCTCACACAATATAAGGTGGCTATACCGAACAAAAATGGGACCAACCCAGATATCATGTTCTGATGTTTGTTGCCCCGAGCTACTCTTATGTAATGCCACTGGTAAAATGTGGCAGTCGCACTGTTAAAAGTAAGGACACGTTAAGCCAATGTTGTTTTCAATGTAATGCCCCCAGTAATATGAATCAATGGCACTTTTTTCATGTCCTGCTAAATTTCCCATTAAGATAGTTGCTTCTTTTTGTTAGAAATGCAACTGTCCTGGTCCGCCTACTCTCCCATGCCCAAATTCCGACTCTGTAGCAGCTGTTAACGTAATGTTGCTGGTAAAATGAAGCAATGGTACCATTAAAGTAATGTCATATTTAACGGTTGTCATAGTTAATCCTAATGCCCACACTAATATCTAGCAATGCTGCTTCTTTAGAAATTGCTACTGTCCTTGTAGGATTGCCATTCAGATAAGCAACATGCTTCTTTTCATTTGATGTATGTTTCATCACTTGTTTGTCACCCTCCTTTCCACCTTTTTTGTGCAAACAGAGACATACATTTCACGCTTGATCTTAGTTGAACTGCACAAATGATATCCAAATTATAGTTAAACATTCCAGGAGCTTCACAACCAACCTTGATGTTGCTCAATTTTATTGCAACTAATGAAGAAGAAGCTCTATGGGTTTCGTTTTCTGATGGAAATGGAGCCGGGGCTGGAGCCCTTTTCTTAAAAAAATGAAGAAGAAGTTGCTAGCTCATGGGACATTGCTTCATTTTAGGTGAACTGCACCAAAAGGTCTCATGAATTGAATCATCCATGTTGGTGACTGGTGTCATCCCTTCTACGATGGTGTTGACTATAGATATGTGTCACAGCCCTAGAATTTGATTGCAGATAGTTGCATAAGCATTCATGGCATCATGTCTAAATTTATTTGAAAGTTGAAATGGGGATGATCAAACACCTAGCACCAAAACAATGCAAATAGGTTCAACTTAAATATATTTTCAATTAACCCAAATTGGTCTGAAAAATGTTCATGATTTATGGAAAAGGGTGAAAACCATATCCAGAGATGATGCATATTTTTCCATGACATTTTTGGTATTTGAATTAACACAACACCTATTTGAGTTGGAGCAAGTAAATCATATAAATATATTTATTGCTCTAAAAATTCTGAAACTTGAGGTGGGGCTCTAATAATATAGTTTGCACCCACAAATAATTTTAGGATTTATGAAAGTGGTTTGGTCTTCGAACTAAATCAAAACATACTGCAAAAAACTAGAAAACAAAAAGAAATAGGAAAGACAGAGAGAGAGAGAGTGCTCACCTGGCACAGCCCACCAGGCCCAGCACTGTTGGCCCAGCACACAGGGGCACGCCCGTCTTCTTTCTTCAGCCAGTAGGCAGAGGAGAGGCGTGGCGCGCGCGCGTGCGGCTTCGGCCACCTCCTGCTTCCACCTGGGAGCCCCGATCCTTCCCTCGTTGCTGCCCTGGACCCTTCTCTGCCTCTTCCCGTTACTCTCTGCTCTCTCCCTCTACTCTAACCCTCTCTCTCATGCACACCCGAGAGCAACGTCATCGCCGCTCACCATTGCCGCGCCCATCGCCACGGCCTCGCCTCTCCGACGAGACCAAGAGCTTTGCTGTGTCTTCCTCGTCCTCTCCGTCAAGCCACGAGACGTCGGAAGCCCTGTGGAGCTGTCATCGCCGTCATCTTCATTGTCAGCCGCCCGAGATCGCCGCCGCCCGTATGTCACCGTCAGCACCTTCCCCGAGCGGCTGAGCACCCCCACGACACCGCTGTGTGCTCCGCCGTTTTCTCCTCCCCCTCGTTGCTTCTCCCATGCCGTAGATGTGCCAAGCACCGTACTGTGGCACCCCGATCCGCATGGAGCAGGGGGCCTTCGCACGTCAGCCCAGGATAACACCTGACGCACGACAGGTCTATGATACAGCATTCCAGGTACAATAATATTCATCAAATACATGTGTATATGATTACATTATTGATGAATACAATTATCTGGCATAGCCCTAAGGCTATTTACATGGCAGCGGAAGTCCATATAAATGGCGGCGGAAGTATTGGTTTGGCAGCGTCTCACTAAGGCTGGCTCCACAACTCACAGGACTAGCAAGGTTACGGCCTAGCATGACGGAACACGCGAACGACCTACAAAACTGGCATGGCATGCCAGGTCAGTACATTGAATGTACTTGCAAGACAACCAAGTACATAGCATCCAAACAAACAGATGACAAAGCAAGAACCAAGCGTCTGCAATAGCCTACCTTATGGCAGAAACTAAGCATGGCAAGATATTAACTAGAGACATGGATCAAAAACAACATCATGGCATCTACTAGCATGGCAATGGCATATCAAACTTACTTCTAACATGGCAACAACAAAACATAGCATGGCATATCAAAGCATGGCATAAGTTCAGTCAAAACATGTCATGGCATCATGAATCTATACTGAAAGTAAACTACCAGTCATATCCCATGCAAACATAACATGTTAACTCTATGCAATCATCTCATGTTCTACCATGCAAATAATAACATATTACTCGTGCAATGCAAATAAATTTGTGCACCGGGTCCCTCGGACTCTCTTACGAGTGGGTTGCCTCGCAACCAAACGATGATCATACATAGATCAACAACGGAACCATACTTGGTTCAACACTTACCGAGACCTCGTCTCGATGATCCTACCAACTCATCATCGTGATTACTCATGACTATCTCATAGTCCAAGTCATCACATTTTATTATTTCGCATGATTCATCCGCTTAGTTATTTAAGGTTTATCCTCCATTACGACCGAGACGCGATAGTGTGACCTTACTACGAACTTTTGCCCATGACCGAGGACGCGGCTATCGATAGATTAAATACACTCTGCAGAGGTAGCGCACTTTACCCACACTACGGAACCCTGGCATCGCACTCCCATACGTGCGGACCCGGCATTCCGACAAAACCGAGCTACTGCCATGACCCTCTCCCGGCCACTCCGACCAACACCCCTTATGGGTTCAGTCCTGGGTGGCCCCGTACCTACCAAAGGTACCAACGGCCACCGTCGTGGCAAAACGGTCCCAAACGGGGACATGAGGTCAAAACCAAACCTGGGCACACAAGGCATATGCCGTCCTACCTGATCAGGGTAGCGCCCGCGCACAACCTTCCCTCGCGGGAGGCACCGGCGAGAGGCATGACAATAGACCCAGCTAGGACCTTCCCATCAGGTAAATGTGGTTGCACTGGAGAAATCCCGATTTGGGTGGCACTAAGATATCCCAGTGATGACGGAGGAGGTTTGTTATTAAGTCATATTATTAACTTCTCCATCATCAATCATGCGAGCATTATTAACATGAATATAACAACTAACATGCAACCTACCAATACAGTAACAAAACATCAAGCATATCAAAAGAACAACGATAGCATGCGAAACATGTCAATACCCAGTAATAGCAATCTTAGTAGTGCAACAAAAATTTTCATAACATCGATACTACTAACATGAAACTAAACAGAGGCATGATATTATCATTAACAACATCAAACTAGCATGTCAACTATTTAATGAAAAATTAAGCATGCAAGGCAGATAATAAAATCATATCGTACGAGTGAAATATCAGCAGACGGAACAAACAAGGAACTACTGCAACTAAACACACACACAAGGTGCAAGCAAAGTCAACATGCAAGTTCGGGGCTCATGATAAGATGTTGGCTTGCTTGGGGGTCGAGGATTACTCCGGAAAAAGTGCGGAACGATCGCGGAAAGATTTGCCGGAAATAGTTCTCTCTCGGAGGGGGCTGTTTACGTGCAAGGGAAAAATGGTCATTTTCAAAATGTGCAAACATGGTGAAAATGATTCCATCAGAACAGGCTCGACGAAACGAAGACGTGGGCTTTGGAATCACCTGATTCAAAGCTACGGGTAAAAAGATACGGAGGGTTCAAGCTCACGGACCTATCGGTGAAAATTTTTCAGCAAACAAGCCTCGGGAGGAAAAACTGAACGCGCCTTTGGTCTGAATACGTTTTAGGCACAGGGAAACGTATGTTGAGCCGAAGTGCCGAGGGAATACGTCTTCTGACTTGGAAAGCGTATTATCAGTCAATACGTTTCCAGAGCAGGGAAACGGCATCGGGGCGGGCGAGTCAACTTATCCGACGTGACCAGCGGGGCTACGCCCCCCTCTCGCCGACAGGTGGGTCCCGCAGGGTGGGGCCCACCTGGCCTAGCTTCTTCTTCCTCCCGCGCGCACGCGCGTCTGTCCGAGGGAGACGCCCGCCTCGACGGCGAATGCCGGCGGCTCCGGCCGCCTCAGACGACGGCCCACCTATCCACGAGCTCAGGAGCGAGAGGCGCATCCCGTGGTGGTGTCCGTTTCCGGCGAGGAGCACGGGAGAAGGAGCAGCAGGGCTCGCGGCGGAGGTGGTCTTCGGACTCCGGCGAACAGGGGGCTCCGGTGGGGTAAGCGGGTGGGAAAGGCTACGCGGAGGTGCGCCGGATCTCGGGGAACGCATAGGTGGTGGTGGAACGGCGAGGGGGGCACGGCATTGCCGGGATCGAGCGAAGCCCAAAACAGCGGCCGGGGCGATGGTGGGGATCGGAGAGCGACTCCGGGGACGAGTGAAGGGCTTGGAGAGGCTTGAGGACTGCGAGGGAGCTCGGGACGGGCTTAAATAGCCGCGGGGATGAGCTCTAGGGAGGGGAGGAGGTGACACGCGGCATGCGACATGTCCGTGCGCCGGCGACGCGCATGCGCGGCCAATGGCCACGGGAAGCGAAGGGAACGCGACGAGGGGGATGCGGATGACGCGCAGGGGCTCACAGAGACGAGGGGCGCTCGCGGACGAGAGGGAGAAGGGGACAAGAGCGAGGAAGCGATGGTGCACACGGGTAGAGACTGTGCGGCGACGACGACGGCTCAACGGGGAAGCAAACGAAGGGGGAAACGGGCCAAGCCACACGGCGACGATGAGGCTGAGCTGGTTGACAAGCTTGGACGAGCCAGAACCGGACGGAGCGGCGCCACTGTGGCCAACAGTGCGCAGACCACCGATTTGGATGGCATCACTCGTGATCACCACAGACACGGCACTCTCTGGACTCCTACATCGTGCCAAACCTTGTCATCAGTGGAGTCCTTACACAGCTGATGAAGACTGAGGTGATGGCACAGGAAAAGGTGTAGGGAGCAGAGGGGAACGAGCTAGATAAGTTTGCTGTTGCAAACGTGGCCACATCTTGGTGATTAGACCAGAGAAGGTAAGTGGCAAAATTGATGTCTAGGAGGTTTAGGCTAGCAAGAACTACAATCCTGGGAAGTTGAAAGGGATTTGGGCAAGGATTATAGCATAGTTGCTTTGCAACTGCCAAAATTGACCCAGAAAACAAATGAGGAAGGGGCACTTACTAGGAGTGTTAGATTGGGCTACCACTTGGCAATTCCTCATGATTTGGTCATATGTAGATGCTGCAAAAAGATCATACCAAATGGACTTGCCAAATTGGTACTTACTTCACAAGCATCACTTTTGACCAGAAACTTGAGAAAATTCTAGGAAACTATTGGCTACATGAAATGAGCCAATATATTGGGTAGGTTGTTTATATGGATGGGAGAAGGCTTGGTAATTTTTCAGCCATAATGGAGCAAGATAAAATATACTTGCTTCACAAACTGAAAATTTGGACAAAACAAGATTTGCTCCTGTGCTCTCATAGATCGATGAAATAAGCTGAATTTTGATGGAGACTAATGATTTGGGATACTTGAGAGGATTGCAAAGTTTCATCTCATTTGGAAACTCTCTGAAGGTACTTCCTTCACAAAGTTGCATTCTGGTTAGAAACTTTGAAAAATTGCACAGGGAGCTAGGATGAATGGATTGAGCTCATCTTTGGTATCCATGGGTGATTTATCAAGGTTAATCACCTTGAGAAATTGCAGCTCAAAAGGAATTAGGAAAAAAGCACTTCCTTTGCAAAATTTCATAGAAGGCAGAAACTTGCATTGGATCATGTGCCAATTTTTTTGAACTGTGGGGCATGAGATAGGAATGGAACTAGTGGTTATACATCAAGGACAAGCTCCACAATTTATGTGGGAATTTTCCCTGCTATAAAAATAGTAGTTCCTTTGGAAAGTGGCAGAAATGCAATATTGGTATTAAATAGTAAAAGACAATTTTCCATATTTAATTATGGCAAATATCTTTGCCAGAGCTTGGATTAGACATAAATATCAACTCCACCGATTCTCATGAATTTAGGAGAGGTCTAGATATGCCTTTGGATTTTATTCCTCAGAAAGGCAAGAAAAGGAATAAATCATAATTCAAAAATATTGAATGGGACCTGACAATATTTTCTATATTTAAGGTTTAGGAAGATAGGAGGGTCTCTTGGAAGAGATGGGATGATCAACAAATCAAGGAAAATGATGGCTCCTTTGTAATCACAAAGGCCACATTCAAATTCCAAAAATTTGGAATTAGGGTTTGAGAGGGTTTGAGCTGAGGCAAATGAGGTCTTTCCCACTGAAAAAGACATGAGCAAGGTTTTGAAAGGTTGGAAATGACAAGAATTCTCAGGGTCATCCAACAAACTCAGGAGAAGGATTTTGAAAATGAGTGCCAGGAAGGAATAACAGCACCAAAATTGTCAACCCAATTTTGGGGCTGTTACAAACCTTCCTCCCTTAAAAAGAATCTCGTCCTCGAGATTCCTAGGGTTACAGCACAATTGCAAAGATAACTACTCCAGAGAAAACCTCGAGGTAAATTTTGAACCCTTGGGTGAGGTTTCAGCGAGTTGGGGCACCGATAGTTGGTACACCTAGGGAGAGATATGGGCAAACAGGGTTACCTCCACGACCAGGGGCACTCAAGATCAGACTCCCAAAAAATGCTGGATGCACCCCAATGAACAGTGGTTTCACCTGCTGACACGTGGGTTCAGGGCCCACTGGCAGCCTCCTTCTTCTACCTCTGGCTTGCTGCTTCTCCTAGGCTGCCGCTCCGTGTGCGGCTTGGCGCAGCGCGCATCTATCTCCTAGGGTGATGAGGACCCTGGTGCCGTAGTGCGCGGCGTGCACGGCGCCGGTGCAGCGAGCACTCACGTCGCGGGCCAGCACCTTGTCGGCACTGCTCGCGGATTCGCCTCCTGGATGCAGGTGATCAGGCGACGAGCGATTTTCCTGGAATTCGCTCACCGTACACCGGGGTTGGGCAATAAAAACGGCAGCGGAACTTGCTTCCAACACACAAACACAATGCCACTCTACTAACTCTTCGGTTTGGACGACATCGAGCCAAGCTCCTTCGGCGAGGTGTTCTTGGTGGCGTTGCAGTTGTTCCTCGCGGCACTGCTGGGCACGCTGATTAGCTCGTCGGTCCTCCTACTGATTCTCATCAGGAACGAGCGGGCTCGAGACAACGCGCGACTGGTGGCTCGGGGTGTGGAAGAAGATGGTGCACGGGGTGGTCCTCCGCCACGCTTGACTCTCCGTCGCTTTGCGCCGGCAAGGTAATCGTGTGCTGCGGTGGAGCGGTGATGGCAACTTGCAGCGCCACGCAAGGCAGGGATGGTGGTGGTGAAGGGGTTCGGATGCGGGTGAGGTGGCCACGCCAGCTCAGGAATCAAACTAGGGCATGGGAGAAATTTCGTGGATAGCTCCACGAAATGTAGGTGTCGAGGTAGAATCGGAGTTGAAATCTGCATCAGGGAGTTGTACTGGGTCGAGTGAAATAAACTGGCAGCGTTTCTCCGGAAACGAAATTGGAGCTAACGAAAAAGAATTAGGGACAAGAAATGGCCGGATGGAAATGCCTCTTCGAGGCTCTGGGTTTGGAAAAATCTGGCATACGGGGTGTGCACAGATAGCGAGGGATATGTGACTTTGCGTTCCCCTGAGTACTGCCCTAAATGTACTCGTGGGTGAACCGGGTATGCGTGCAGTATGCAGTACAAACAAACTAACAAACAGACCGATGCAACAAACATGCAATGAAAAACATAGCAGACAAATCATTCTCAGGTGTTTTAATGCTAGTGGGTATATGTACTCCTGGCATACATATATCTACACCAGCGCGTATTTTATTATAGACTCGGAACGAGCCAATGTTGTTTTTAGTGTATGTGTCGTACTAATTAAAATCTTCTTAGCACACATTGCCAACCCTGTCAACCATTTCTGCTTGACAGAGAGAGAAGCAAAAACAAACACACAAACAAAAGCAAGCAAGCAAATAACATAGCATACGGGTTACAACAATACCAGCATACATCAAAGCACAAACACGCTACGCACCGATCGAAACTACTCGCTGCGGGATACATGGTTCTATTCTCATATCGAGGATGAACCGACAGACCGACCTACTAGCAGAAACCACTGACTGCGTGACTGAGGTCATGCAGAAGATCGGCCTTGCTGGGGCTCTCCTGGAGGACGAAGACTGAGCCAATCTCTATCTTCATCATCTGACACGTCTATGGGTTGGGGCTCTACTGCTGGAGGTGTGGCTGAAATCGATCCAAGCAAATGTTGCTGGTGGATCCGTAAAAGAGCCTTCTCGAGGGTGACGATGTTTGGCCTGGGCCACAACACAGGCTAAGAGGGTAGCGCTGGTTCAGATGGTATGGGATGAATGGCTTGGGATGCGAATTTACGAGCCTCACGATAAGTTTCCTGGACAACTCGTACCGCATCGTTGTCCATGGTTCTAAATTCGGCAAGCATCTTTGAAATCATCATCCCCTGGGCAGTGATGTATTGCACCAGGCAAGCGATTGCGGGGTCATCTCCTTGGATAGCGGGAGAAGGCTGCATTCCTGCTTTTGCCACAATGGGGAAAAAGCAGAACTCCCGCCTTGTTGCTACATGTGGGAACTTGGTTCGGAGGTGTAGGATAGCCTCCACATCAGCGGCCTGAATGGCTAAATCAGAGGTAGGCATGGCTCTACCCTGTAAAACCAAAGGCTGGCCATCTACTACGGGACCTAGGCTGATGTGCACTCTTGCATCAAAGCGATGAAGGTGAGGGACGGGTGCCGATTGGAACACCAGGTAATCGGGGCTAGCCTTACAGCCAAAGGCTTTGGTGAGCATCTTGGCAAGAAGGGGTGGAAAGCCAGTGTGGTTGACGACACAGGTGCAGGTATAAAACTTGGGATCTCTGAAGGTGCTAGCCATGGCTGGAGTGTTGCTAGCTAGGCTTCTTTCCAGGGACATGGCCGAATGAGGAGTGCGCGATACGGCTAGAGGAAAGGGGATTTATAGGCAGCTACGCGGGACATGCCCTCATGGTGTGGCCCCTTTCCCTTAATGGCGAAGGGACCGGCCGACCAGAAAGGATAGGGTTACTACACGTTCCACGGATATCTAGGCGGGGACAGCGGGGTGAGGGCGTGTCGGTCCCGACTGCGCCACCTGTTGATTAACAGTGGCCATGCCGGATGCCAGGGATGGGTCAAATCCCTTAGGGGCATTACGGTTTAATGGTAGCGATGATCTAATGCTAGGATAACCTATGCCAGCCTAGCTGCTCTGATACCATCTCCTGTGGCACCCTGATCCGCATGGAGCAGGGGGCCTTTGCACGTCAGCCCAGGATAACACCTGACGCACTACAGGTCCATGATACAACATTCCAGGTACAATAATATTCATCAAATACATGTGTATATGATTACATCATTGATGAATACAATTATCTAGCATAGCCCTAAGGCTATTTACATGGCAGCGGAAGTCCATATAAATGGTGGCGGAAGTATTGGTTTGGCAGCGTCTCACTAAGGCTGGGCTTCACAACTCACAGGACTGGCAAGGTTACGGCCTAGCACGACGAAACACGCGAACGACCTACAAAACTGGCATGACACGCCAGGTTAGTACATTGAATGTACTTGCAAGACAACCAAATACATAGCATCCAAACAAACAGATGACAAAGCAAGAACCAAGCGTCTGCAATAACCTACCTTATAGCAGAAACTAAGCATGGCAAGATATTAACTAGAGACATGGATCAAAAACAACATCATGGCATCTACTAGCATGGCAATGGCATATCAAACTTACTTATAACATGGCAACAACAAAACATAGCATGGCATTTCAATCAGAACATGGCATGTCAAAGCATGGCATAAGCTCAGTCAAAACATGGCATGGCATCATGAATCTATACTGAAAGTAAACTACCAGTCATATCCCATGCAAACATAACATGTTAACTCTATGCAATCATCTCATGTTCTACCATGCAAATAACAACATATTACTCATGCAATGCAAATAAATTTGTGCACCGAGTCCCTCGGACTCTCTTACCAGTGGGTTGCCTCGCAACCAAACGATGATCCTACATGGATCACCAACAGAACCATACTTGGTTCAACACTTACCGAGACCTCGTCTCGATGATCCTGCCAACTCATCATCGTGATTACTCACGACTATCTCATAGTCCAAGTCATCACATTTTATTATTTCACATGATTCATCCGCTTAGTTATTTAAGGTTTATCCTCCATTACGACCGAGACCCGATAGTGTGACCTTACTACGAACTTTTGCCCATGACCGAGGACGCGGCTATCGATAGATTAAATACACTCTGCAGAGGTAGCGCACTTTACCCACACTACGGAACCCTGGCATCACACTCCCATATGTGCGGACCCGGCATTTCGACAAAGCCGAGCTACTGCCATGACACTCACCCGGCCACTCCGACCAACACCCCTTATGGGTTCAGTCCTGGGTGGCCCCGTACCTACCAAAGGTACCAATGGCCACCGTTGTGGCAAAACGGTCCCAAACGGGGACATGAGCTCAAAACCAAACTCGGGCAGCCAAGGCATATGCCGTCCTACCTGATCAGGGTAGCGCCCGCGCATAACCTTCCCTCGCGGGAGGCACCGGCGAGAGGCATGACAATAGACCCAGCTAGGACCTTCCCATTAGGTAAATGTGGTTGCACTGGAGAAAGCCCGATTTGGGTGGCACTAAGATATCCCAGTGATGACGGAGGAGGTTTGTTATTAAGTCATATTATTAACTTATCCATCATCAATCATGCGAGCATTATTAACATGAATATAACAACTAACATGCAACCTACCAATACAGTAACAAAACATCAAGCATATCAAAAGAACAACGATAGCATGCGAAACATGGCAATACCCAGTAATAGCAATCTTAGCAGTGCAACAGAATTTTTCATAACATCGATACTACTAACATGAAACTAAATAGAGGCATGATATTATCAGTAACAACATCAAACTAGCATGTCAACTATTTCATGAAAACTTAAGCATGCAAGGCGGATAAACACACACAAGGAACTAATGCAACTAAACACACACACACACACACGAGGTGCAAGCAAAGTCAAGATGCAAGTTCGGGGCTCTTGATAAGATGTTGGCTTGCCTGGGGGTTGAGGATTACTCCGGAAAAAGTGCGGAACGACCGCGGAAAGATTTGCCAGAAACAGTTCTCTCTCGGAGGGGGCTGTTTACATGCAAGGGAAAAATGGTAATTTTCGGAATGTGCAAACATGGTGAAAATGATTCCACCAGAACGGGCTCGACGAAACGAAGACGTGTGCTTTGGAATCACCTGATTCGGAGCTACGGGTAAAAAGATACAGAGGGTTGAAGCTCAGGGACCTATCGGTGATTTTTTCAGCAAACAGGCCCCTGGAGGAAAAACTGAACGCACCTTTGGTATGAATATGTTTTATGCACAGGGAAACACATTTTAAGCCGAAGTTCCCAGGGAATACGTTTTTTGACTTGGAAAGCGTATTCAGTGGGAATACGTTTCCAGAGCAGGGAAACGGCTTCGGGGCGGGCGCGTCCACTTATCCGACGTGCCGAGCGGGGCCACGCCCTCCTCTCACCGACAGGTGGGTCCCGTAGGGTGGGGCCCGCCTGGCCTGGCTTCTTCTTCCTCCCGCGCGCACGCGCGCCTAGCCGAGGGAGACGCCCACCTCGACGGTGATTGCCGGCGGCTCCGGCCGCCTTAGACGACGGCCGACCTATCCACGAGCTCAGGAGCGAGAGGCGCATCCCATGGTGGTGTCCGTTGCCAGTGAGAAGCACGGGAGAAGGAGCACCAGGGATCGCGGTGGAGGTGGTCTTCGGACTCCAGCGAACAGGGGGCTCCGGTGGGGGAACTGGGTGGGCAAAGCTACAGGAAGGTGCGCCGGACCTCGGGGAACGCATAGGTGGTGGTGGAACGGCGAGGGGGCACGGCATTGCCGGGATCGAGCGAAGCCCAAAACGGCGGCCAGGGCGATGGTGGGGATCGGAGAGCGACTCCGGGGACGAGTGAAGGGCTTGGGGAGGCTTGAGGACTGCGAGGGAGCTCGGGATGGGCTTAAATAGCCGCCGGGATGAGCTCTAGGGGAGGGGAGGAGGTGACACACGGCATGCGACGTGTCCCTGCACCGGGGACGCGCATGCGTGGCCAAAGGCCACGGGAAGCAAAGGGAACACGACGAGGGGGATGCGGACGACGCGCAGGGGCTCACGGAGACGAGGGGCGCTCGCGGACGAGAGGGAGAAGGAGACAAGAGCGAGGAAGCGACGGTGCACACGGGCAGAGACTGTGTGGCGACGACGAGGCTCAACGGGGAAGAAAACGAAGGGGGCAACGGGCCAAGGCGCACGGCGAGGATGAGGCTGAGCTGGTTGACAAGCTTGGACGAGCCAAAACCAGACGGAGCGGCGCCACTGTGGCCAACAGTGCGCAAACCACCGATTTGGCTGGCATCACTCGTGATCACCACAGACACGGCACTCTCTGGACTCCTACATCGTGCCAAACCTCGTCATCAGTGGAGTCCTTACAAAGCTCATTATGATTGAGGTGATGGCACAGGCAAAGGTGTAGGGAGCAGAGGGGAACGAGCTCGACAAGTTTGCTGTTGCAAACTTGGACACATCTTGGTGATTAGACCAGAGAGGGTAAGTGGCAAAATTGATGTCTAGGAGGTTTAGGCTAGCAAGAACTACGGTCCTGGGAAGTTGAAAGGGATTTGGGCAAGGATTTAGCATAATTGCTTTGCAACTGCCAAAATTGACCCAGAAAACAAATGAGGAAGGGGCACTCACTAGGAGTGTTAGATTGGTCTACCACTGGGCAATTCCACATGATTTCGTCATATGTAGATGCTGCAAAAAGATCATACCAAATGGACTTGCCAAATTGGTACTTGCTTCACAAGCATCACTTTTGACCAGAAACTTGAGAAACTTCTAGTAAAATATTGGCTACATCAAATGAGCCAATCTCTTAGGTAGGTTGGTTATATGGATGGGAGAAGGCTTGGGAATATTTTCAGCCATAATGGAGCAAGATAAAATATACTTGCTTCACAAACTGAAAAATTTGGACAGAAAACAAGATTTGCTCCTGTGCTCATAGAAATGAGGTGAATTTGGGTGGAGACTAATGATTTGGGATACTTTAGCGGTTTGCAAAGTTTCATCTCATTTGGAAACTCTCTGAAGGTACTTCCTTCACAAAGTTGCATTCTGGTCAGAAACTTTGAAAAATTGCACAGGGAGCTAGGATGAATGGATTGAGCTCATCTTTGGTATCCATGGGTTATTTATCAAGGTTAATCACCCTGCCAAATTGCAGCTCAAAAGGAATTAGGAATAAAGCACTTCCTTTGCAAAATTTCAAAGAAGTCAGAAAATTGCATTGGATCATGTGCCAATATTTTTGAACTGTGGGGCATGAGATAGGAATGGAACTAGTGTTTATATGGCAAGGACAAGCTCCACAATTTATGTGGGAATTTTCCCTGCTATAAAAATAGTAGTTCCTTTGGAAAGTGGCAGAAATGCAATATTGGTATTAAATAGGAAAAGACAATTTTCCATATTTAATTATGGCCAATATCTTTGCCAGAGCTTGGATTAGACATAAATATCAACTCCACCAATTCTCATGAGTTTAGGAGAGGACTAGATATTCCTTTGGATTTTATTCCTCAGAAAGGCAAGAAAAGGAATAAATCATAATTCAAAAATATTGCATGGGACTTGACAATATTTTTCCATATTTAAGGTTTAGGAAGATAGGAGGGTCTCTTGGAACAAACGGGGTGATCAACAGATCAAGGAAAATGTTGGCTCCTTTGTAATCACAAAGGCCACATTCAAATTCCAAAAGTTTGGAATTAGGGTTTGAGCTGAGGCAAATGAGGTCTTGCCCACTGAAAAAGACATGAGCAAGGTTTTGAAAGGTTGGAAATGACAAGAATTCTCAGAGTCATCCAACAAACTCATGAGAAGGATTTATAAAATGAGTGCCAGGAAGGAATAACAACACCAAAATTGTCAACCCAATTTTGGGGCTGTTACACGTACCGACCGCCGCCGTCCGCCGTGGACGCAGGGCATGGCGCTGCCGTGCCGCTGCACTCAAACCAGCGAGCCCATCGAGCTCCTAGAGGTCCCAGGAGGCCGTGGCACATCTCATCCGGCCTGCCCGTGCCCTGCAGCCATGCGCCCGTTCGAGCCGAGCCCCAACCTCCACCGCGAGCTCCGCTCCGGCGAGCTCCGCCGTCCCCGCCGGCTCCCACCTGCTTCCCTGGATGCGGGAGAGCACGGGCTACGCCCCAGTGCTCTCAGCCGCCGCCCCCTGACTGTAACGCAGACACCGCCATGTCCCATGGTCGCCGGCAACGACCTCGCCAGCCTGACAGGTGGACCCCGCCGGTCAGGAACCTAATTAGCACTAATCCCCCCACCTAGTGACACTGACAGTGGGCCCCGGCGCCCTAATCTTTAAGTTAGATTAGAGATAAACCCCCTGTTAACCCTGTGTCACCGACATGTGGACCCCACATGACAGGTTTGACCCCAGTCAGCGCAGTTGACCTGCTGATGCAGGCATGACGCGGTGCTGACGCAATAAGTGATTTACTGGGTTTAAAACGATTTAGGAAATTTCATTAATGTTCAAAACTTTGAAAATTCATAGAAAATAAACCGTAACTCCAAATGAAATAAGTTATATATGAAACATTATCAGAAAAATTCAATATTTCCATCTGTACCACTTTCATGCATGTTTGAACAAGTTAACCTCACTGAATAGGATAAATCATGATTTGGGCAATTTATGAACTAGCATTTGGAGTTGGAATTTAACCTTGTTTGAATTCCACTTCAATTAACTTGGCTTACTACTACATTAGGTCAATTCAGTTCCTTAACATGACATGTCATTCATTTGATTGTGCATTCCAATGAATGTTGTTCCTTTTGTGTTTGCCGGTGGTTGCTTCCCCCTCGGTAGACATGTGTTCCGACACTGAGTTCGATGACACCGATGAAGAGCTATACTATCTTCAGAAGTGCCAGGCAAGCAAAACCCCCTTGTTCATTCTGATACAATCCCACTCTCTCGCTCCTGCTCTCTTTTACTGCATTAGGACAACAACAATTAAACTGTTACATGCTGCAGTAGTTGAACCCCTTTCCTCTGCATGACCTGTCATTGCCATAGTAAATAGATGAAACCCACTAGCATGAGTAGGAGTTGTTTGATCCCTGATGTGACTAATCATTCATTCTTGTTGTCATGCCTTCTACTTCTTAGAGTTGAGTCAGGTCTGATTCATCGGGGATGAATTGGAATGTGGTGAACATGAACTACTATTGAGAGCTAAGTGTGTGAACACGATTTGGTAAAGGTAGCGGTGAGAGGCCATGTAGGAGTACATGGTGGGTTGTCTCATTGAGACCGTCCTCGGGAACTGAGTTCTGTGTTTGTGATCCATGAATAGTTACTACCACACATTGGGCTCCGGGCACTCCAAGCTCTCTCGACTTATTAATCAACCTGATCTCTGTCCAGGAGTTGCAACTAGTTTCTGGTGTTTGTATGTAGTGTTAGTAGTCTACCAAGTGGCACCCGGTACAGGTGGGCTTGGGATAGACTAGGCACCATGGCCGGTTATACCAAGCGTTGCCCGTTTGGTGGGCTTGGGAACCCTGTACACATCGTTTGGGGCCGTGAGCGACACCCCGGCCGGATCTCCTTGCGGATGGAACCCGAATAGGCGATAAACCTGGACTAGAGACTTGCGTGGTTAGTCAGGTCGTGGCCGACTCCGTCGCCAGGCTTCCGCTTGAAGGTTGCCGAGATACACGACGTGTACATGGTGGTAAGTGGCGAGAGCGTGTGTGAAGAAGTACACCCCTGCAGGGTTAAGATCATCTATTCGAATAGCCGCGTCCGTGGTAAAGGACTTCTGGGTTGCCTGTACAGTTCATAGACAAGTGAAAGTGGATACTCTAAAATGCGCAAGATAAGCGTGAGTGCTATGGATGGCCTTCTCGTAGGGAGATGGGAGCGGATCCATAGTGGTGTATTTATATGGTGAATATATGGACTCGTGTGCGCCACCTCAAAAGTATTACCAGCAGTCGTATCAGGATAGCCACTGAGTCAAAGCTGGCTTGCTGCAGTTAAAATCCACCAGCTCTTTGTTGATACTGATGCATATGTAGTTAGTTCTGTTGTAAGTCTTGCTGGGTACATTTGTACTCACGTTTGCTTAATTTATGTTTTGCAGAGAGACTTCAGTCTCACTAGTAGTTCCGCATGGACTTCGACGTTTAGCTTGTTACCTCAACTACGATCTTGTACTCTTGGGAGGGTCTTGTAGATAGTCAGGCTCTAAGGCCTTCTTCCTTTTCAGATGTCTGTACCCAGACATGTTTATGCTTCCGTTGCCTGTATGCTTTGTATGTTGGGTCATGTGACCCATCATTGTAATTCTTACTATCTATGACTCTTCGGACCCTTATGAATAAATATTTTGAGTTGTAGAGTTTTGTTGTGATGCCATGTTGTATTTGCACATATCGAGCATATTGCATGTATGATTTTGAAATGCTTGGTATGTGTGGGATCCGACAACCTAGTTGTTTATGCTTGGTAGCCTCTCTTACTGGGAAATGTCTCCTAGTGCTTCCACTGAGCCATGGTAGCTTGCTACTGCTCCGGAACACTTAGGCTGGCCGGCATGTGTCCTTCTTCGTTCCTGTGTCTGTCCCTTCGGCGAAATGTCACGCGGTGTCTACCGGAGTCCTGTTAGCCTGCTATAGCCTGGATTCTCCGGAGTCCTGTTAGCCCAGACGCTATAGCCCGGATTCACTCGCTGATGACCGACACGTTCGTTGCTGGGTCATGTATGCCTGTCCCTGTAAGTTAGTGCCACTTTGGTTTACGACTAGTCATGTCGGCCCGGGTTCTCTGTCATATGGATGCTAGCAACACTATCATATAGGTGAGCCAAAAGGCGCAAACGGTCCCGGGCCAGGTAAGGTGGTACCCGTGGGAATACCGTGCGTGAGGCCGCAAAGTGATATGATGTGTTACATGCTAGATCGGTGTGACTTAGGATCGGGTTCCCGACAATATGGTTCCCATCACGCGGTATGTTCCTTTTTGGTCTGACCGTTTGCCAAACATCATGCATGTTGAGTCTGCTCTTGTGCTACTATTTTGGCACTGCCATGAAAAAGTTGTAATGTTATTGTTTTGCAACTTAATCTAGTGGCACTATTAATTTGAGGCAATGTTTTGGCACCGCTAGTGCCACAATTTTTTTTATGTATCGAAAGAGGGGGGTTTCCTCCGATTTAATTAAAGAAACCCTACCACAGAGAACCATTATCTGACAACAACTCAGTGTAAACCGGCAGTTATGCAACTACTACTAGACCGGACTGAGTACTAGCAGGAGACAAGTTCGCCACATAAGCTAGGTAGGTAGGGGGACGCAGCACCAGCTCGACCAAGTTTGGATTACAACCCAAATGCTACCACAGAAACATCAGGGGGGAAGATAGAGCCAGCTTCAGCATCCCAGTCTAAGCACCCCCGGCCTCCATCCTTGCGATGCACGGTACACCTCGTTTACCACCTGCTCGACCCTAGTGCCACTGATAAAATGAAGTAATAATACACTTAAAATAGAGCGACTGTCATCTCTATCATTTAATTTCCAATGTAGATAAAGAAAGTGCTTCTCTTTGTTAGTATATGTTTCATCAACTAGTCCCATTGTTAATGTTTAAGCGTTTATGCAAACTGGGGTGCTTAATTTTAGTTGATCTGCACAAAAGTAGAGATTGGAATGTCTCAAGGCCCCTCCTTGTACAACCACTGTACACTGATGTTCATCACTGGCAGAAGGTGTATCAGGGAGACTTGGGTCAATTTCTAGTGTGAGGCGTACCGTATGAGGCGTCGCAGGGCCCATCTCGTCCTCGCAGCATGGCATACTATGATACTATCGCAATATTTTCTTCTATTTATTAGTGTATGTTTCATCAACTAGTGCCACTATAATGTAATCACGCTTTTTCATTACCTGTGCAAACAGGGTTATTTAGCTGCATTTTGGTGGAATTGCACAAATGTACGTATGGAACCGGCATATATGTAGAGTGCGAGGTGCCAAGTAAAAATTACTGACGCCAACCCTCCTCCATCTAAGCATTGGCATCCACCACCACCAGTGGGATGTGTGGCGCTCACTGTGGATGGATCTTTCCCGGCAGCAAATCCTCTAACCAAATACTAGTAGCTTAGACTTCAAAAAAATACTAGTAGCTTATATTGGCAGTTTTCTAGGGAGTACTCTTTTATGAAAGAAGCACCAATCTATTTTTATTTATTTGTACACAGTGTCACAACTTTGACCCAAAGTTCCAGACCTATTTAGGGTGATTGGCGTAGTACTCGAAGACTGATTGTAATCATGATTTTTATTAGTTGTCACACTGATTGTAAGCATGAGCAGATGGAAGATTAAGTTAGTGCGAAGCTTACCTTAAACCCTACTGCGCCGTTGAAATGAGGTGAGCGTCGAGGGAACCATGGAGAACGGCGGGGAAGCGACGTCACGCCATCCGCCCTCCTCTTGCGGTGGTAGAATGAATACTCATGTGGCTCCGGCTGGCTCTGCACCCTCACGAACGGCACACCGTACTCGATCGATTCGTTATCTTTTGGGTGCTCGACCTTCGACCTGTATGCCCACCACCTCCGCCTGACTTTCGCCTCGGGCGAATCTGTCTGCTCCATCGCCCAGAGGAGATACTCGATGAACTCGAAGGACTGCGGCGTGACTGCGCCGAGGAGTACATCGCCGCCCTCATCGCCGCCGTCTCACTCTTTGCATACATTGCCACATGGTCCTAATCATCCTCAAAATCTCCCACTCATTGTCAAACCAAGTAAGGATCTCCTTCAACCTGGCTAACTTTGCCTGGTTGCCGCCGGTGATCTTCCTGATTCGCTACTGCATCCTCTCCATAGATGTCCTTCTGAGTGGTCCGATGCTAGCTTTGGAAGATGGGAGGAGATACGGTGGTCTTGCAACAGAGAAGAGGGAGAGGCGAGACGGTGGTTTTGGAATGGAGATGATGGAGATGAGATGGGGTGGTTTTGCAATGGAGAAGAGGGAGAGGCGAGATAGTGGTTTTGGAATGGAGATGATGGAGAGGAGAGGTTTCCCTACCTTTCGGTCGCTGATATGTGGGCCCCGCACTTGGTGGGACCCATGTGTCAGTGTCTCAATGGCAGGATGGGTTACGTTAAGGGATCCTCATCCGAGGAGTGAGGAGGTGGTTTTGCAAGGGAGAAGAGGGAGAGGCAAGGCGGCAGTTTTGGAATGGAGATGATGGAGAGGAGAGGAGGTGGTTTCGCACTGGAGAAGAGGGAGAGGAGCGCGCGGCAGCGATTTAGGATTGGACGAGAGGGCCGGCGCGCTCTGACTGGATCAAACTCAAAATCAATTTACCCTTCAATTAAGAAAGCGACCCCACATTAACTAGTCTCCCTTTTATTCTGGGTCATAATTGACCATGATTTTTACAAATAAAATATATGTTATACATTGCAAAAATAATATAATTTGAAAGTACATTCAGATACGAACCAAACGATAATTTTTTTGGTGACATGCATTCACATTTTGCTTGTCAAATACAGTACGTGGTCAAACTTTGACCCAAAATACGCAAAACAAAAAAATACTTCCAAGACCAGTGCCGCTCCTCTCCTCTTAAACCACCGCCGCTCCTCTCCTGTTCCAATCTAAATCCAGCACCGCTCCTCTCCTCTTCCATTTCAAAACCACCGCCCCTCCTTTCCTGTTCCAATCCAAAACCAGCATCACTCCTCTCCCGTTCTGATCCAAAACCAGCGCTGCTCTTCTCCTCTTCCATTCAAAAACCACCGCCGGCGAGTGAAGGTGTTGTGGAGAAGTAGATCAATGGAGGAGTACAACCGATACGTGAGAACCGCAGACGGCGACCCTGTGAAGCTAGCTAGGATGTTGTAGATACATTATTGGTTTGACAACAAGGACCAACTAGCGGCGACGGCGTCCATGGCCAAATATCTGCAAGAGAGCGGAAAGGCGGCGATACTCCCAAAGGGAGTCGCGCGGGAGTACATAGAGCTGCTCCTCTGGGCCATGGAGCAAATAGATTCACCGAATCCGATCGTGAGGGAGCGGTGGTGGGAGTATCGATCCCAGATGGAGCATCCACCAGAGATTGAAGGATCGAGCATCTACAGGGTGCCGTTTGTGAGGGTGTCGTGCCAGAGCCAGCCGGTGGAGTCTTTGTCGACCGAACCCAACTGCAAGAGGAGAAAACCAGTTGGCCCAAGGATGCTTCCCTACCATCCTCTCCCTCGCCATTCACATTGTCTCACGGGGCGGCTGTCTGCCGTCGAGGAATAGGAGGGGACTCCCCCCAGCCCAATAGTTGGGCAGGTTGTGAATTGTCAGGAGGAGCTTAGGGTTGTCTGTATTTTCAGGTTGTGAATTGTGTTTTGTGTTGTGTATTTTGAGAGTACTTTCAGATATGAATGTCTTTTGAATTTCAGATTTGCAGTATTGAGCATATGAAGTATTTTATGAATTCTAGAGATCTATTTTTAGCACTTAAAAAAGTAGTTTCATAGGAGTATAAAAGTGCAGACGATGTGATTCTCAGAGAAGAAACTGCAAGTTTCAGTTTCAGATACGAAACTGCAAGTTTAGTTTCAGATAAGAAATTGCAACTTTCAGAGGCAGAGCATTTATATTAACATGGCCTTTTCAAATAGGGTTAACATCATGTTGGAAGTTTTATTCATGGTCGAAAATGGAACTACCAGCCAGTTAACATCATGCTTATCAACATTCATGCATAGCACATCTTCATATGATGCACCGTCAAAAAGGTATGCTATTTTCCAAATGCCCACACAATGTTGAGTGTGCGAAAAACAGAGAAAACGAGGGACGAAGTTTTGGCATGTGTTGGACGTGGTGTGCATAGATGACAATGGGGACCCACATGTCAATAATGGCAGAGGCAAAAAATTTGGAGATATTTTCCCTGCATCAGGTGGAATCGAACCCGGGAGGAACAACTGTCGGGTAGTGTCACTTGGCCACTGGGCTAGTTCAGTACTTTCGTTACAAATAAGGCACTGCCTCAGGTGGTCCGATCTCCTCCTGCGCCTTTGTGCGCTCGCCGCGGTGCCACTGTCTGTTGTTGTGAACATGCTGAGCAAACAAGAGGAATCTGGAGAGGACTCTATGTGGAGAGGCGGACAGTCGGGGCCCACCAGGTCTATGGCCGTATGCAAGCAAGTGCCGGCCAAATTTCGTGTATTGACCCTTTTGTGGTATAAAATCAAGATCTGACCCCCGTTTGAAAAAAAATTCAAGATCTGACTCTTTCGCTACCGCGAGGGGACCTAGCGGTATGATTAGACAGGCTACCGCCAGGGTCCATGGCGGTAGGGTGCGACGGAGGGCAACGATAGCCGTTTGCCCGAGCTGACGTGGATAAGTAGCCTACCGCCAGGGACCCTGGCGGTAGCCTGTCTAAACCCGCCAGACCACCTGGCAGTAGGGTGTGGCTGGGTTTTTGCCTCGCAAATTTCTGGAATGAAATATCAAAGTGCCCTGGCGGTAGGTTCGCCCTACCGCCAGGGGGTTTGGCGGTAAGCTATCTGACCCTACCGCCAGGGTCCTTGGCGGTGGGGTCCTATGTTTTATGGTTTCCAAGTTTAATTGTTTGCTTCTTTTCAAAAACAATATCATAGCAATGATATAGAACCTAAAAAATAGATCTCAAACAATTAAACTTGGGCATCACATACACATTAATAAAACTTTAGTGATTGTTTTATGGTTTAGGTTTTTACAAGTTTTAGTGATTGTTTCTTTTGTAAAGTTTTATCACATAGTTTCACAAAGAAAGCAAAATATGAGCTCACATATTAGTAAAGGTTCCACATAGCAAATAGTAAATAGTAAACTTGTCCACATAGTTTGACAACCGCAACTAACACAAGTACTTTCACAAAAAGCTTTCGCAAAGCCAACAAACGGTGCAACGAGTTCTTAAGACAAGTTTATAGGGCGGGCAAACATATTCCCGTTGTATGTTAGGCCTGGCCGTGGAGACAGATACGGCAGCGGATCCACCGGTTCAGGCGGAGGCGGAACGCTGGTTGGCATCCGACCGTTCAAGCACTCCCACCTTGCCTTGGCCGCTGGAGTTTTCACCTCCTCCCTTCCCCAGCTGATGATATCGACCGCCGATGCACTTGGGGGCGGCATCCTGGCTCTCTCCTCCGCATTGCTCTCGATCCTCCGGCCCAAATTGCACAGCTCCCAGTTGGAGTGCTACTTGGCAGCTTCAATGGCCCCTTCCCGGCGGACACGGGTGATAGTTTGATCTCCCTCCATCTCTGCAGTCACTCTCTTCCACTCCTTCACACTCTGCGACCAACACTTCACATCATCGGAGATCCGTTCTGCCCTCTCATGCCACCGCACTGCCCTCGTCACCTCTAGGAACTCGTCCGAAAAAGCTCCCACCGGCTGCAGCATCTCGGGGAAGGACTTTTACACGTACGAAAGTGGCAAGGCAGACAGGTCGTGTTGGAGATGAATGGGCGATGGTTGCGCCACAGTTGTAGACCTAAACGTATGGATGCATAACAAAAGTTCATCATTATCTAAATGAAATACATATATCAAGATGGGTCAAATGCAATATCCTATCATATCATATTTACTCCAACCAAATCCACTACTTGCATCATATAAATTTTGTTTACTCCAATATTCATCATATCATAAATTTTGTTAAATTTTTTTGAGAAGTTGAGGGTTCAACATTTGTTCTTCAACTATATCCACTACTTGCATCATAGCATATCAACATGCATCATCATATCACAATAAATTCCTCCAACATGCACCAGATAAAAAAATCCTCCCAAAATAATATGAACTAGGGTTCATCTTCACATAACCATACCAACTAGTGACTAGTGTTCATGTCTAACACAATATAACATCTATAATCAACCTAAATCAATCCTAGGGTTCAAATTTTTTAAATCTAGTTCAAAAAGGGGATTGATTTGAATCAAGTAATGCGACTAAAACTAACTGGAAGGATCGAAGGAGCTTACTTTTCTTTCTTCGGGGCCATCTCAATCCGCAAAAACGGTGAAGAAACGACAAAGATCAGAGGTGGGGAGTGGAGGAGATGAGAGAGGGGGCGAGAGGAACAACTCTGTTCTTGGGCAGCTGGGTGGTGGGAGAAGGGGGAGGGGCGGCCGGCCCGTGTCTTATAACTGTCCACACCCTACCGCCAGGGCCTCTGGCGGTAGGATCGCACAGGCTACCGCCAGGACCAGCGACGGTAGGATGGGACGGAGGGGGGCCGGAGCCCGTTACCGATGCTGACGTGGATAAGTTTCCTACCGCCAGAGGTTCTGGTGGTAGGCTATACAAACCTACCATTGGGCCTCGTGGCGGTAGGAAAAAGGGTCAGATCTTGAAAAAATTGCAAACAAGGGTCAGATCTCGATTTTATACCATAAAAGGGTCAAAGCACAAAATTTTTCCACAAGTGCCTCATCGAAAAAATACTTCCGCCTAATGCTATACTGACGTTGGGGCCCACGGGTTTGTCAACATAGTTACAGTTTTTAGGTGCTTCAACGTAGTTATTATAGGAGATAAATTCACAATGAAGCTGGGGAGCTGGCAGGTATCATTTATTATCACTAGGGCAGCAAGTATCAGCTGGGTTTTGGGTTGCCCCGTCTAGGATTTCTTTTTTAACGTGCGCAGCCCACGACATGCCGGTTTGTATTTTTTTGAGGGCCGTCATGTATCGACCGGCCTATGGACCTCCCATCCGAGGTTTTGTTTTTCCTGAAACATCGGCAGACCAATTTATGTATTTTTTTGAAGAAAACGCAGAGGTCTGTTCTATTTTTCTATATGAGAATAGGAACGCCTGGTCCAACTTATGTTTCCCTTCTAACTATATTATATGTATTAAAATTATTTTATATGTTATTATATATTATTGTTATTGTCATCATATATTTAACAGATACTTACATATGTAAGAAAACAATATCCCACATCTTATTAACTTATAAAAATAATTACTTAACAATAAAATCCTGGATTTTTTGGCAACGAAAATCCTGGTGATTGTGTACAAAAGCTTGGCAAGGTTTAAGGACCAATGTAATAATAAATGACTTATTATTTAAATATATTTATAACAAAATGCTCAGCCCCTGTTTATTTTTTGATAACATTGCTGCGCCCAACCCAACATTATAATTAGAATCAACCCAGCAAAATTTTGTATTTCGAGAATGTGCAAATGGCCTGAAATTTTTTAGGAAAAAAATAAATGGGCCGCATGGACGCTACATTATTTGTTCACCTAGTGTCGGTGTGAAACGACACCTATGGGATCAAAGGAATCCCTTCTACGGTTGCGGGGCGCTGGAGTGGTGAGGAGAGCAGGATCAGCAGTCAGTATCAGCACAAGAATCGTTTACCCAGGTTCGGGCTGCAGAGATGCGTAATACCCTAGTCCTGCTTTGGTGGTTGTATATCTGTGTTCTTGAGGAGCTCGAACTAGCTACAGGGAGCGTAACTTGTCCAAGGGTCCGAATCCTTCTCCTGGTGCCTTGGGTCTCCTTTTATAGGCAAAGGGATCGCCACAGTGGCACCAGGAGGTGACATCGAGGTATTGTGGCTAAGCTTATCGCTAGCCATTACGGGACAAAGCGCATTTAATGCGTAGCTTAGGTGTCCCCTCGCTTTATTGGGGAATGGGAGCAAGGCCCGTCCCGTCCGTCGCCGCTCTTCCTCGCTTCGACACGCGCCTTGGCCAGCGATGCATGCGGCGCCATGTAGGCAGGCAAGCAGCTGAGGTGGCGCGGTGGTGGAGCCTTCAAGAAGATCTGCATGCCACCACGTAAGCACGTGATGATTTGGCGAAGGAGTCCTTTGTTGACACGCAGGTGCCTGCCCGGCTGGTGGGCTGGCAGCTGCATGGGATTGGTGGAAAAAGCTTGTTAGATGCGGGCCTGGCTATGGCCTCGTGGACGCCCTTAGCAAGGGTCTTGCCAGGGCCCCCGGCAAGGGTCTTGCCGCGGCGTCATGGTCATCCTCGGCAAGGGCCTTGCCGGGGGTCTCGTGGGCTTCCTCGGCAAAGATCTTGTCGAGGTTCGTCGTCTTTTAATCCTCTGATTTACGAGTGATACTCTTGTCTTCACAAAGATCTGCATACCACCATGGAGGTGCCTCCGGAGCCCTGGCCCAACGCAGTTGATGGTGTTGGAAACCGTGGGCTCAAGGGTGGCTCGCTCCGTTGGTGTTGGGGCGGGCTGCCCCGGCAAGGATCTTGCCGGGGGAACCCGCTTCGTCCCCTTGCTCTCTGCGTCTTGGTCTTGGCGTTGCTTTGCTTTGTCTTGTGCTTCTGGTTCCACCTCGGTTCACCTACATTGCCTTGCCAAGTGTGGCCGCGGCGCGTGGCTCCGACTGCCCGTGCACAAGTAAAGGGGTAAAAAGGAGAGCCCCTACTTTTGTACACCGACACCTAGCCCAGCAAATGGACTGTAATTCTAAAAAAAGATGAAATTGACTGTAACTTCTGAAAAAAATGGGTTGAATATGTGCCACATTTTTGGAGGCTGAAATGTGGGCCAATAGGTCGAAGCCAACGCAAGCCGTTGTCAACTTAGTCAAATGATTCTGACATCGTTAGCCATTGGATTTACATCGAACGACCGGCATCCATCTTCAATCTCTCGTCTTCTTCCTCCAGCGCCGCCGGGACCACCTGCTCCCGCCTCATGCTGCTAGCAGCTCTGCTTAGCATGCTTCGCTATGAAGCGCTACCCCACCGTTGGCCAAGCCATCCCTCCACCCCTCCACACCTCCTATTCTTCTCCACCGACTGCCAAACCACACCGCACTAGAACCAGTTAACCCTTGTACACCTCTCCGTTTGCGACTATACTCCCGTGTCTTCCCATCTCCAGCTCGTTGCTGTCCGGGGCCTCTGTAACACTCCAAAAATTTTGATTTGGCTTTTTCTTTATTTGATTTAAAGGAGGTTATTTGAATTTTTCTAAAAGAGGGACTCTCCTTCTCTATTTTTTTATGACAAATATTTTCTTTAAAAGGGTCCTTCTCAATATTGATTTGTGGTCTTGAGGGTTCTACATCTTGTGTTGACTCAACACAAATATTTTCTTTGGGGAAGTTTTTGAAATCCTTTCTTTTAGAAATAACCCTATGACTTATGGATTGATTCTTCCTCATTCAATTTTTTTTATTGCCATGACCTAGGTTGAAAATTTTTCTTCCAAAACCCCTCCCTCCACTTTGAGTCAAGTCAAATATCCAATCCCAGCAAGTTCAACCCATTTTGATTTTGACTCTATTTATTTTATCCTCAAATATATTTCTGTTATTTATTTTGAACCTTAGTGATTTACAAAGGAACCACCAGATCCCTTTTGAGTTTTGGTTCCAAACAAACTCCTCTGACTAGTCCTTAGTACCCTCAACCTAGATCCATCAAGATCCATTGGTCCACAGTTCAAAATTTTCAAATTCTGCTTGCTGCAAGTTTGGACCAGATTTGCCATTTTTGGTGAAATTCATTATCTTTCTTCCCCAAAAATTCTGAGAAAAATCATGCGGCCTCCAGATGCATCAAGAGACCTCTCCACCAAAGATTAACTCCAGAAAAATTTTCCACGTGCTTGAAACATGTCGTCGAACACCTGGCATGCACTGTTTCTGTCAAATTCAGAAAAGTTCAGAAATTCAGTGTTTCAGTTCAGACGACAGTGTCGTTTCTTCAGAACCGCGGCGTCAGAGTCACCAGTGCATGCATTGGCGCCTTGCTACCTGCTCTCCTTCTTATCCACCGTGCCGCACGGTCTCCTGGACGGTTGCGAGCATCGGCGGTGAGCTGGCAGAGGTGCATCGCCCCCGTGTGCGGCGGCAGCAGCACTTGCTGCAGCTGCCAGAGAGGCGCAGCGAGGGACGGCGCCGTCCAGCACCGCCCACACCACCAAAAGCCTACGCGTGGCCGTCTTCTTCCCTGTGCGTGCTGCAGCACAGTTGCCGTGGCCTGAGAGGCGCAGAGCACGCTCTCTGCCGCCGACGGGCCCGTGAGGCCATTCCATCGAAGACTTGGAGTATCGCCCAAGTCTGGCCAAGTTTAGCTACGGGATGAAGCCCGTGATCCAATCCACAGCTGCCCCAAGCCCTAAACCCCCGTTCGACCACTGCCTCGCCGTAATCATTGCCGGAGTTATCCCGTTCTCGGCAACCGCCTCGGACCGGCTATAAAAAGGAGCCTCGAGCTCGCCTTCGACCCAGCACCACTCCTACATCTCACCAGAGCCACGCCTAGCTACTAGGGAGACCTCCGGGAGACCTTCTTCCCCGACTCCGGCCGCGCCGATCTGCTTCGGGCTCCGGCACGATTCCCTCTGGTGAGACCACCCCCGCCTCCCAGAACGTGCTAGTCGCCTCCTAGTACACCCAATCCTCTAACCCGAGCCTCAATTTGACATCTCCGGCGCTACCCGGCGAGATCCACCATCGCCCGAACCACTGTCCGCCAGAGTGGAGGCCGCCATTGACGTGGTGCTCGCCGACGACCAACTCCACCACCCACAGACGCGGGAGAGCACCGTGAGTCCGTAGGTACCATCCACTCCCCCTACCTCGCCGTGGATTGCCGCCGGCGACCACTGCGGCCCTCGGCCGCCGGGTGCTCTGTTTTGATTTTTAAACCTAATGGGTGGGACCCCCTCGTCAGCCTCTCTCTTTTATTCGAAACGTTTTCTGAAGGAAGCGCCTTCGGGCAAAGTACATTTTCTATTTTTATAAACTAACCCCTGGAAACTTTCTGTTTCATTACAGATGAGTCCCTGGACTAAAATCCTTATAACATTTAAACAAAAGATGATTTTGAGTTGATTCTTTTTCTGTCATCTTTGTTTTTCTGTCTAGTGTTTTATCATATTTATTTTAAATTGTTTTGGAATAATTTTTATACACACACGGTATTTACGTTAGTATGCGATTTCTTTATACCGTAGATACCGGAGGAGGTGACGGAACCGCGAACTTCGCCGAGCTAGACTCCGACTACTCCGAACTAGGCAAGCATGTTTGAACCTTTGATATGATGAGTTTTTTGCATGTTTGCTTGAATAGTTAGTTCATGGCATGTTTATATGAGCATCAGTGAGTGTTATATTGCATGCAAGGCAACTACGAGTATGCTTTGAAACTTGATGTGATCATTTGATGGGAGATAACATGATCATGTGGTGACATGAAAGGTGGTAAGATGGTATTGTTGAAGCATGCCAGTCTTATGTCAACCGTTAAACTCCAGTGTTAACGTGGATCAAGCCACGTTACCGTCCGTCCCCTTTTCGTGCCGCCACATGTTTTCTGCAAAGAATACGGTTTAGTAAGTTGCAAACCTCTTTCCTCGTACACACCAAATAGAGGGGCCGTGATGAGGGTTGCATGGCCCTGGATTAAAGCCCGTCATCCGGTCAGGGGGCATGGGTGTTTCCGGTTGGGACCGAGAGGGGGCACCCCTTAGAGCGCGCGATATACATTTGATCCCATGCTACGCGAGGTTGTGGCCTCGCCGTCTTAAAGTTTTTCTTGAACGTTGCCTAGGGTGATCCCTGGCAGCGGAATGTGGAATGGGTGTGTACTGGTTAGATGTGTTTCTCCTAAAATACCGTAAACGGAACTAGTCCTTTGTGACTACTGAAATCCGTTGGCTGTGGTTAAAGAGTACAAACTCTGCAGAGTCAAATCCATCCGAGTAACCGTGTCCATGGTCAAGGATCTTGGTCAACACATACATATCAGTATCAGTATCAGTCTCAACATCCGTCTCAGCGTCAGTCTCTGTGTCAGTCTCAGTGAAAATCTCCAGTGATTAAACATGAGTGGATGGACTAACCAGTTTATTATTTCATACATGAGTATTTCCTTGACATGATTTAAATTCATAAGCTACTTGAATTCAAATAATGAAATATAAGCCCTTTATGTGATGTCGCTCAGACGTCCGACTGTGGCACTCTTGTTATTTACTTTGATATAAGCCCTTTATGTGATGTCGCTCAGACGTCCGACTGTGGCACTCTCGTTATTTACTTTTGATATAAGCCCTTTATGTGATGTCCCTCAGACGTCCGACTGTGGCACTCTCGTTATTTACTTTTGATATAAGCCCTTTATGTGATGTCCCTCAGACGTCCAACTGTGGCACTCTTGTTATTTACTTTTGATATAAGCCCTTTATGTGATGTCGCCCAGACGTTCGACTGTGGCACTCTTGTTATTTACTTTTGATATAAGCCCTTTATGTGATGTCGCTCAGACGTCCGACTGTGGAACTCCTGTTATTTACTTTGATATAAGCCCTTTATGTGATGTCGCTCAGACGTCCGACTATGGCATTCTTGCTATTTACTTTCGATATAAGCCCTTTTCGAGATGTCTCTTAGACGTCCGACTGTGGCGCGCACTGTCGTTTATATTTCAATATGAGCCCTTTATGTGGTGTCGCTCTGACGCCCGACTGCGGCATTATTAATTTATTTTACCTTTCGAGGCGTCGCTCCAGACACCCGATCGGGTCTTAGTTATTTTATTGGGATTTCGGGAGGACTACCGCCTGACTTCCTTTTTATTTATCATGCAGTGCAATTTATTATCTGAGTGCGCATTACTAATCTGCTCATGTGCATCATGTTTGCATTTGTTATATCTTATGTCCAAACTGTCTTGCGAGTACATTCAAAGTACTCACCTGGCTTGTTGATTTGGCCAGATGTTGACGAAGGCGATCTTATGGATGAAGAGTTCTATAGCGAGTCCGACACCTAGAGCAGTCCCAGTCAGTTCCGTGCGATCCTGGAATTGGTCACTTGTGTTATATACGCTTCCGCTACACCAATAAAATCATCGAGCCTCACTCCGGCGCTCGATGAGCTGAAAAATTTAGGAGTCTTGTCACCCATTTCGCTGTAACATATCCACCACCACTTTTATTACGAGTCAGTAGTTATGCCACCATACTCCTTGTGTCATATCCGCCCTTATGTATTATATCGGCGTGCTTGTAATAAATTGTTGAGCAACCTCAGATCAACCTTGTATAATATTTAGTACTTCTGGATTTCTGTATCAATGATTTGTCCACCAGTAAGAAGGATTCTTCTATACTGGTTTGATATAAGGGTCGGTTTCTCAATAAATGTTTTATTGAAAAACCGTTTTTGACAAAATTGGTGTTAGAGCCAGGCTGACTGTAGGAAGCCACTAGGTGCGATCCTAATCGGTTATTAGCGTAACAAGCGCTAGTTTAACATTTTGCAAACGTAGAAGTTTTCTGTTGGTCATCATAAATTTATGATTTGACTATCCAGAATTTTTGTCAACTTTTGTAGATGGCTGGCAACGACTGCGAGTCGACTGAGTGCGCCTAGCAGCCGTGCGATGTGCCATCTTGTATGATATGTTTATATGTACATAGGTTTGGTGAGAAGTAGTTTGTGTGCACATCATGTAGGAACTTGGAGAAGTGCACTAGCCTAAATAACATGTCAGGAATGTGTACGCACATCCTGAGTGATGTATTGTATAATTGCGACTTGCGTGTAAGATATGTTCTGAGCAGTCCTTCTCCATGCGCAATCAAGTATTTTTCTTGAAAAATCTTGGAGTCTTTAAAAATTCCGCCTTTGCAAAATTATTCATTTTGCCACTCGGTTTTTCTCATGAGTTTTGCAAAAATACCCCAGAGTGGAAAATGCCTCGTCCCTGGACTCGTTCCATGCCAAGTCCGCAGGAAGAAAATTATGGTACCCAGACAAGCAATAATTTCACACAGGGGCAGTCAAGTCAGCAAGGCAGTGAAGCAGTATTTTCTCAAGTATGCTACCTTTATGAGCAAAGCCAGCAGCAGCATCAAGAAATGATGAACCATGTTATCAATATGGGAAATCACCGTGAACCATACCAGCAGCATTCCAAATTGTCTAAACTACAAAAGACACGTCCCCCAACATTCTCTCACACTGATAGACCTCTCGAGGCCGATGATTGGCTTCGAGACATTGAAAGGAAATTAATTATTGCACAATGTTCGGACCGTGAGAAGGTGCTTTATGCACCTCACTACCTCACTAGAGCAGCTGCATCGTGGTGGGAAAATTTTCTACACATGCACCCCAATGAAAATAACATCACCTGGGAAGAATTTAAAGAAGGTTTTCGTGGGGCGCATATTCCCAGAAGCATTATGAAGATCAAGAAAAGGGAGTTTGATGACCTCAAGCAGAGAAGCATGACAGTGACTGAGTACAATAGTCAGTTTACTCAATTATCTCGTTATGCCAACGAAGAGCATATGACTGAAAATAAAAAGATGGAGAAATTTTTGGACGGTCTGGCACCAGCACTTAAATGCCAGCTGGTCGTACACACCTTTCCAGATTTCAAAACACTTGTGGACAAGGCTATTACATTGGAAAATGAGCGCCGCAACTTGGAGGATTTTCGCAAGCGCAAAAGGGACAAGACTACTCATGCTCGCAACAACCGAAACAAGACTAATTTTCAGAATAATGGAGCAAACAAATCCACGACCAATGTTCCAAGCCCAACCAAAAATTTTCGTTCAAGGGACAAGGATTTTATGTATCGCCCAGGTGTTACTTGCTATGCTTGTGGAGAGGAAGGACACTATGCCAAACAGTGCCCAAAACCAAGGAACTCGGCCCCCAAGCCGAACAACGGTGGAAATAATCCAGCTCCCAAGCGTAACAACTTCAACCCCAATAACAATCACAAGAAGGGTCACTTGAACCATGTGACCAAGGATGAAGCACAGAATGCCCCGGATATCGTACTCGGTACGTTCCTTGTCAACACAATACCTGCCACGGTTTTGTTTGATTCTCGAGCTTCTCACTCGTTCATTTCAAAGAGTTTTGTTTTGCAACATGATTTTTTGATGCTTCCTTTGGAAAAATCTATGATCATCAAGTCCCCTGGGATTAAGCAAATCACTCAGAATTACTGCCAAGGTGTGGTTATTGAAATGGAGGGATTAAAGTTTCAGGCAAATCTCATCGTTTTGGAAAATAAAGGATTGGATGTTATCCTAGGAATGGACTGGTTAACCACCAACAAGGGATTTATCGACTGCTTCAATCGGACTGTAATTCTCACTCATCATCACGGCAAGACGATAAAAGTTGCAGCTCAAGAAAGACCAATGTCACGACAACCGAAGTTGAACAAGGTGGACATTTCAGAGTTAAGAAAAGTTCCAGTGGTGGGTGAGTTCCCTGACGTATTTCCCGAAGAACTACCAGGCATGCCACCAGACCAGGAAATGGAGTTCATCATTGAACTAGCACCTGGAACCACCCCCATTTACAAGAAACCTTACAGAATGGCACCCTCCGATTTGGTAGAATTAAAGAAGCAAATAAAAGAATTACTGGACAAAGGATTTATACGAGCCAGCTCCTCACCTTGGGGTCCACCAGTATTATTTGCAAAGAAAAAAGATGGGACACTGAGGTTATGTATAGACTATCGAGCACTCAACATGGTCACCATCAAAAACAAATATCCGATGCCACGGATAAATGATTTATTTGACCAGCTCGCACAAGCCAAGGTTTTCTCGAAAATTGATTTAAGATCGGGGTATCATCAATTAAAGGTACGGACAGAAGATATCCCCAAGACAGCATTCACCTCCAGATATGGATTGTATGAATTTACAGTAAATGCTGTTTGGACTGACAAACGCCCCCGCATATTTTGTCCACCTCATGAACAAAGTGTTTATGAAATTTATGGACAAATTTGTTGTGGTTTTCATTGATGATATTCTGGTATACTCAAAGACACCGGAAGAACATGCTAAACATCTTAGAATTGTACTGGGAGAATTGAGGAAACATCAATTATACGCCAAGTTAAGCAAATGTGAATTTTGGTTAAGACAGGTTGGTTTTCTAGGCCATGTATTGACCCAAGAAGGTGTTGCCTAGACCCAGAAAAAGTCAAGGCCGTACTTGGCTGGAAACCACCAGCCAACGTAACGGATGTACGAAGTTTCCTAGGAATGGCTGGATATTACCAAAGGTTTATTGAGGGATTCTCCACCATAGCAAAACCAATGACACAGTTACTCAAGAAGGATAAGAAATTTGTATGGACTGAAGCGTGCGAGAAAAGTCTCCAAGAACTCAAAAGGAAATTAACAACAACACCGGTATTGGTTGTGCCAGACATACACAAAAGTTTTGAAGTGTATTGTGACGCATCCCGGAAGGGCCTCGGGTGCGTATTGATGCAAGACGGCAAAGTTGTCGCATATGCTTCCAGGCAACTACGAAAGAATGAAGAAAATTATCCTACTCATGACTTGGAATTGGCAGTAGTCATCCATGCACTCAAAGAGTGGAGGCACTTTTTGGTTGGGAATCGTTGTGAAATATATACGGATCATAAAAGCCTCAAATATATTTTCACACAACCAGAAATCAATTTACGGCAACGACGCTGGTTGGAATTAGTCAAAGATTATGATGTTGGCATTCACTACCATCCAGGAAAAGCGAATGTAGTGCCAGACGCTCTTAGTCGAAACCCCAGCTCGGGCAATGACAGTCTACAAAACTTGAGGCCTGAATTTCAGCAGGAGTTCGCCAAACTCAACTTGGTGATGGTCACTGAGGGCAACGTGTCAAATCTGGAAATACAACCCACCCTAATGGAACAGATTAAGAAAGCTCAACATGGACATCCCAACATTGAAGGCATAAAGAAAAAAGTGAGTCTGGGCAAAGCTTCAGAATTTGTCGTAGACGATGAGGGAATATTATGGTACGAGGAAAGACTTTGCGTACCGAACATAGAGGGCCTCAAACAGCAAATTCTAACCGAAGGCCAGACCGCTCCATATTCAATCCACCCTGGAGGGACCAAAATGTACAAGGACATCCAGGAAAATTTTGGTGGCACGGTATGAAGAGGGATATAGCCACATTCATTGCATGTTGTGATTCATGTCAACGCATTAAAGCCGAGCACCAAAAACCAGCAGGGCTATTACAGCCAAACAGGATAACTGAGTGGAAATGGGACGAAATTGGAATGGATTTTATTGTCGGACTACCTCGGTCACAACACGGAAATGATGCCATATGGGTCATCACCGATAGATTAACTAAAGTGGCACATTTCATCCCCGTAAAGGCAACCTACACCACTCAGAAGCTTGCCAAGCTTTACCTCTCCCATATAGTTTGCCTGCATGGAATCCCAAAGACTATAATATCCGGCAGAGGCACTCAGTTTGTCTCTAGATTTTGGGATCATTTACAACAAGCTCTGGGAACTCGACTAGCATTCAGTACAGCATACCACCCCCAGACTGATGGACAAACTGAACGCGTGAACCAAATTCTAGAGCACATGCTGAGAGCATGTGCTCTCACCTATGGAACCAGTTGGGAAGAAAGCTTGCCATATGCCGAGTTCGCATACAACAACAGTTACCAAGCCAGTCTACAAATGGCACGTTTTGAAGCCTTGTATGGGCGGAGATGTTGTACCCCATTAAATTGGTCAGAAACAGGAGACATTCGTATCTTCTGCCCAGACATGCTCAAGGAAGCCGAGGAGAAAGTTAGAATAATCAGGGACCGACTCAAGACAGCTCAAAGCCGACAAAAGAGTTATTACGATCGAAAGCATCATGAAGTCAGCTTTGAACCCAGTGAATAGGTGTATCTACGAGTATCTCCTATGAGGGGCCTACAACGGTTCAAAGTTAAAGGAAAGCTAGCCCCAAGATTTATTGGAGCCTTCTGTGTTGTTGCACGAAGAGGCACAGTAGCCTACCAGCTAGACCTACCCAAAGAGATGTCAGACATCCACGACGTGTTCCACGTCTCACAGTTAAGGAAATGTGTAAGCAACCCCGAGAATCAGGTGTCTCATGAGAACATTGACATGCAACCAGACCTCACCTACATGGAACGTCCAATAAAAATATTAGAGGAGTCTGAAAGGAGGACCCGTCAGAAAACAATTAATTTTTTCAAGGTTCAGTGGAGCAATCACACCGAGGATGAAGCAACATGGGAAAGAGAGGATTTTCTTCAGGCAGAGTACCCACACCTATTTGAGGATCAGCTGAAATCTCAGGGACGAGATTTTTCCTAAGGGGGTAGGTGTTGTAACACTCCAAAAAATTTTATTTGGCTTTTTCTTTATTTGATTTAAAGGAGGTTATTTGAATTTTTCTAAAAGAGGGACTCTCCTTCTCAATTTTTTTATGACAAATATGTTCTTTAAAAGGGTCCTTCTCAATATTGATTTGTGGTCTTGAGGGTTTTACTTCTTGTGTTGACTCAACACAAATATTTTCTTTGGGGAAGTTTTTGAAATCCTTTCTTTTAGAAATAACCCTATGACTTATGGATTGATTCTTCCTCATTCAATTTTTTTTTCTTGCCATGACCCAGGTTGAAAAATTTCTTCCAAAACCCCTCCCTCCACTTTGAGTCAAGTCAAATATCCAATCCCAGCAAGTTCAACCCATTTTGATTTTGACTCTATTTGATTCATCCTCAAATCTATTTCTGTCATTTTATTTTGAACCTTAGTGATTTACAAAGGAACCACCAGATCCCTTTTGAGTTTTGGTTCCAAACAAACTCCTTTGACTAGTCCTTAGTACTGTCAACATAGATCCATCAAGATCCACTGGTCCACAGTTTAACTTTTTCAAATTCTGCTTGCTGCAAGTTTGGACCAGATTTGCCATTTTTGGTGAAATTCATTATCTTTCTTCCCCAAAAATTCTGAGAAAATCATGCGGCCTCCAGATGCATCAAGAGACCTCTCCACCAAAGATCAACTCCAGAAAAAATTTCCACGTGCTTGAAACATGTCGTCGAACACCTGGCATGCACTGTTTCTGTCAAATTCAGAAAAGTTCAGAAATTCAGTGTTTCAGTTCAGACGACAGTGTCCTTTCTTCAGAACCGTGGCGTCAATCTCACCAGTGCACGCATTGGCGCCTTGCTCCCTGCTCCTCCTTCTTATCCACCGCGCCGCATGGTCGCCTGGACGGTTGTGAGCGTCGGCGGTGAGCTGGCAGAGGTGCATCGCCCCCGTGCGCGGCGGCAGCAGCACTTGCTGCAGCTGCCAGAGAGGCGCAGCGAGGGACGGCGCCGTCCAGCACCGCCCACACCACCAGAAGCCTACGCGTGGCCGTCTTCTTCCCCGTGCGTGCTGCAGCACAGTCGCCGTGGCCTGAGAGGCGCAGAGCACGCTCTCTGCACCGACGGGCCCGTGAGGCCGTTCCGTCGAAGACTTGGAGTATCGCCGAAGTCTGGCCAAGTTTTGCTACGGGATGAAGCCAGTGATCCAATCCGCAGCTGCCCCGAACCCTAAACCCCCGTTCGACCACTGCCTCGCCGTAAGCATCACCGGAGTTATCCCGTTCTTGGCAACCGCCTCGGACCAGCTATAAAAAGGAGCCTCGAGCTCGCCTTTGACCCAGCACCACTCCTACATCTCACCAGACCCATGCCTAGCTACTAGGGAGACCTCGGGGAGGCCTTCTTCCCCGACTCCAGCCGCCCCGATCTGCTTTGGGCTCCGGCACGATTCGCTCTGGTGAGACCACCCCCGCCTCCCAGACCGTGCCAGTCGCCTCCTAGTACACCCAATCCTCTAACCCAAGCCTCAATTTGACATCTGCAGCCCTACTCGGCGAGATCCACCACCGCCCAAACAACCGTCCGCCTGAGTGGAGGCCATCGTTGACGTGGTGCTCACCGACAACCAACTCCACCACCCACAGACGCGGGAGAGCATCATGAGTCCGTAGGTACCATCCACTCCCCCTACCTCGCCGTGGATCGCCGCCGCCGACCACCGCGGCCCTGGGGCGCCGGGTGCTCTATTTCGATTTTTAAACCTAATGGGTGGGACCCCCTCGTCAGCCTCGCTCTTTTATTCGAAATGTTTTCTGAAGGAAGCGCCTTCGGGCAAAGTACGTTTTCTGTTTTTATAAACTAACCCCTGGAAACTTTCTGTTTCATTACAGATGAGTCCCTAGGCTAAAATCCTTATAACTTTTAAACAAAAGATGATTTTGAGTTGATTCTTTTTTTGTCATCTTTGTTTTTATGTCTAGTTTTTTATCATATTTATTTGAAAGTTTTTTGGAATAATTTTTATACACACGTGGTATTTACGTTAGTATGCGATTTCTTTATACCGTAGATACCGGAGGAGGTGACGGAACCGCGAACTTCGCCGTGCTAGACTCCGACTACTCCGAACCAGGCAAGCATGTTTGAACCTTTGATATGATGAGTGTTTTGCATGTTTGCTTGAATAGTTAGTTCATGGCATTTTTATATGAGCATCAGTGAGTGTTATATTGCATGCAAGGGAACTAACAGTATGCTTCGAAACTTGATGTGATCATTTGATGGGAGATAACATGATCATGTGGTGACATGAAAGGTGGTAAGATGGTATTGTTGAAGCATGCCAGTCTTATGTCAACCGTTAAACTCCAGTGTTAACGTGGATCAAGCCACGTTACCGTCCGTCCCCTTTTCGTGCTGCCACATGTTTTCTGCAAAGAATATGGTTTAGTAAGTTGCAAACCTCTTTCCTCGTACACACCAAATAGAGGGGCCGTGATGAGGGTTCCATGGCCCTAGATTAAAGCCCGTCATCCGGTCAGGGGGCATGGGTGTTTCCGGTTGGGACCGAGAGGGGGGCACCCCTTAGAGCGCGCGATATAAATTTGATCCCATGCTACGCGAGGTTGTGGCCTCGCCGTCTTAAAGTTTTTCTTGAACATTGCCTAGGGTGATCCCTGGCAGCGGAATGTGGAATGGGTGTGTACTGGTTAGATGTGTTTCTCCTAAAATACCGTAAACGGAACTAGTCCTTTGTGACTACTGAAATCCGTTGGCTGTGGTTAAAGAGTACAAACTCTGCAGAGTCAAATCCATCCGAGTAACCGTGTCCATGGTCAAGGATCTTGGTCAACACATCCATATCAGTATCAGTATCAGTCTCAACGTCCGTCTCAGCGTCAGTCTCTGTGTCAGTCTCAGTGAAAATCTCTAGTGATTAAACATGAGTAGTAAACCCGGCTGAATGTTATTCCTGTGGATGGACTAACCAGTTTATTATTTCGTACATGAGTATTTCCTTGAGATGATTTAAATTCATAAGCTACTTGAATTCAAATAATGAAATATAAGCCCTTTATGTGATGTCGCTCAGACGTCCGACTGTGGCACTCTTGTTATTTACTTTTGATATAAGCCCTTTATGTGATGTCGCTCAGATGTCCGACTGTGGCACTCTTGTTATTTACTTTTGATATAAGCCCTTTATGTGATGTCGCTCAGACGTCCGACTCTGGACTGCTGTCGACGTCCTATGTGGAGTTATCCGCGAGGGAGCCCTTCCCTTTCTTGGACGTCCCCGCCTCCAGGTCCATGGAGGCGCCCTCTTCTTCCTTCCCTTATTAGGGGAAGGGTTGTCCTCCTCCTCCTCCTCCTCTTCCTCCTCCTCCTCATCGTCGTCGTATTTGGCAGCGAAGGAGCGGGTCTTGTTTTCGGACGTCGGGTCCGAAGCGCCCTTGCAATGGGGGCCACTCCGGACCCCCTTGGCCTTCCCCTTGGCCTTCTTCTCCGGCGCCTTATAGGGGCGCCGACACTAGAATCTTCGCTAAACGCGGAATGACTGGGTCTTCAGGCAACGGAGCCGGACACTAGATCCGCTTCCCCCTCTCCATCCAGTCCTAAAGAAGCAATTGTCATAAAAGCTTAGATATCATCCTTGAAACAAGCAAGTAGGGGATGCGTTAACAATGACATACCTCGCTGGCGAGGTGGTTAATGTCATGCCCGCGGTCCAAATCTATGGCCGGCGGTTTCTCGTTGCCCTTAAAGGGCAACTTCCAAGCGTCTTTGTGAGTGGTTTCAAAGAGCCTCTTCAGGGTATGTAGCTTCTTCGGATTGAACTCCCATAGAGGGCGGCTTCAGCTTTGGCACGGGAGAATCCGGCCAACTAGCTTCACCTGGATTACATCGACAAGTTTGACATCTTTGTCCACCATACTTTGAACACGGGTCTGCAGCGCTATCAGCTCATTTGGCGACCACCAGTTCGGGCCCTTCTCGAACCAGGAAGTAAGCCGCATGGGAGCGCCATAGTGGAATTCGGCATCTGCGGCCCAGGTGGCGCCACGGGGTTCTATGATGTAGAACCACTGTTTTTGCCATTCCTTTACCGTCTCCACGAACGTGCCTTTCAGCCAGGAGACGTTGGCCAGTTTGCTCACCATGGCGCCCCCGCACTCGGCGTGCTGGCCATCCACCACCTTCGGCTTCACGTTGAAGACCTTGAGCCACAGCCCGAAGTGGGGTTGGACGAGGAGGAAGGCCTCACACACGACAATGAACGCCGAGATGTTAAGGAAGGAGTTCGGGGACAGGTCATGGAAATCTAGCCCGTAGTAATACATCAGCCCGCAGACGAAAGGGTGAAGTGGAAACCCTAGTCCACAGACGAAGTGAGGGAGGAAAACTACCCTCTTGGTGGGCTTCGGGGTGGGGACGACTTGCCCATGGGCTGGAAGACGGTGGACAATTTCCTTCGCCAAGTACCCGGCTGCCCGAAGCTCGGCAATGTCCTCTTCCTTGACGGAGGAGACCATCCACTTGCCCTGACCCCCGGATCTGGACATGGTCGGATGCTTTCCGGAGATGGAGAAAGATGGGGACTTGGGCGCTGGAGCTCGAGGATGGAAGGGCAGAGAGAGAAAGAAGGCATGGGTGAAAAAAGGGAATCCTTATCCCCTTATAAAGGCCATGAATATCAAGCGCCTCCCCACTCGCCTTAAAACTCGCCTATTCCCAAGGGCGTTGTAAACGGCAGCTCGGGTTACCCATGCCCATATTGATGAGAATCCCACAATAAGGGGACACAATCTCTGCTTCAACAAGACGTGCCAATGGCAACCGCATCTCGAAACATGGAGCGGCAGATGAAAACGGTTCGAAATAATGACCGGGCAGACGTGATGTCATGTTACAAAAAGTTGTCAGCGGATTGGACTCGTGGAATATTATACTCTCTGCGGTTGTGTGTACAGGTTCGGATACAATCATTATGTCCGAATACTATCTTGGAGTTCAGAAAGGGGCAACCCGCCTTGCAATGCCGAAGACAAATCTGCGCGCCGGACTCCTCGTCATTGAAGCCAGGTTCAGGGGCTACTGAGGGAGTCCTGGACTAAGGGGTCCTCGGGCGTCCAACCTGTTATCCATGGGCCGGACTGATGGGCTGTGAAGATACGAAGACCGAAGAGTGCACCCGTGTCCGGATGGGACTCTCCTTGGCGTGGAAGGCAAGCTTGGCGATCGAATATGTAGATTCCTTTCTCTGTAACCGACCTCATGTAACCCTAGATCTCCCCGGTGTCTATATAAATTGGAGGACTTAGTCCGGAGGGAGAGATTCATTATCGTAGTCATATAGGCTAGACTCCTAGGGTTTTAGACATTACGATCTCGTGGTAGATCAACTCTTGTAATACTCATATTCATCAAGATGAATCAAGTAGGAAGTAGGGTATTACCTCCGTAGAGAGGGCCCGAACCTGGGTGAACATTGTGTCCCCTGTCTCCTGTTACCATCGATCTTAGACGCACAGTTCGGGACACCCTACCCGAGATCCACCGGTTTTGACACCGACACCCCTCCTTCCTGGCCTCACCAGAAGATCACCCGAATTCCGGCGATCCTCCCCATGCCCTCGCCCACTCCTCCGGTGTCCTGTGGCCGCTGAGGGAGTCCTGCATAAGGGGGCATCTGGACAACCGGACTATATACTTTGGCCGGACTGTTGGACTATGAAGATACAATATTGAAGACTTCATCCCGTGTCTGGATGGGACTCTCCTTTGCGTGGAAGGCAAGCTTGGCGATGCGGATATGTAGATCTCCTTCTCTGTAACCGACTCTGTGTAACCCTAGCCCCCTCCGGTGCCTATATAAACCGGAGGGTTTAGTTCGTAGAACCAACAATAATAAGATCATCATCAACAATCATACCATAGGCTAGCTTTTAGGGTTTAGCCTCTATGATCTCGTGGTAGATCAACTCTTGTAATACTCACATCATCAAGATCAATCAAGCAGGAAGTAGGGTATTAGCTCCATAGAGAGGGCCCGAACCTGGGTAAACATTGTGTCCCTTGCCTCCTGTTACCATTAGCCTTAGACGCATAGTTCGGGACCCCCCTACCCGAGATCCGCCGGTTTTGATACCGACATTGGTGCTTTCATTCAGATTTCCACTGTGTCGTCGCGATAAGGCTTGATGGCTCCTTCAATCATCTTCAACGATGCAATCGAAGGTGAGGTTTTCCTCCCCGGACATATCTTCGTATTCGGTGGCTTCGAACTGCGGGACAACTCACTTGGCCATCTAGAGCAGATCGATAGCTACGCCCCTGGTCATCAGATCAGGTTTGGAAGCTTGAACTATACGGCGGACATCTGCGGAGACTTGATCTTTGACGGATTCGAGCCCATGGCAGGTGTGCCGAACAGTCACGATGAGCATGACTCAGATCTGCCATCGGATGGTGTTCATGAGATCACGCCTGCGGCTGCCCCGGCTCTTAATCTGGAGCAGATCGTGCCATCCGAGGATGGGTGGATGGACCCCGCCACGGAGGCCGCACACTCAGCGGCGATAGAGCCGAACACAGGCTTCGCCTCCAATGAGGTCTGTGTCATCGGACCCTCGGACTCGTCTCTGGCCATAGGCTCCGAACCGCGCACATCCGTGCCTGTAGAATCTGATTGGGCACCGATCATGGAGTTTACCTCCGCGGATATCTTTCAGCATTCGCCCTTAGGTGACGTGCTAAATTCATTGAAATATCTCTCCCTGTCAGGAGACTCGCGGCCGAACTATGTCCGGCTCGAGTGGGGAGCGGACGACGAAGAAATTCGTCTCCCACCCACCACCCACTTAATAGCCACTGTCGACGACGTAACCGACATGCTTGACTTCGACTCCGAAGACATCGACGGTATGGAGGACGATGCCGGAGAAGAACAGGAACCACCGCCCACAAGGCGCTGGACAACCAGCTCATCATACGACATATACATGGTGGACACACCCAAAGAAGGCAATGGCAATGAGGCAACAGAGGATAATCCCCTTGAGAAGCAATCTAAGCACCGGCGCCATAGGCGCCGCTCTAAGCCTCGCCATGACAAAAATAATGATACCATCACAGGAGACAATAACGCTCCGGATGGTGCCAAAGACGAAAACAACCCCGCTGGGCCAGACTTCGAGCAGGCCGAACGGGAATATGGGCAAGATAGCCCCGATGATCAGGCAACAGATGGAGACTTGGAGGATGATAACTACATGCCCCTCTCCGAAGACGAGGTGAGCCTCGGCAATGACGAATTCATCGTGCCTGAGGATCCCGTCCAGCAGGAGCGCTTCAAGCACCGGCTTATAGCCACTGCAAAGAGCCTGAAGAAAAAGCAGCAACAGCTTCAAGCTGATCAAGATCTGCTAACTGATAGATGGACCGAGGTCCTGGCAGCCGAGGAATATGGACTCGAGCACCCAACAAAAAGTTATCCAAAGCGCAAGTTGTTACCTCAATTTGAGGAGGAGACACTAGAGCAGGATGCGGCTGACCGGCCACCACGTGGCCGGGACAAGGCATATCAGCCGAAACACCAGCCCGCTCCCCGGGGCTAGTCAAATAATAACATGAAGGCCCGGGGCCACACGCAGGACCTGCAAGATGTGTTAGAAAACAAAGCAGGGTAGTCAAGATCGATCTTTGGATCACGGGGGCGCGCCCCAATGCTGTTGGCGATTATCACGCCGGATATAAATCCGGCCGGGCCAAACAAAATCGACCAGACTCACTTGAACTGCGTCATGATATAGCCCGACATAGAGGCGCCGCACACCCCTTATGCTTCACTGACAAAGTAATGGACCATGAGTTCCCAGAAGGGTTTAAACCCGTAAATATAGAATCATATGATGGGACAACAGATCCCATGGTATGGATCAAATATTTCCTTCTCCACATTCACATGGCCCGCGGCGATGATCTACACACTATCAAGTACCTCCCACTAAAATTCAAAGGACCAGCACGGCATTGGCTGAACAGTTTGCCGGGAAACTCCATTGAAAGTTGGGAGAACCTGGAAGACACATTCCTGGATAACTTCCAGGGCACTTATGTGCGACCTCCAGACACTGACGATTTAAGTCACATTACTCAACAACCCGGAGAGTCGGCCAGGAAATTCTGGACTCGGTTCCTAACCAAAAATAACCAAATTGTCGACTGTCCGGATGCCGAAGCCATAGCGGACTTTAAGCATAACATCCGCGACGAGTGGCTTGCCCGACACGTCGGCCAAGAGAAGCCGAAATCGATGGCAGCCCTCACGACACTCATGACCCACTTTTGTGCGGGCGAGGATAGCTGGTTGGCTCATAGCAGCAATATAGCAAGCAATCCTGGCACATCAGAGGCTAGAGATAGCAGCGGCAAGCCCCGACGCAACAAGCACAAGCGTCACAAAAATGGGGATAACGCCGCAGACACGACCATCAATGCCGGATTCAGTGGCTCTAAGTCCGGTCAGCGGAAGAAGCCATTCAAAAGAAACAGCCCGGGCCCGTCCAGTCTGGACTGCATACTCGATCGCCCGTGTCAAATTCACGGCAGCCCGATAAACCAGCCAATCACACCATTAGAGAATCCTGGGTGTTCAAATAGGCCGGCAAGTTGAATGCCGAAAACAAAGAAAAGGGGCCGCATAGTGAGGACGACGAGGGGCCCCGGCCGCCGAACACAGGAGGACAGAAGAAATTTCCTCCCCACGTGAAAACGGTGAACATGATATACGCCACCCATATTCCCAAGCGGGAGCGAAAGCGTGCACTAAGGGACGTCTACGCGATGGAGCCAGTCACCCCAAAGTTTAATCCATGGTCTTCTTGTCCGATCACTTTTGATCGCAGGGACCATCCTACCAGTATTCGTCATGGCGGTTCAGCCGCATTGATCCTTGACCCTATCATCGACGGATTCCACCTAACACGAGTCCTCATGGACGATGGCAGCAGCCTGAACCTGCTCTATCAGGATACAGTGCGCAAAATGGGCATCGATCCCTCTAGGATCAAACCCACCAAAACCACCTTTAAAGGTGTCATACCAGGCGTAGAGGCTCACTGCATGGGCTCAATCACATTAGAAGTATTCTTCGGATCTCCGGACAACTTCCGAAGCGAGGAGTTAATCTTCGATATCGTCCCATTCCGCAGTGGCTACCACGCACTGCTTGGACGAGCCGCATTCACCAGATTCCATGCGGTACCGCATTATAAATACCTCAAACTCAAGATGCCAGGTCCTCGCGGGGTTATAACAGTCAATGGAAACACAGAGCGCTCCCTCCGTACAGAGGAGCACACTGCGGCCCTCGCAGCAGAAGCACAGAGCAGCCTTCTTAGGCAGACCTCCAGTTCGGCCATAAAGCCCCCGGACACCGCTAAGCGAGTCTGGAGTACTCTGCAACAGGATCGTCCGGCATGTCCTGGGCTTGCCTGGCAATTCGGCCTCCGTCCTAGTCCCAGTCAAGCAGCCGAATTCATGCCGTGCGTACATAACTACGCACTTAAAATACCATGGGCACAGGCAGAGGCGCAGCTACAATACGGCCCACAATGCGGCTCAACCGCCCCAGGACTCGTATACCTTCACCCCTTTCTTCCTTTCAGGTCCCTATTTTCAAAGGCTCTTCCGATAACCTGATCATGGGATCCATCTGGGGACAGAAACGCCAAGGAGGCAAGAAGCTTAGACGTACAAGGGAATTACCAAGTGGTCTGTGCTAACAATCGCTATACCTGTTTTACATGCCCGCACGCAGCTCGCTCTTGGCTAGGACATGTTAAATAGTCCTATTTTGCTTATCGCACTACTCGTATGCGTACGCCTTGACGTACTATTTAAATAGCAATGGAACATAATGTACAACGTCGGCTTATTATCACATTTCTTTATTTCTTTCATTGTTTGTTTATATATTAAAATTTGCATCTGTACACTTTGGTACGACCAGTTCGCCAGGGGCTTCAGTGTACCCCATAACACGGCAAGAAAAGTCCGAACACTTTCGGCAGTGCGGCACCCCGAACTTATAGCATTATATGCATCAGCTCTGAATCATATCTTTGGTCAAATGTCGGGTTTGCCCGGCTCTGGTGTTTTGATACCTTACGTTCCGCTCTATCGGCTAAGGTGCCACCGGGAGAACTACTGCGATTGTGCCCTGGTTCATCTGGGCGAGCAACTCAGTAGAGAAAGCCAAAAACTGACTGTCGTGATGCAGCGAGAGCTGGTCGCTGTTCGAGAGGTCTCAAATCCTTAAAGATCTTTTCCGCTTCGGGCGAGGAATCGGCCTTGCTGGATTTAGGCGTGTATAGCGCCCCAGGTTCGGCCTTCCGAACACTAGGGGCTACGCCGAAATTTAAAATTGTACACTTCTATGGCTAAGTGAGAGTGGTAAAGCCGTATAGTCCGATTGCCTGGTTCTTCGCGTTAAACACCTCCTCAAAGGACCAAAAATCTGGATAAAGAGTGTTTTCATCCCGAACACCCCGGTACAATTTACATGGGGGCAGAAGCCGACGACTGGACAACTTTCAGATTCTATAAGCGGCCGCACAGAAGGTAATATTTTAAATCAACAAGCGTTATATGGCGCAAATGAACTTGTTTTCATATTACAGGATCAAATGAGTACATTCACTCGAATATTACATCCTTAGCACATTCCTCCGCCACAAGGCGGGCGCCCTTCCGGACACTATCATAATAATTCTCGGGGTGGCAGTGCTCCTTGCCCTTCGGTGGCCCCTCGGTCACCAGCTTCTCGGCATCCATCTTCGCCCAGTGCACTTTTTTGCGGGCGAAAGCAGTGCAAGCGCCTTCAATGCAGACTGACCACTTTATGACTTCGAGCCGCGGGCAGGCAGACACAAGCCGCTTCACCAGGCCGAAGTAGCTGTTGGGCAGGGGCTCGGCCGGCCACATCTGGACTAGAAGGTCCTTCATGGCGAGTTCGGCCGCCTTGTGAAGTTCGACCAGTTGCTTCAGCCGGTCGCTCAAGGTCATCGGAGGTTCGGCCCCAACATATTGGGACCAGAACAACTTCTCCGTCGAGCTCCCCTCTTCAGCCCGGTAGAACTCTGCAACATCAGATACGCTGCACGGCAGATCTGCAAATGCCCCTGGAGAGCTCCAAATTTGGGTAAGTAAAAGGAAAGTCTCCTTCACATGCTTGCTCGGGGTATTTCGCATTGGGGCATCTCTGGCACAATCTCCCCCTGGTCTGGTATCCTCTAGGAAAGCACCTCGGTGTCGTCCGTGGGCCGAGGGGAAGTGGCCGTCGGGAGTGAATCACTATTCGTCGCCGACTGAATCAAAGACCCGTCCGAGTAGGGTACGTCGATGTGAGATCTGGTCGGGCTGCACGATCATACTTGACACGATTATAATCAATAAAACAATACGTACCAGAAGTATTATAGTGTTCGGATACTTATGACTTTGCCAGGGGCTTGTCCCTGGGCAACTACTCCTCGTCGTTGTACGCGGCTGTGGTGGAGTGGCCTGGAGGGAGGGTTTTTTTCCCTCTTGGACCCTTCGACCTCCCCGGTCGGGGCGGCCTTCCTTTTCTTCTCCCCCCGGTCTTCGGGGGAGGCATTTCTGCTACCTCTTCCTCCTCTTTGTTGGAGGAGTGCGCCTCGGTGTCCTCGGATGATGAGTCTGATACAACCTTGCGCCGGAGACCCTTTCTGGTCCCCGCGGCCTTCTTGTTGGCCTTCTTCTCCGGCACCTCATAAGGCGCCGGAGACAACATCTCTAGCAAAAGAGCCGATGTTGTATCTTCGGGTAAGGGAGCTGGACAATCAATTTGCTCCACTACTACTACCCAGTCCTGATAAATTAGCATGGAAGTTTAGATTCCCCCCGCGGATGTGCTATTAAAAGGCACGTCTTGCAGAATATAAAAACTTACCGGATTGGCGGAGCTCTTTGCACTGAGTCCGCGGTTTTCGGTCATGGGTCATGGTACTTCAGAAGCCTTGAACAGTACCTTCCAGACATCTTCGTGCGTCATGTCGAAGAGCACTTGCAGCGTCTGGTGTTCTGCGGGGTCGAACTCCCACATTTGAAGGCCCTTCTTTGACACGGAAGGATCCGGCGGAAGAGCATGACCTGGACCACATTGACAAGCTTTATTTTCTTGCTCATTTTTTTATGCAGGTCTGGAGTCCGGTTAGCTCCGTTGATGAGCCCCAGGATAGGCCCTTCTCTTTCCAAGAAGTGAGCCGCATAGGGACACCAGATCGAAATTCAGGGGCCACTACCCAGTTGGTGTCGCGCGGCACGGTGATGTAGAACCACCCCGATTGCCACCCCTTTACGGTCTCCACAAAGGAGCCTTTGAGCCAAGTGACATTGGGCATCTTGCCCACCAGGGC
>NC_041389.1:645277217-645338974 GCF_002162155.2 Triticum dicoccoides
GGCTTCACATTGAAGGTTTTCAACCATAGACTGAACTGGGGTGCAATGCGGAGGAAGGCCTCGCACACGACGATGAACGCCGAGATGTTTAGGATGAAATTGGGGGCCAGATCATGGAGGTCCAGCCCATAGTAAAACATGAGCCCACGGACGAATGGGTGGAGGGGAAACCCCAGTCCGCGAATAAAGTGAGGGAGAAATACTACCCTCTCCTGAGGCTCTGGGGGAGGGATGACCTGCCCTTCGGTGGGGAGCCGGTGCGCGATGTCTGCGGCCAAGTATCCGGCCTCCCGGTGCTTCTTGATGTCCTCCTCCTTCACGGTGGAAGCCATCCACCTGCCACCCGCTCCGGACATGCTTGTGTGACTTTGCGAAAAGGGGGAGGGCTTGGGCGCTAGAGCTCGAGCGGGGGGAGATGGATGAGCAGAGGAAGAAGAAGGCGTGGGTGTAAAAAGGGTGAATCCTTATCTCTTTATAGAGGCGGTGGAAACCATGCGCCTCCCCACTTGCCCCGTAAAACTCGCTCATTCCCCCAAGTGTCGTGTTAACGGCGCGGTTGGGTTACCCACGCCCGTATTGATGAGAATCCCGTGATAAGGGGACCTGATCTCTGCTTCGACAAGACGTGCCAATAAAACCGCCTCGTAATACGTGTTATGGCAGACAGGGAGAAAACGGTTCGAATAATGACCGGGCCGCGGTGTGATGTCACGCTATGAAAAGTTGTCAGCAAATTAGATTTGTGAAATATATTCTCTCTACGGTGTTATGTAGAATTTGTTTTGCAGAGCCGGACACGGTCCTCGTGTTCACAATCTTCTATGGAGTATTCGAAGAAGGAACCCGCCTTGCAATGGCAAAGACAATCTGCGCGCCGGACTCATCGTCATTGAAGCCTGGTTAAGGGGCTACTGAGGGAGTCCTGGATAAGGGGGTATCCGGACAGCCGGACTATATACTTTGGCCGGACTGTTGGACTATGAAGATACAAGATTGAAGAGTTCGTCCCGTGTCCGGATGGGACTCTCCTTTGCATGGAAGGCAAACTTGGCGATGCGGATATGTAGATCTCCTTCTCTATAACCGACTCTGTGTAACCCTATCCCCCTCTGGTGTCTATATAAACTGGAGGGTTTAGTCCGTAGGACCAACAACAATAAGATCATCATCAACAATCATACCATAGGCTAGCTTTTAGGGTTTAGCCTCTACGATCTCGTGGTAGATCAACTCTTGTAATACTCACATCCTCAAGATCAATCAAGCAGGAAGTAGGGTATTACCTCCATAGAGAAGGCCCGAACCTGGGTAAACATTGTGTCCCCCGCCTCCTGTTACCATTAGCCTTAGACGCACAGTTCGGGACCCCCTACCCGAGGTCCGCCGGTTTTGACACTGACATTGGTGCTTTAATTGAGAGTTACACTATGTTGTCACAATAAGGCTTGATGGCTCCTTCAAACATCTGCAATGATGTGATCCAGGGTGAGGTTTTCCTCCCCGGACAGATCTTCGTATTCAGCGGCTTCGTACTGCGGGCCAACTCACTTGGCCATCTAGAGCAGATCGATAGCTATGCCCCTAGCCATCGGGTCAGGTTTGGAAGCTTGAACTATACTGCCGACATCTGCGGAGACTTGATCTTTCACGGATTCGAGCCCATGACAGGCGCGCCGAACAGTCACGATGAGCATGACTTAGATCCGCCATTGGACGGTGTTCGAGAGATTATGCCTGCGGCTGCCCCGGCTCTTAATCTGGAGCAGATCGTGCCATCCGAGGATGGGTGGATGGACCCCGCCACGGAGGCCGCACACTCATCGGCGGTAGAGCCGAGCACAGACTTTGCCTCTAATGAGGTCTGCATCATCGGACCCTCGGACTCATCTCCGGCCATAGGTTCCGAACCACGCACGCCTGCGCCTCTCGAGCCTGATTGGGCACCGATCATGGAGTTCACCTCCGAAGATATCTTCCAGCACTCACCCTTGGGTGATGTGCTAAATTCGTTAAAATCTCTCTCCCTGCCAGGACACTCTTAGCCGAACTATGTCCGGCTTGAGTGGGAAGCGGACGACGAAGAAATTCGTTCCCCACCCACCACCTACTTAATAGCCACTGTCGATGATTTAACCGACACGCTTGACCTCGACTCCGAAGACATCGACGGTATGGACAACGATGCCGGAGAAGAACAGGAACCACCACCCACTGGGCGCTGGACATCCACCTCAGCATGTGACATATATATGGTGGACACACCCAAAGAAAGCAATGGCGATGAGGCAACAGAGGATAAACCCCCGGAGAAGCAATCTAAGCACCGGCGTCATCGGCGCCGCTCTAAGCCTCGCCATAGCAAAAATAGTGATACTGGCACAGGAGACAATAACACTCCGGATAATGCCGAAGACAAAAAAAATCCCGCCCAGCCAGACTTCGAGCAGGCCGAACGGGAGGATGGGCAAGCTAGCCCCGATGAACAGGCAACAGATGGAGACTTGGAGGACGACAATTACATGCCCCTCTCCGAGGACGAGGTGAGCCTCGGCAACGACGAATTCATCATGCCCGAGGATCCCGTCGAGCAGGAGCGCTTCAAGCGCCGGCTTATAGCCACTGCAAAAAGGCTGAAGAAAAAGCAGCATCAGCTTCAAGCTGATCAAGATCTGTTAACTGATAGATGGACTGAGTGAAGGAAATATGCCCTTGAGGCAATAATAAAGTTATTATTTATTTCCTTATATCATGATAAATGTTTATTATTCATGCTAGAATTGTATTAACCGGAAACATAATACTTGTGTGAATACATAGACAAACAGAGTGTCACTAGTATGCCTCTACTTGACTAGCTCGTTGATCAAAGATGGTTATGTTTCCTAGCCATAGACATGAGTTGTCATTTGATTAACGGGATCACATCATTAGGAGAATGATGTGATTGACTTGACCCATTCCGTTAGCTTAGCACTCGATCGTTTAGTATGTTGCTATTGCTTTCTTCATGACTTATACATGTTCCTATGACTGTGAGATTATGCAACTCCTGTTTACCGGAGGAACACTTTGTGTGCTATCAAACGTCACAACGTAACTGGGTGCTTATAAATGTGCTCTACAGGTGTCTCCAAAGGTACTTGTTGGGTTGGCGTATTTCGAGATTAGGATTTGTCACTCTGATTGTCGGAGAGGTATCTCTGGGCCCACTCAGTAATACATATCACTATATGCCTTGCAAGCATTGTAACTAACGAGTTAGTTGCGGGATGATGTATTACGGAACGAGTAGAGAGACTTGCTGGTAACGAGATTGAACTATGTATCGAGATACAGACGATCGAATCTCGAGCAAGTAACATACCGATGACAAAGGGAACAATGTATGTTGTTATGCGGTCTGACCGATAAAGATCTTCGTAGAATATGTGGGAACAAATATGAGCATCCAGGTTCCGCTATTGGTTATTGACCAGAGAGGTGTCTCGGTCATGTCTACATAGTTCTCGAACCCGTAGGGTCCGCACGCTTAACGTTACGGTGACAGTTATATTATGAGTTTATATGTTTTGATGTACCGAAGGTTGTTCGGAGTCCTGGATGTGATCACGGACATGACGACGAGTCTCGAAATGGTCGAGACATAAATATTGATATATTGGAAGCCTATGTTTGGATATCGGAAGTGTTCCGGGTGAAATCAGGATTTTTCCGGAGTACCGGGAGGTTACCGGAACCCCCCGGTAACTTAATGGGCCTTAGTGGGCCTAGGTGGAAGAGAGGAGAGGAGGCCAGGGCAGGGCCGCACGCCCCTCCCCCCCAGTCCGAATAGGACAAGGAGAGGGGGGCGGCGCCCCCCTTTCCTTCCTTCCCTCCACCTCTTCCCCCTCTCTCTCCTAGTCCAACATGGAAAAGGGGGGGAGTCCTACTCCCGGTAGGAGTAGGACTCCTCCTGGCACGCCTCTCCCCTTGGCCGGCCGAACCCCCTTTGTTCGTTTATATACGGGGGCAGGGGGGCACCTCTAGACACACAATTGATCAATGATCTCTTAGCCGTGTGCGGTGCCCCCCTCCACCATATTACACCTCGATAATATCGTAGCGGTGCTTAGGCGAAGCCCTGCGTCGGTAGAACATCATCATTGTCACCACGCCGTCGTGCTGACGAAACTCTCCCTCAACACTCGGCTGGATCGGAGTTCGAGGGACGTCATCGAGCTGAACGTGTGCTGAACTCGGAGGTGCCATACGTTCGATACTTGATCGGTCGGATCGTGAAGACGTACGACTACATCAACCGCGTTGTGTTAACACTTCCGCTTTCGGTCTATGAGGGTACATGGACAACACTCTCCCCTCTTGTTGTTATGCATCACCATGATCTTGCGTGTGCGTAGAATTTTTTTGAAATTACTACGTTACCCAACACTGAGGTCCTGGCAGCCGAGGAATATGGTCTCGAGCACCCAACAAAAAGTTACCCAAAGCGCAGGTTGCTACCTCAACTCGAGGAGGAGGCATCAAAACCTACACTACCAGTGCATGATGCGGTCGACTGGCCACCTCGTGGACGTGACAAAGCGGAGTCTCAGCCCAAAGTCCAGCCCGCACCCCGCCGCCAAACAAGCAAAAACACGAAGCCCCGGGGCTCCACACATGACCTGCGAGACAAATTGGAAAACAAAGCAGGACAGTCAAGATCGATCTACGGATCACGGGGGCGCGCCCCAACGCGTGACGATGACCGTCACGCAAGATACACTAAAAGCAAATCCGGTTGGGCCGAATACAACAGACCAGACTCATTTGAACTGCGTTGTGATGTAGCCCGACATAGAGGCGCCGCACATCCCCTATGCTTCACTGACGAAGTAATGGATCATGAATTCCCAGAAGGGTTTAACCCGTAAATATCGAGCCCTATGATGGGACTACAGACCCCGCAGTATGGATAGAAGATTTCTTTCTCCACATTCACACGGTCCGCGGGGGTGATCTACACGCCATCAAGTACCTCCCACTAAAACTCAAGGGACCGGTTCGACATTGGCTGAATAGTTTGCCGGCAAATTCCATTGGAAGTTGGGAGAACCTAGCAGACGCATTCCTGGATAACTTCCAGGGCACTTATGTGCGACCACCGGATGCTGACAATTTAAGTCACATAACCCAACAACCCGGAGAGTCAGCCAGGAAATTCTGGACTCGGTTCCTAACTAAAAAGAACCAAATTGTCGACTGTCCGGATGCCGAAGCCCTAGCGGCCTTTAAGCATAATATCCGTGACAAGTGGCTTGCCCGACATCTCGGCCAAGAAAAGCCGAAGTCCATGGCAGCCGTCACGACACTCATGACCCATTTTTGTGTGGGCGAAGATAGCTGGTTGGCTCGTAGCAACAACACAGCAAGCAATCCTGGCACATCAGAGGCCAGAGATAGCAACGGGAAGCCCCGACACAACAAACACAAGCGTCATAAAAATGGTGATAACACCGAAGCCACAGCAGTCAATGTCGGATTCATTGGCTCTGTGTCCGGTCAGTGGAAAAAGCCATTCCAAAAGAACAATTCAGGCCCGTCCAGTCTGGACCGCATACTCGATCGTCCATGCCAAATTCATGGCACCCAGGAACACCAGCAAATCATACCAATAGAGAATGCTGGGTCTTCAAACAATCCGGCAGGTGAGGTGCCGACAACAAGGAGAAGGGGTCTCAAAGCGATGACGACGACAAGGAGCCCCGATCACCGAACACAGGCGGGCAAAGGAAATTCCCCCCGCAAATCAAAATGGTTAATATGATAAACGCCACCCACATTCCCAAGTTGGAACGGATGTGAACTCTTACGGATGTCGACTTGTCAAAGTCAGTCGCCCCATAATATACACTATGGCCGATCACTTTTGACCATACGGATCGTCCCGCCAATACCAATCAGGGCAATTCAGCCGCACTAGTCCTTGACCCAATAATTGACAGATTTCACCTCACGCGAGTCCTTATGGACGGAGTCAGTAGTCTAAACCTGTTCTATCAGGACACAATGCGCAAGATGGGTATTGATCATTAGATGATCAAGCCCACTAAAACCACCTTTAAAGGTGTTATAACAGGTGTGGAGGCCCGTTGTATAGGCTCCATCACTCTGAAGGTAGTCTTCGGAACACCGAACAATTACCGTACCGAAGAGTTAACCTTCGACATCATCCCTTTTCGCAGTAATTATCATGCACTGCTCGGACGAACCACGTTTGCTCGATTCAACGCGGTGCCACACTATGCCTACCGTAAGCTCAAGATGCCTGGTCCGCGTGGCGTCATAACAGTTAATGGCAAGGCCGAACTCCACCTTTGTGTCGAAGACTATACCGCCGCCTTGACAGTAGAAGCAACGAAAGGCATCTTTCAATCGAACCTCGAGTCGACGGCCAAGCTCCCGGACACCGTCAAGGGAGTCCGAACTACTTCGCGGCAGGATAGCCCGGCTTGTCCGGAGCTCAATTAAAACACTCCGGCAGTAAACGGAGGCACAACAAGGATAGGCCACACAATGCGGCTTAACTGCTCCATGGCACATAAATATCTTTTTTGCACTTTCTTTGGAGGTCCACTTTTGCGTAGGCCAGGACTGGCGACATGGAAACAGCTCAAACGCGTAAGGGAATCCTTATAGATGCCCCTTGATGACCATCTGAACACACTACGGATCTGCACACAGCCTCCTCCCGCTAGTCTTAGCAGGGGCTACATTGTACCCATAATACGGCAATAAAGTCCGAACACCTTCACGGTCGTTCGGCACCCGGAACTTATAGCATTATATGCATCAGCTCCAAATCATGTCTTGGGTCAATAGTTGGGTTTCCCCGGCTCCTATGTTTTGCTGCCTTACGTTCCGCTATATCGGCTAGGGCGGCACAGGCAGAACTACTGCGATTGTGTCTCGGTTCTTCCGGACGAGCACCTCAGTAGAGAAAGTCGAAAACTGACTATCATGATACGGCGAGAGCTGGTCAGCTGTTCGAGAGGTTATAAAATCTTTAAGGATTTCTTCTGCATTATGCGATAACTAATGCAGTGTACGATGGATCGGTTTTTCTTCCAATCAGGTGCTCATAGAGCTCCCCTTGCGGTCTTCCGAACACCAGGGGCTGTGCCTACCTTCCTTTTGTCAAACTCCTATGGCTAAGTGAGAGTGATAATGCCTTATAGTCCGATTGCCTGGTTCGTTGTGCTGAACACCTCCTCCAAGGACCCAAAACTGGGATAAAGAGTTCTCAGGTTTATCCCGAACACCCCCGTACTTCCTACGTGGGGGAAGAAGCCGACGACTGGCCAACTCTCAGGATTAATATATAAAACGGCCGCGCAGGAGGAAAAATTTCAAATAACAGGCAATAAATAATAGAAATGTCCTTGTTCAACATTACAAAGGACAACATGACTATATTCATGGAAATATAATGTCCTTGGTGCATTGCTCCGCCGCAAGGCGGGATCCTTTCAGGACACTATCATAATATAATTCGGGCTTGCGGCGCTCCTTCCCCTCCGGCGGTCCCTCAGTCATCAGCTTTTTAGCATCCATCTTCCCCCAGTGCACCTTTGCGCGGGCGAAGGCCATTCGCGCACCCTCAATACAGACCGACCGCTTGATGATGTCAAGTCGAGGGCAGGCACTCACAAGACGCTTCACGAGCCCAAAGTAGCTGTTGGAATCGGCTCGGCGGGCCATAGCCAGATAATTAAATCCTTCATGGCTAGTTCGGCCACCTTATGCAGTTCGATCAGCTGTTTCAGCTGATCGGCAAATGGCACCGGATAATTCGGCGCCAGATACTGCGACCAGAGGAGCTTCTCCATAGTTCTCCTTTCTTTGACTCAGTAGAATTGGGCGGCATCAGGTATGCTGCGTGGTAGCTCCACAAATACCCCTGGAGAAATCCGACTTCCAATTAGTAAACGTGATTTTCTCCTTTCAAATACACGCTTTGCATAGAAAAAGCCTTACCAGCCACAATCTTCCTCGCCTCCTGGATTTCCTTCAGGGCGCCCTGGGCTTCCCCCCGGGCATCACTTACGGCTTGGCGAGCTTGGGAGAGTTCGGATCTTTCCCTGATAAACTCTGCTCCAAGGTCTCACATTTCTTCACGGCCTCTTGAAGCTCTTGCTCAGCCTCAATAACCCTGGACTCATGCTTTTCGTGAAGAGCCTGCTCTGTGGCTGCCTTATTCTCGGCTTCGGCCACAGCCTTCTTAAGAGCCTCAATTCGGCCGTCGCCCCTAGAGCACGTAATAAAAATATTTTCATCATACTAACTCAATCATCCGTGCTGAATGCGAACAAGGTTTCTGCATACCTTGGTTATCCTCCAACTGCTTCTTCACTCGGCCGAGTTCTCCTTCGGCCCGCTCCAGACTCTGTCTCAGTCCGGAGACTTCCGCAGTTCGAGAGGTGGCAGTTGCTACAGACGCCTGCTTTTGAACAAAAGAGAGATGCCATAAAGTAAGTCCCCTGTAAACATATATTTGATCCCCTGTTCGGTTCTTTCTTTCACCGAACAGTGTATCAGGGGCTACTACCTATACTATGACACTCTTCAAAACCTCACAAAACATACCTCATGGCCCGTTATAAGGCTGATGCAGGCTTCATTCAGTCCACTCTCAGCGGACTGAATCTTCTCAATCACCGCACCCATAAGGGCACGGTTTTTGTCTACGATGGAGGCGCTCTTCTGCGCCGCTGATAAAGTATCCAGCACCTCTGGTTGGACAGAGGTTGCCGGTGGAACAGGCGCACCCCCTCCAGCCGAGGGGGGCTGCCTTCCTGATTCTGGAGCCGTATCGGTCTCCGGAATTGCGTCAGGCTGGGGACCGAATTCAAGATAGCCGCCGCCGTCGACATCCATGGGAGCCTTTTCTCCCGTGTGTACGACCCCTGAAGTTTGACCTTCCAGCGCCGCGTTGGCAATCTTTTCCCCCCCTCCTTGGCATGGGTCCCTCTGGGACGATACCTCGGTGTCATTCACGTGTTTTGGGGAACGGGCCATCGGGGGTGTCCCGCTGTCCATAGCATCCGAGCCCAGTAAATCCTCCGATGAGGATTGTTCGGTGCGGGACCTTGCCGGACTGCAAAACAGTATGGCTCAATGATTAAAACGTCATGTCATAGTGAGTCTGGATGCGTAAACGTGTTTGGATTTTATATACTCACGAGTTCACCAGGGGCTGGGCCCTGGGATCCCACTCCGGGCTGCTGTCGGTGGCGGCGGTGGACTCCTCCGGAAGGGGAGTTTTTCCCTTCTTGGGCGACTCGGCCTCCAAGGACGTAGAGGCCGTCCTTTTCTTTCTTCCCCTCACTGGGGATTGTTCTTCCTCCTCTTCCTCGGAGGAAGAGCGGGCATCGGAGTCTTCGGATATTGTGTCTGAAGTGCCACGGCGACGAAGGCCGCCCCTGGTCTTTTTGGCCTCCTTCTCGGCCTTCTTCTTCGGCGCCTTGTAAGGCGCTGGGGCCAGCATCTTCGTCATAAGTGGGCCGGCTGGTTCTTCTGGCGGTGGGGCTGGACAGTAGATCTGCCCCACCTTCTTCATCCAGCCCTAGGAGCGTTGTGGACAACACATTAAGCATTTCCCTCGGGTTATGCGAATGAAACGTATGAATTGCCAACATACATTGAGTTACCGAACTTGCAGGGCGGGACAGTTGGTACCCACGGTCCTCGGCGGAGTCCGGCCACGATTTGCTCGACTTAAAGAGCACCTTCCAAATGTCCTTGTGCGAGGAGCCGAAGAGCTCTAGCAGGGTCTGGTGCTTGGCCGGGTCGAATTCCCATAAATTGCAAGCCCTGTGCTGACAAGGAAGAATCTGGCGAACTAACATCACCTGGACTACATCGACAAGTTTGATATTCTTGTCTTCCATATCCTTGACGTGCGTCTGGAGCACCGACAATTCATCGGACGAAGACCAGTTTAGGCCCTTCTTGGGCTAGGATGTAAGCCGCAGGGGGGCTCCGGATCGGAATTCGGGAGCAGCGGCCCATTCCGTGCCGGCTCAGTGATGTAAAACCATTGTTGCTGGCACTCTTTGATGGAATCATTGAAAGTACATGTTGGCCATGTGACGTTGGGCATCTTGCTCACCATGGCACCTCCACACTCGGCGTGCTCGCCGCTCACTACCTTGGGCTTCACATTAAAGATCTTCAGCCATAAGCCGAAGTGTGGCGAGATGCAGAGAAAGGCCTTGCACATGATGATAAATGTCAAGATGTTGAGGACGGAATTGGGGGATAGATCATGAAAATCGATCCCGTAATAATACATGATGCTGCGAACGAATGGGTGGAGGGGAAAACCTAGCCCGCGGACAAAATGAGGGAGGAATGCAACCCTCTCGTGGGGTTCCGGAGTAGGGACGATCTGTCCCGCCGTCGGAAGACGGTGGCTGATTTTCTTGGCCAGATACCCAGCCTCCCGAAGCTTTTTGATATCCTTCTCCCAGACGGTAGAGGCCATCCACTTGCCTCGTGCTCTGGATCCGGACATTTTTGGAAGGCCTTTGTGGGCGGAGAAGACGAACGCTTGGGCACTGGAGCTCGAGCGAGGGGGAAGTGATGAGCAGAGGAAGAAGAAGGCGTGGGTGAAAAAGGGGGAGTCCTTATCTCCTTATAAAGGCAGTAGGGATCCTGCGCCTCCCCACTTGCCCAGTAAACTCGCTTATTCCCCAAGCGCCGCGTTGATGACGCGGTTGGGTTACCCACACCCGTATTGATGAGAATCTCGTGATAAGGGGAAATGATCTCTGCTTCGACAAGACGTGCCAATAAAACCGCCTCGCTATATGTGCGGCAGCTGGTTGAGAAAAATGGTTCAAATAATGACCGGGCCGTGGCGTGATGTCACACTATGAAAAGTTGTCAGCAGATTAGATTTGTGGAATATTGTACTCTCTACAGTGGTATGTGGAAATTGTTTTGCAGAGCCAGACACGATCCTTGTGTTCAAGATCTTATATGAAGTATTCGGAGAAGGAACCCGCCTTGCAATGCCGAAGACAATCTGCGCGCCGAACTCATCGTCAATGAAGCCTGGTTCAGGGGCTACTCAGGGAGTCCTGGATTAAGGGGTCCTCGGACAGCCGGACTATGTACTTTTGCCGGACTGTTTGACTATGAAGATACAAGATTGAAGACTTCATCCCGTGTCCGGGTGGGACTCTCCTTTGCGTGGAAGGCAAGCTTGGCTATTCGGATATGTAGATCTCCTTCTCTGTAACCGACTCTGTGTAACCCTAGCCCCCTCCGGTGTCTATATAAACCAGAGGGTTTAGTCCGTAGGACCAACAACAATCATAATCATAGGCTAGCTTCTAGGGTTTAGCCTCTACGATATTGTGGTAGATCAACTCTTGTAATACCCATATCATCAAGATCAATCAAGCAGGAACTAGGGTATTACCTCCATCGAGAGGGCCCGTACCTGGGTAAACATTGTGTCCCCCGCCTCCTGTTACCATTAGCCTTAGACGCACAATTTGGGACCCCCTACCCGAGATCCGCCGGTTTTGACACCGACAGCATCCGCTTGCAAAGCTGCACTGAAGAATGCCGAGGCCGCCCAGGATCGCTGCCGGGTGTTGAAGGCCAAGCTGAACAGTCTACGCGACCAACACGCAGAGGAAGCTCGCGGCCGCCAGGCAGAGGCGGAGAAGATGAGGGCACGGGAGGATGCCATCAAAGACCGCGATGCTGAGCTGGGATAGTTAGCGAGGACGCAGGCCGCGGAACGCAGCCGGCTGGAGGAGCTAAAGCAGAAAGTGGAGGCGGAGAAGGCCGATCTTGGTGCCAAGGTGATGGTATTGGCCGAGGACCGCGCGGCCTTCATGCTCCTTGAGTAAAGGTCCCACGTGGCCCTGAAGGCACTCTGCGAGAAGGGCTTGGAGAGGCTGCTGACCACCGACGAGGACGGCCCTGCCCAGCTGCTTCCCTTCTTGGTTGATGCGCTCGAGGAGGTCGTGAGCGGCATTGGTCCCATGGCGGAGGAAGAAGCCCACGTTCTTTCTTCAGCCACACTGACGCGTTTCTTCAGCCACCTCCATCTTCGTGATCCCACTGCTTGACGAGCTGCTGCAGCCTGTGGACGACAAGCATTGTGCGGTCGTTGCCGCACCCGTGAAGGGTCAGGTGGAGGCCGTGCTGAAGAAGTTCCGCGCCTTCGCTCTCGCGCCTTTGACCGGTGGTACTACTGATCCTGCGACTCCGGCTGGTGATACAAGCGAAGGTGTCGCCACCAAGGAAGGGACACCTCTTGCTCGCGGCGGTGGTGCCCAGGGATGACTTGCTCGCGGCTGCTTCCCTGCTTTTCTCCTGCAACATGCATCATGCCTCGTGGAGGCGTTTGAACTTGTGTTTGATGTTTGAGAGAACAATATGCCTTGCAATATTTGCTTTTGAGATTTTGCGATTTTCTTCCTATTTGCTTTACGTTCTACATTGGCAGGGCCTGGCCCCGCGCATACCTCAGCCGCCGTTGGGTCGTCCGGAGACCAGGACAAGACCAAGGCGTGAGGGGCTATGTGACCAGTTAGGCTCCTGAGTCGCGATGCTCAGGAGTCCCCCTTGACGCGCAAACAGCTTATAGGAAGGAGACGCGGGGGTAGGTTTAGTGTTCTACGTCGGCAGGGCCTGACCACGTGCATACCTCAGTCGCCATTGGGTCGTCCGGACACCAGGACGAGACCAAGGAGTGAGGGGCTACGCGACCAGTTAGGCTCCTGAGTCGCGATGCTGAGGAGTCCCCCTTGACGTGCAAACAACCTTCATACCTTTGCCCTCGCCGAGGCTCGGCTCAGGAGGGGCGCGCGACGACCAGGTCTGGGGGACCTGGTTGGGTGGCGTACGCTTGGGCATGACACAAGTGCAGTCCCTGTGCACAACTCCCTCGCGCAACTCTCCCGAGGGGAGGTGTTGCAGTGAGGCCGGACACTGAGCTCAGGGGCTCCCTGAATTTGATATGACCATGGGGTCGCCCTCAGTTGTTTATCACCAGCGCGTAGCATAGTGCTTCCGCGCTTGCACGGGCATAGCCGCTCCTCGGCTGTGTCAATGGCCAGCTCGGAGCATGGTGCTTCCACTAGTACGTGGGAGGGGATTACCTACTGCGGAGATCCCTCGGGGCGTGTACAGCCACGCCCTGACACGTGGCTTGCATGGCAGGGCTAGACGAGGTGTGTCTGGGCGCTCGTGAGCCAACGCGGGACTCACGAGGCCCTACCTCAAGGCGGGTTGCGCCTGGTCTTGGTTCTCGCCTGGTGTGGTGGTCCTGCGAGGTGGTTAGACGACCTGCGCCAAACAAATCTCCTGAGGTTATCGTGTGAGAAGCCCAAGCACCAAAGGCCCCAGGAGGTGACGTGAACGGGGCTGGCTCGCCAGACAGAGCTCAGCCGTTGGATTTATCGACGCTGCAGGGAAGGGCCCGAGCACAGACGTCGTGCCTAACCCTCTCACGCGAAGGGTCCTAAAGAAAGACTATTGGCGCGCGGCTCCCGTGGTAGGTCACAATCAAGCAGGTGATAGTTATAGATGGGTTAAGCATGAAAATCAAACTGGCTTAAGTAAATTCAGGGGAGATACATGCCACTGGGTCAGGCCTGAGCAGCTTGGGGATGATGCAGCCCGAGGGGCACCCCCAGCAAGGTAAGATAAAGACATAAAAAGGGATACATGCCGCAGGGACGGACCCACGCGGCCTGGGAATGATGTAGCCCTGAGGGCGCTCCCAGCTAAATAAACTTGGAAAATGTCACCTGGTTCCGTTGCAGAAGGGGTGTTGGGGCAGCTGAAGATGCGTAACAAAGGGGTTGCTCCTCACGAGCCATAGGAGCCCTGAGCCTCAGGAGGCTCTGGGGGTCCAGGTGGTTCCTTGAGGACCGTCTCCATCTCCGCCAGGACTGCGTGGTGCCTGGCCTCCTGAGCCGCCAGGACGCGCCGCAAGTTGTGCTGGTAGGCGGATGCCACGCTTGGCATGCCAAATGGCATGCGAACATAGCTGTGCGGTGGGCCCTTGCAGCGCCCTACGTGCGAAGGCCAGAAGGGCTCCTGAGACGCGGCCCTGTTGAGCCCTGGGACGTCCATGCAGACGCGCAGCCCAGCATCCTCGCCTGGATGTGGGGCTATGCCTGGTGAGCGGCGATCGCCGCGCATGGCTCTTGCGTCCTGCAGTTCCTGATTGGTCTTGGCAATGAACTCCTGAGCGTTGGGTGCTCCTCGCCATGTGTCCTCCTAAGGGAAACGTGCTGCAAAGCACGCCTCCAAATGGTGCCCGAGCGCCTCCCTCGTGATGTTGGCAAGGTCTGAGGCCCTCCAGAAGAGAGCTCCCAAGCCCTGCCCAAGGAGGGTGCCGGGCTCGCCTTCCTATGCGATAGAGGGAGGTGCCCCAGGCGCGGGCGCCAATCCTGACATGGCACCGCTTAAGGCGCCGCTCCCCTGAGGCCCTGTGCGGAGCAGCTTCTTCTTCTTCTTTGAGATGGCATCAGGAGGGTACTTGCCCTTGCTCCCGGGGTCTTCAATTGTTGTAGCTTGGAAGGCACGCTCGAGGGAGCACACCACGTCTCTTTCTTCGCAGGGGACTGTGATGATGCCACCGCTTCCTGGCATCTTGAGGATGTTGTAGCCATGGTGGGTCACTGCCATGAACTTGGCCAGGGCTGGATACTCGAGGATGGCATTGTATGGCAGACGGATGTGGGCAACATCGAAGTCGATGAGCTTGGTGCGGTAGTTGTCGCGCTGTCCGAAGGTGACTGGGAGGTGGACCTGTCCTATCGGGGTGGTGGTGCCGTCACTCACTACTGAGAAGGGCTTGATGGGCTGAAGCTGATCATAGGGAACTTGGAGGTTGTCGAACATCCCGACAGACATGACGTTAAGCCCTGCGCCGCCGTCGATGAGTGTCTTGGTGACTTGCACGTTGCTGATAACGAGCGAACAAAGCATCGGGAGGGCGCCTGCGGTAGCCGCGCACTTGAGCTGGTCTGCCGAGCTGAAGGTGATGGCGCACTTGGACCACCTGAGCGGGCGCGTGGCCTCGAGCTTGGGGAGGACTGCGTTCACCTCGCGAGCAAACTGCTTGAAGATACGTTGTGAGGCTGGGGCTTGAGCTCCGCCCAAGATGCATGCGATAGCACGCGGCTCCTGGAAGCCCCCAGCACCCTCGTCTTGATGGTGGTCATCGTTCCTTCTTGGTGGTGGTGCCAGTGGAGGAAGACCGGCGTTGCCCTGAGGGCGATCCTCACGAGGCTGATCCCTCCAGGCACCCTCGCGCGACTGATCTTGCCAGCGGTCCTCACAAGGCAGGTCGCGCCACTCCTGGTGTGGGCCACGGTCATCCTAGCGTCCTCCGCCACGTCCTCCTCCCCGGCCGTAGCCCCGGTCGTTGCGCTCGGGGCATCGACCAAAGCGTCCATCACGAATGGCCCTGAGCTCTTGACAATCGTTGGTGTTGTGGTTGTGCACGTTGTGGAAGGCGCAGAATGGTCGGCTGCTCTTGGATGACTCGGGCTGGTCCCTGCCGCGCTTGGTGTCAAGCTCTGCTGCGAGCACGACAACTCCCTTGCGCTTCACGTCCTTGGCCTTGGCATGCTTCTCCTCCGGGTTGGCAGCCGGGAGCTCAAGGAGGGAAAGGCATCCCTCCTCAGCTCTTGCACACTTGGTCGCCAGGTGGAACAGCTCCAGAGACGTGCACAGCTCCTCGTGGGTGGCGAGCTCCTCCTTCATCTTGACGTCGCGGACGCCATCAGAGAACGCCGAGATGATGGCCTCGTCCGTCACCTTGGGGATCTTGAGGCGAACGTTGTTGAAGCGCTGGATGTACTTTTGTAGAGTCTCGCCTGGCTGCTGCTTGATGCGATGCAGGTCACCCATGACCGGGGGGCGGTCGCGAGTGCCCTGGAAGTTGGGACGAAGCGGTCGCGCATCTCGTTCCAGGAGGAGATGGAGCCAGGAGGCAGGTTCAGGAGCCACGAGCGCGCGCCATCCTTGAGAGCCATGGGGAACTAGTTCGCCATGACCTTTTCGTCAATGTTGGCCGCCTCGATGCTTAGCTAGTAGAGTTGCAGGAACTCCGCGGGGCCGGGGGTGCCATCGTAGAGCGGAGGCAGGTCTGGTTGAACTTGCCCGGCCATGTGACGCTGCGCAGCTCAGGAGTGAAGGCGCGGCAACCTGCCATGGTCACCAGGGCCCTTCGCTGTTGCAGAGCTTGCCCTTAATGGTGCCCACGCACCGCCACCGCGGGCGGCGCGCGGTCTTGTCATGGTGGTGCGGGGAGCACGGGAGCGTTCTCTCGCAGTCGGGGGACTTCTTGGCAGCTTCTTTCTTCCTGCGCGGGCGCCGGACGCGGTGGGTCGCGCCGGGGGGCCGTGCGTCTTGGTGCCAGGGAGCTGTCTTGGGGCGGAGGGCGAGGCAGTGAGAGGGACGATGCAGGGGAGCCCCCTGCGGCGCTGATGAGCTCGGCGATGTGGTCGAGCTAGTCATCGTAGGGGTCGTCGACGGGGCGGTAGCGCAGGAGCTCGCGTGCCATGAGCAGCGTGGCCTGCGCGTCCGTGGGAGCGCGACGAGCGTGGGACGACAAACTAGCCGGGGTCAGTGACGGAGTGGTGGTGCGGCCATCCCGCTACACCGAGGGGTGCAGCGAGGATGCTTGCGCTCGTTCCCCGCCGGGCCGGTGGCGGCGTTGGCGGCAGGCGACGGAGAACGACGGGGAGGCCCGCCGACAGGAGCGGTCTGAGCAACATGGGCGGCGAGGGTGGCCCTGTGCTCAGCGCGAGCTCGGCGAGCGTCCGCCATGGAGACGAAGAGGCGACGGGACACGGATTGACAGAAGGAAAGCTTCGGCGCACCCCTACCTGGCGCGCCAAATGTCGGATTTCAGGTTCAGGCAAAACCCTCAAGGTTCGAACACTGGGGTGCGCATGAAGATTTCCCCCTACCAAATCACGCCCTCAAACCTCACCACGATCTCTAGGCTTAGCTCGACGAACTCGCAACACAAGAGGCACAAGATTTATACTGGTTCGGGCCACCGTTGTGGTGTAATACTCTACACCAGTGTGGTGTGGTGGATTGCCTCTCGGGCTGAGGATGAACAGTACAAGGGGAAGAACAGCCTCCTGAGGAGAGGTGTTCTTGTGCTTGGTGGGTGTGAGTGGGTGAGGATTAATCAAGAAGAGATGAGATGCCTCCTACTATGGTGGCTAGCACTATTTACAGAGGCCCTGGTCCTCTTCCCAAATATCGAGCGGGAAGGGATGCCACAATGGCCAATTTGAAAGGGGACAGCTAGTACAAGCTATCCTGACTAAAGGTGGTCTTCGCCTGCCAAAGGCTCTGGTGGTGACGCCGCCTTGGGCTCCACGGTGACCTCCGTCTTGCCGTCCTGCTGGTCTTGGTCTTGTTGCACCGATATGGAAACCTTCGTTTGATGCCTCGGTACTCATCGCCTGCGCTTGCCCCCTTAGCACCAAAGAGGAAACAAGGACATTGTGCGCGCTGGTGCCCGTCTGGTCTCGGTCGTCATGGCTCACGTCATGAGAACCTTGTGAGGTTTGCCGTGCCTTGATCTCTTCGCCCCTCGCGAGCTATCCTGGCGAGGCCGCTCCCGAGGAGGTCTTGTGTCATCCACCTCGCGAGGCTTCGCCCCTCGCGAGGGTCTTGAGTGCTTGTTGGTGAAGATAGGCCATACGGGCCCGCCCGCAGAGCCACGCCGTGGGCCGCAGGCAGGCAAGTCTGGGGACCCCCGTTCCCAGGACGCCGACACCGCCCTCCTCGACGTCTGTGCCCTTCGGGGACGGGTTCGCCTCAGTCTCCTCTACGCGTGGGTGGTCCGGGCACTCCGAACGATGGCCGGAGCCGCCCAGGAGCCTCGCCGGAGCACGCCATTCCTCCCCTGCATCGGGCGCGAGCGGGAGGAAGAAGGCGTTGACCCCAGCCAGGCGGGCCCCAGCCCCGCAGACCACACCTGTCGGCTTACGACACGTTCACCTGGCGGCCGACGGGATAAGTGAAGGGCCCCATTGCCCGTGGGACCCGCACGTCAGCGTCACGCAAGCCGGCCCCGCCTCTTCCTAGTCACGTAAGTGGAAGCATATTCGCAGGAATACGTTTCCGTTTCTCAAAAGCGTATTCTCCCTTCTTATAAACCAAAATGCACGTTCCCTTCTGAAAAGTGTATTTCCTTTAACTTCAGCTCAAAATACGTGTTCCTTTTCAGAAAACATACTCAGCCGAAGGTGCTTTCAGTTTTTGCCTCCAGGGACTTGTTTGTTGATGTTTTGTTCACAGATTGGTCCCTTGTGTTCAACACCTCATAACTCCGCAACCGTAACTCCGATTTAGGTGAAACCAACACCCACGTCTTAGTATCTTCGAGCCCAAACATTTGGTATAATTTTCACCATGTGTAAGCATTCTAAAAATGACCATTTTGCCCTTGCCCCTAATCAGCCCCTCTGAGAGAGTACCCTTTCCGGTGATTCCTTCCGCGATCTTTCCGCACTTCTCCCTGGAGCTTTCTTCATACCCAGGCAAGCCACAACCACCATTTGCATGATAGCCATGCCGAAGCGTTGGTTTCCAACTTGAATCTTTAATAGCTGTTTGATTGTTTTGCTTCTGCTGTTGGTATTTCGGTTATGCTTATGGATCGGTGTTTACCATCATGTTATGTTTCCTTGCACTCTGTTATTATGTTCTGCATGCTAGTATTACTTTCTTATGGACCATGCTTGGAAATAGTACATGTTGGTGATGGCCTTCGGTGCATGACTATCGTCTGTTCCGAGTACCGTTGTTATGCATGTTCCTTTGTACCCAGTTGGTTGAATGCTTGCATGGTAGTTTATCGTTATGTTATTGCATGGTATTTATTGTTGATGCTAGTGGTCATGTTATGCTATGAGTAGTGTTCTAGTTGTGATATTCATGCTCGTCAGTATGCCATGCTCATCTGGATAAATGATTAAATGTTGTTGTTATGCTCGTTGATTATGTTGCACCTCCATGCTTATTTTGATATCATGTTCATGCATTGTAGTTGCATCATGTTATTTTATCATGGCTCGGCATATTGCATTCAAGTTTAATCGGATTAAATGGAACTTGAACAAATGTTGGCTGAGTCATGGTGCCACCATATCGATCTGACCAGTGCAACCACGCTTACCCGATGGGGGGGGGGGTGGTCCTAACTGGGTCTATTGTCATGCCTCTCGCCGGTGCCTCCCGCGAGGGAAGGTTATGCGCGGGCGCTACCCTGATCAGGTAGGACGACATAAGCCTTGTGTGCCCGTTGTTGAGTATGGATCCTTGTGCCCATTTGGGACCTATTTGCCACGACGGTGGCCGTTGGTGCCTTTGGTAGGCACGGGGCAACCCAAAGGGGAGTTGGTCAGAGTGACCGGGAGAGTGTCATGGCAGTAGGATGGTTTTGTCGGAACGCTTTGGTCCACCCGAATGGGAGTGCGAGTCCAGGGTTCCATGGTGTGGGTATAGTGTGCTAACCTCTGCAGAGAGTGTGTGTTAAATCTATCGATAGCCGCACCCGCGGATATGGGCCCAGTTCGTAGTTGGTCACACTATGGGTCAACAGTAATAATAATGTGCTTAATAACAACCCCGGTTCGATGATGAGAGAAGTTGGTTGATATTTATGTGATCGTAACAGGATCACTGTGGTATCATGAATACCGACTTGTTGGATATTTGTGGTGTTATGCGAGAGTCAAGGGTAAAAGTCAACCTCCTTGTGGTCATAAATGATTACTACGGTATTGTTAATACCAAGATTGATTGGATCCTGAGATGATCGTGTGATGTCCGTGATGGTAAGTGATGCACGTGATGGTTACGAGATAACCCGAGCAGAGTAAGTTGGTGCATGATAGTTTCATCATGTTGCATTCTAGTCTCATCATGTTCATATGTTTATGACATGCCCGTATTGTTCTAGCTGTATCATCTTGTTCATGCTATGATTGATCTGATAGTATCATGTTAAACCTGGTTAACCTGTAATTGCCATGCTATTGTTTGTCTTGATTGCTTTGGTTGCTGTGAGCTTGCAAGTACATTCAATGTACTGACCTGGCGTGTCATGCCAGTTTGCAGGTCCTGTCGGATATGATTGCCTGTTTTCCGTGGATCCCTTGTTTGCGTGCTAGGATAAGCGTTCCAGCCAGAGTCACTGTGGAGTGGAGTTCATCACCGCAGTCGTTGTTCCGCTGCCAGTAGTCATTCCGCTGCGTCGAGTTGTTCTGTTGTTTACATAGAGCAACCGTGGCAGGCGTAGTGTCGCCGTGCCGATGTAATCCCCTTGTACCCAATATAGCTTGTAATAAAGACCTGGTTTGTTCTATGCCAAGCAGTGCCGTATTCCAGAAGACTTCTCCTCAATCTCTGAGCTGGAATACGGGGCGTTCCGGTCTCTCTGTGTCGGGGTGCCACACCCACCCTCGTGGATGGTGGGCGGCCCCCCTATGGTACTTTCTTCGCCCAATATTTTTTATATATTCCAAAACTAACTTTCATGGGGTTTTAGGACTTTTGGAGTTGTGCAGAATAGGTCTCTAATATTTGCTCCTTTTCAGCCCAGAATTCCAGTTGCCGGCATTCTCCCTCTTCATGTAAACCTTGTAAAATAAGAGAGAAAAGGCATAAGTATTGTGATATAATGTGTAGTAACATCCCATAATGCAATAAATATCGATATAAAAGCATGGTGCAAAATTGACCTATCAACGCCCCCAAGCTTAGACCTCGCTTGTCCTCAAGCGGAAGCCGATAACGAAAAATATGTCCACATGTACGTTTAGAGATAGAGGTGTCAAATAAAATACGGACATGAGGGCATCATGATCATTGTTATAACAACAACATATATATATATTGTCATATGATTTCTTATGCTAAAGTAACAATCTATTCACAATGTCAAGTATGAATCAGAAACTTCATTGAAAACTAACAAACTATGATCTCGGTCATTGAAGCAATTGCAATTTATCATAACATCAGAAAGAGTCAATATAAGAGCTTTTCAGCAAGTCCACATACTCAACTGTCATTTAGTCTTTCTCAATTGCTAAAACTCACGCAATACTTATGGGTATGGAGTTTTAATCAGACACATAGAAAGATAGGGCCTTATAGTGTTGCCTCCCAACCTTTTACCTCAAGCGTAATGTCAAAATAATAGTTTATGATAACTTACATCCAATTGGATATATATCAGGATCTTCCCAACACAATGTGCTTGCCAAAGGATAAATATAAAAAGGAAAGGTGAAGATCACCATGAATCTTGTATAAGGTATAAGACAAGAATAAAAGATAGGCCCTTCGCAGAGGGAAGCAGAGGTTGTCATATGCTTTTATGGTTGGATGAACGAAATCTTAATGCAAAAGAATGTCACTTTATAGTGCCACTTGTGATATGGACCTTTATTATGCAGTCCATCGCTTTTATTGCTTCCATATCACAAGATCGTATAAAGCTTATTTTCTTCACACTAATAGATCATACATATTTAGAGAGCAATTCTTATTGCATGCAATAATGACAACTTACTTGAAGGATCTTACTCAATCCATAGGTAGATATGGTGGACTCTCATGGCAAAACCGGGTTTAAGGATATTCGGAAGCACAAGTAGTATCTCTACTTGGTGCAAAGAATTTGGCTAGCATGAGGGGAAAAGGCAAGATCAACATGTTGGATGATCCATCACAATATACTTTATTTCGGATATAACAAAACATAACCCATTACGTTGTCTTCCTTGTCCAACATCAACTTTTAGCATGTCATATTTTAATGAGTGCTCACAATCATAAAAGATGTCCAAGATAGTATATTTATATGTGAAAACCTCTCTTTCTTTACCACTTCCTATTAACTGCAATGATGACCAAAACTATGTTTGTCAACTCTCAACAACTTTTATTCATCATACTCTTTTATATGTGAAGTCATTACTCTCCATAAGATCAATATGATCTCTTTAATTCTTTTTATTATTTTACTTCTCTTTTATTTTTATTCCCTCAAGATCATAGTAAGATAATCAAGCCCTTGACTCAAAACTAATCTTTATTATATATAGCTCACGGACTCGATTACATAGAAGCATCATAAAGAAAAACTCAAAACTAAATCATACTAAAACTATATTCTACTAGATCAAGATATAACCAAAAGGATTGAACTAAGAAAAATGGTAAAGATAGAAGTGTGATGGTGATACGATAACGGGGCAACTCCCCCAAGCTTGGCAGTTGCCAAGGGGAGTGCCCATACCCATGTGTTTATGTCTCCTTCTTCGGAGGTGGTGATGATGGAGTTGTTGATGATGTAATGTCGCACATCGAGCATAGGAGATCCTCCAATTTGCGGATAATGCCCTTGAGTGCAGTGATATGCTCCTTCAACAAAATATTTTCACGTGTGAGATACTCCCTCCGTTCGGAATTACTCGTCCAAGAAATGAATGTATCTAGATGTATTTTAGTTGTAGATACATCCATTTTTGTGACAAGTAATTCCGAACGGAGGGAGTACTTGTTTTGTATGTGAGCTAACTTAATCATCTTGAAAGCTTCAATCTCATTTGGGCTAAGAAGATTGTAATGAGGTTGAAGCATGTCTTCTTCTTCTGCTGCCGAGGCTTGATCCTCCGTGGCCTTCTTGATCCTCTCATCCTTGTTGACCTCCCCGGGTCCTTCTCTCTTCAGCTCTATCTTCATTAGCCAAGCATTGTTGCCCTCATTGTTGGAGGAGGGGGACGACATGATGCCTGGCCTTGACAACTCTGGCAAGAAACAGCTCGAAACAAAAACAGAGGATATATGTGTGGTACGGTGGTAAAAACCTTTGGGAGATTATATAATGAATTTTTACTGACAAAAGAATTATCGTGCAAGAAAACAGAGTCCGGAGAGCACACGAGGTGCCCATGAGGCAGGGGGTGCGCCCAGGGGGGTAGGGCGCGCCCTCCACCCTCGTGGATGCCTCGTGTCCTTCCCGGACTACTTCTTATCTTCCTATTTTCTTAAATATTGCAAAACGGAGAAAAATTGCTATTAGAACTCTTTTGGAGTCAGTTTACTTACCGTACCACATACCTATTCCTTTTCGGAGTCTGGAGCATTCTGGAAAGTGTCCCTTATATATTCCTCCGGGGTTACGCTCTCAATAGCATTAGTTTCAACATTTATTGGATTACCTAAGATATAATGTTTGATTCTTTGACCGTTCACCACCTTTGGATTTGTGCCTTCGAAGTTGTTGATTTTTATGATACTGGGATGTTAGACCTCCTCGATAACGTAAGGACCTTCCCATTTAGAGAGAAGTTTTCCTGCAAAAAATCTTAAATGAGAGTTGTATAATAAAACATAATCACCTACATTAAATTCAAGCTTTTGTATCCTTTTTTCATGCCATCTTTTAACTTTTTCTTTAAACAGTTTGGCATTCTCATAGGCCTGGGTTCTCCACTCATCAAGTGAGCTAATGTCAAATAGCCTCTTCTCACCGGCAAGTTTGAAATCATAATGGAGCTCTTTAATGGCCCAATATGCCTTATGTTCTAGTTCGAGAGGTAAGTGACATGCTTTTCCATAAACCATTTTATATGGAGACATACCCATAGGATTTTTATATGCAGTTCTATAGGCCCATAATGCATCATCAAGTTTCTTGGACAAATTCTTTCTAGATCTATTAACAGTCTTTTTCAAAATTAATTTAATCTCTCTATTATTCAATTCTACTTCACCACTAGACTGTGGGTGGTATGGAGATGCAATTCTATGATTAACGTCATACTTAGCAAGCATTTTACGAAAAGCACCATGAATAAAATGTGAACCACCATCAGTCATTAAGTATCTAGGGACTCCAAACCTCAGAAAAATAACTTCTTTAAGCATCTTAATAGAGGTGTTATGATCAGCACTACTAGTTGGAATAGCTTCTACCCACTTAGTAATGTAATCAACAACAACTAAAATATGTGTATACCCATTAGAGGAAGGAAACGGTCCCATATAATCAAAGCCCCAAACATTAAATGGTTCAATAACAAGTGAATAGTTCATAGGCATTTCTCGACGTATACTAATATTACCAATTCTTTCACATTCATCACAAGACAAGACAAACTTATGGTCATCCTTAAAAAGAGTAGGCCAATAAAAACCGGATTGCAATACCTTATGCGCAGTTCTATCTCCAGCGTGGTGTCTTCCATAAGCCTCTGGGTGACACTTACGTAGGATTTGTTCCTGTTCATGCTCAGGTACACAACGTCTAATAACACCATCTACTCCTTTATAAAGGTGTGGGTCATCCCAGAAGTAATGTCTTAAATCATAGAAAAACCTTTTCTTTTGCTGGTATGTGAAACTAGGTGGTATAAATTTAGCAACAATGTAATTGGCATAATCAGCATACCATGGAGCGGTATGAGAAGCATTTATGATAGCTAATTGTTCATCAAGGAAGATATCATCAATAGGTAGTGGGTCATCAAGAACATTCTCTAACCTAGACAAGTTGTCTGCAACGGGGTTCTCAGCTCCCTTTCTATCAATGATATGCAAATCAAATTCTTGTAGCAAGAGAACCCATCTAATAAGTCTAGGTTTAGCATCTTTCTTTTTCATAAGATATTTAATAGCAGCATGATCAGTGTGAACAGTTACATTAGAATCAACAATGTAAGGTCTGAACTTATCACAAGCAAATACAACTGCTAAAAATTCTTTTTCAGTAGTAGCTTAATTTCTCTGGGCACTGTCTAGATTTTTACTAGCATATTGAATAACATTTAATTTCTTATCAACTCTTTGTCCTAGAACAACACCTGCAGCATAATCACTAGCATCTCACATAATTTCAAAGGGTAAACCCCAATCAGGAGGTTGAACAATAGGTGCAGAAATCAAGGCTTTCTTAAGTATTTCAAATGCTTCTACACAATCATCATCAAAGACAAAAGGAACATCTTTTTGTAAGAGATTAGTCAGAGGCCTAGAAATTTTTGAGAAGTCTTTAATGAACCTCCTATAAAAACCGGCATGACCAAGGAAACTTATTATACCTTTAATGTCCTTAGGACACGGCATCTTTTCAATAGCATCAACTTTAGCTTTATCAACTTCAATACCTCTTTCAGAAATTTTATGCCCCAAGACAATACCTTCATTAACCATAAAGTGGCACTTCTCCCAATTCAAGAAAAGATGAGTTTCTTCACATCTCTGCAAAACTCGATCAAGGTTTCTTAACCAATCATTAAAAGAAGTTCCATATACGGAGAAATCATCCATGAAAACCTCAACAATCTTTTCACAAAAGTCAGAGAATATAGCAGTCATACATTTTTGAAAGGTAGCAGGTGCATTGCATGAACCAAAAGGCATACGTCTAAGCAAAGGTACCAAAAGGGCAAGTAAAAGTGGTCTTTTCTTGATCCTCTTTTGACACAGGTATTTGAGAGAAACCAGAATAACCATCTAGAAAGCAAAAATGTGTATGTTTGGATAATCTTTCTAGCATTTGATCAATAAAAGGTAAAGGGTAATGATCCTTTTTAGTAGCTTTATTTAGTTTGCGGAAATCAATTACCATTCTATAACCTGTAACAATTCTTTGTGGGATCAATTCGTCTTTATCATTAGGAACAACAGCAATACCTCCCTGCTTAGGGACACACCGGACATGACTTACCCACTGACTTTCAGCAATGGGATAAATGATACCTGCCTCTAGAAGCTTTAGTATTTCTTTTCTTACCACTTCTTTCATCTTAGGATTTAACCGTCGTTGGTGATCAATAACCGGTTTAGCGTCTTTCTCCAATTTTATTTTATATTGGCATAGAGTGGGACTAATGCCCTTAAGATCATCAAGAGTATATCCAACAGCAGCACGGTGCTTCTTCAGAGTTTTCAATAATTTCTCTTCTTCCTGCTCTGAAAGGTTAGCACTAATAATAACAGGATATATCTTCTTTTCATCAAGATAAGCATATTTAAGAGTATCAGGTAATGGTTTAAGCTCAAACACGGGATCACCCTTGGGTGGAGGAGGATCCCCTAGAATCTCAACAGGCAAGTTGTGTTTCAGAATAGGTCCCTGTTTAAAGAATACTTCATCTATTTCCCTTCCTTCATTCATAAACATATCATTTTCATGGTCTAGCAAATATTGTCCTAAAGGATTGTTAGGAGGCACGACAATAGAAGCAAGACCAATAATTTCATCTTCACTAGGCAATTCTTTATCATGGGGTTGTCTACGAAATTTACAAAATTAAGTCATGAGACATATCCCCTAAACCAACAGAAACAATATCTGTTTTGCAATCTATCTTAGCATTAACAGTATTCAAGAAGGGTCTACCAAATGTAATGGGACAAAAGTTATCTTGTGGGGAACCAAGAACAAGAAATTCAGTAGGATATTTAATTTTTCCACACAAGACTTCAACATCTCTAACAATCCCAACCGGTGAAATAGTATCTCTATTGGCAAGCTTAATTGTAACATCAATACCTTCTAACTCAGCAGGTGCAATATCATGCATAATTTCTTCGTATAAAGAATGAGGTATTGCACTCGCACTAGCACCCATATCACATCAGCCATGGTAACAATGATCTCCTATTTTAACAGAAATAACAGGCATGCCTACAAAAGGTCTATGTTTATTTTTAGTATCGGGTCTAGCAATTCTAGCAGCTTCATCACAGAAGTAAATAACATGCCCATCAATATTATCGGCCAAGATATCTTTAACCATAGCAATACTAGGTTCAACTTTAATTTGCTCAGGGGGTGTAGGTGTTCTAGTATTACTCTTACGAACCACAGTTGAAGCTTTAGCATGATCCTTTATTCGAACAGGGAAAGGTGGTTTCTCAATATAAGCGGTAGGAATAATAGGATCAACATTGTAAGTGATAGTCTTTTCTTCAACTTTAATAGGTTCAACTACTTCTACTTCAATGGGAGGATGAAATTTAAACCACTTCTCCTTAGGGAAATCAACATGAGTAGCAAATGATTCACAGAAAGAAGCTACTATCTCAGAGTCAAGTCCATATTTAGTGCTAAATTCACGAAAAACATTGGTATCCATAAAAGATTTAACACAATCAAACTTAGGTGTTATACCTGACTCCTTACCTTCGTCGAGTTCCCAATATTCAGAGTTGCATTTAATTCTTTCCAATAAATCCCATCTGAATTCAATACTCTTCATCATAAAAGAACCAGCACAAGAAGCATCGAGCATGGAGCGATTATTGAGAGAAAGTCGATCATAAAATTTTTGAATAATAATTTCTCTTGAGAGCTCATGATTGGGGCATGAATATAACATTGACTTAAGCCTCCCTCAAGCTTGAGCGATGCTTTCTCCTTTGCGAGGCCAAAAATTATATATATAATTACGATCACGACGAACCAGATGCATAGGATAAAACTTCTGATGAAATTCCAATTTCAATCGGTTGTAGTTCCATGATCAAATATCATCGCATAGCCTAAACCATGTAAATGCCTTTCCGTTCAAAGATAAAGGGAAGACCTTCTTCTAACATCCTCAGGCATACCTGCAAGCTCAAATAATCCACAAACTTCATCCACATAATTTAGGTGCAAATCGGGATGCAATGTTCCATCTCCTGTAAAAGGATTAGCTAGCAGTTTCTCTATCATACCCGAAGGAATTTCAAAGTAAACATTTTCAGTAGGTTCAGTAGGTTGAGGAGAAACTCTTTCTTCTACTGGTTGGGGTGAGGATACCCCGAACAAGTCCCTCAAAGGATTATGTTCCATAGTAACAAGTGACAGTAAATTTCAGCACACTATATAAATTTTTCCTTACGAAATTCCACTCACCAAAGGCGCTTCACTCCCCGGCAACGGCGCCAGAAAAGAGTCTTGATGACCCACAAGTATAGGGGATCTATCGTATTCCTTTCGATAAGTAAGAGTGTCGAACCCAACGAGGAGCAGAAGGAAATGACAAGCTGTTTTTAGTAAGGTATTCTCTGCAAGCACTGAAATTATCGGTAACAGATAGTTTTGTGATAGGGTAATTTGTAACGGGTAACAAGTAACAAAAGTAAACAAGCTGCAGCAAGGTGGCCCAATCCTTTTTGTAGCAAAGTACAAGCCTGGACAAACTCTTATATAAAGGAAAACGCTCCCGAGGACACATGGGAATTATCGTCAAGCTAGTTTTCATCACGCTCATATGATTCGCGTTCGCTACTTTGATAATTTGATATGTGGGTGGATCGGTGCTTGGGTGCTGCCCTTCCTTGGACAAGCATACCACTTATGATTAACCCCTATTGCAAGCATCCGCAACTATAAAAAGAAGTTTAAGCTTACGAAGCAACGCATAAACTAGGGTTTAAGCTTCTGTCACTCTAGCAACCCATGATCTACTTATTACTTCCCAATGCCTTCCTCTAGGCCCAAATAATGGTGAAGTGTCATGTAGTCGACGTTCACATAACACCACTAGAGGAGAGACAACATACATCTCATCAAAGTATCGAACGAATACCAAATTCACATGACTACTTATAGCAAGACTTCTCCCATGTCCTCAGGAACAAACGTAACTACTCACAAATCATATTCATGTTCATAATCAGAGGGGTATTAATATGCATAAAGGATCTGAACATATGATCTTCCACCGAATAAACCAACTAGCATCAACTACAAGGAGTAATCAACACTACTAGCAACCCACAGGTACCAATCTGAGATTTTGAGACAAAGATTGGATACAAGAGATGAACTAGGGTTTGAGAGGAGTTGGTACTGGTGAAGATGTTAATCGAGATTGAGCCCCTCCCGATGAGAGGATTGATGGCGATGACGATGGTGATGATTTCTCCCTCCCGGAGGGATGTTTCCCCGAAAGCTTCCTTCTGATTTTTTCCAGGGCGAAAGACTTCATATAGCCAAAGATGGGCACCGGAGGCCTGCCAGGGGGCCCACGAGGCAAGGGGCGCGCCCAGGGGGGTAGGGCGCGCCCCCACCCTCGTGGATGGCGGGTGGCCCCCCTCTGGTACTTTCTTCGCCCAATATTTTTTATATATTCCAAAACTGACTTTCGTGGGCTCTCAGGACTTTTGGAGTTGTGCAGAATAGGTCTCTAATATTTGCTCCTTTTCCAGCCTAGGATTCCAGCTGCCGGCATTCTCCCTCTTCATGTAAACCTTGTAAAATAAGAGAGAAAAGGCATAAGTATTGTAACATAATGTGTAGTAACAGCCCATAATGCAATAAATATCAATATAAAAGCATGATGCAAAATGGACGTATCAGATATGTTTTGGCACTCAACTCGGGGATTCCCGAGGTGACATTGGGGTAATCTATGCATAGGGGTTGATGCACGTTCTCGTCTTTTGTTTCTCCGGTAGAAATCTTGGGCCACTCTTTGAGGTTCTTTGTGATGGATTGAGTATTATGAATCTGAATTTGCTTTCACATTCATCACAAGACAAGACAAACTTATGGTCATCCTTAAAAAGAGTAGGCCAATAAAAACCGGATTGCAATACCTTATGCGCAGTTCTATCTCCAGCGTGGTGTCTTCCATAAGCCTCCGGGTGACACTTACGTAGGATTTGTTCCTGTTCATGCTCAGGTACACAACGTCTAATAACACCATCTACTCCTTTATAAAGGTGTGGGTCATCCCAGAAGTAATGTCTTAAATCATAGAAAAACCTTTTCTTTTGCTGGTATGTGAAACTAGGTGGTATAAATTTAGCAACAATGTAATTGGCATAATCAGCATACCATGGAGCGGTATGAGAAGCATTTATGATAGCTAATTGTTCATCAGGGAAGATATCATCAATAGGTAGTGGGTCATCAAGAACATTCTCTAACCTAGACAAGTTGTCTGCAACGGGGTTCTCAGCTCCCTTTCTATCAATGATATGCAAATCAAATTCTTGTAGCAAGAGAACCCATCTAATAAGTCTAGGTTTAGCATCTTTCTTTTTCATAAGATATTTAATAGCAGCATGATCAGTGTGAACAGTTACATTAGAATCAACAATGTAAGGTCTGAACTTATCACAAGCAAATACAACTGCTAAAAATTCTTTTTCAGTAGTAGCTTAATTTCTCTGGGCACTGTCTAGATTTTTACTAGCATATTGAATAACATTTAATTTCTTATCAACTCTTTGTCCTAGAACAACACCTGCAGCATAATCACTAGCATCTCACATAATTTCAAAGGGTAAACCCCAATCAGGAGGTTGAACAATAGGTGCAAAAATCAAGGCTTTCTTAAGTATTTCAAATGCTTGTACACAATCATCATCAAAGACAAAAGGAACATCTTTTTGTAAGAGATTAGTCAGAGGCCTAGAAATTTTTGAGAAGTCTTTAATGAACCTCCTATAAAAACCGGCATGACCAAGGAAACTTATTATACCTTTAATGTCCTTAGGACACGGCATCTTTTCAATAGCATCAACTTTAGCTTTATCAACTTCAATACCTCTTTCAGAAATTTTATGCCCCAAGACAATACCTTCATTAACCATAAAGTGGCACTTCTCCCAATTCAAGAAAAAGATGAGTTTCTTCACATCTCTGCAAAACTCGATCAAGGTTTCTTAACCAATCATTAAAAGAAGTTCCATATACGGAGAAATCATCCATGAAAACCTCAACAATCTTTTCACAAAAGTCAGAGAATATAGCAGTCATACATTTTTGAAAGGTAGCAGGTGCATTGCATGAACCAAAAGGCATACGTCTAAGCAAAGGTACCAAAAGGGCAAGTAAAAGTGGTCTTTTCTTGATCCTCTTTTGACACAGGTATTTGAGAGAAACCAGAATAACCATCTAGAAAGCAAAAATGTGTATGTTTGGATAATCTTTCTAGCATTTGATCAATAAAAGGTAAAGGGTAATGATCCTTTTTAGTAGCTTTATTTAGTTTGCGGAAATCAATTACCATTCTATAACCTGTAACAATTCTTTGTGGGATCAATTCGTCTTTATCATTAGGAACAACAGCAATACCTCCCTGCTTAGGGACACAACGGACATGACTTACCCACTGACTTTCAGCAATGGGATAAATGATACCTGCCTCTAGAAGCTTTAGTATTTCTTTTCTTACCACTTCTTTCATCTTAGGATTTAACCGTCGTTGGTGATCAACAACCGGTTTAGCGTCTTTCTCCTATTTTATTTTATATTGGCATAGAGTGGGACTAATGCCCTTAAGATCATCAAGAGTATATCCAACAGCAGCACGGTGCTTCTTCAGAGTTTTCAATAATTTCTCTTCTTCCTGCTCTGAAAGGTTAGCACTAATAATAACAGGATATATCTTCTTTTCATCAAGATAAGCATATTTAAGAGTATCAGGTAATGGTTTAAGCTCAAACACGGGATCACCCTTGGGTGGAGGAGGATCCCCTAGAATCTCAACAGGCAAGTTGTGTTTCAGAATAGGTCCCTGTTTAAAGAATACTTCATCTATTTCCCTTCCTTCATTCATAAACATATCATTTTCATGGTCTAGCAAATATTGTCCTAAAGGATTGTTAGGAGGCACGACAATAGAAGCAAGACCAATAATTTCATCTTCACTAGGCAATTCTTTATCATGGGGTTGTCTACGAAATTTACAAAATTAAGTCATGAGACATATCCCCTAAACCAACAGAAACAATATCCGTTTTGCAATCTATCTTAGCATTAACAGTATTCAAGAAGGGTCTACCAAATGTAATGGGACAAAAGTTATCTTGTGGGGAACCAAGAACAAGAAATTCAGTAGGATATTTAATTTTTCCACACAAGACTTCAACATCTCTAACAATCCCAACCGGTGAAATAGTATCTCTATTGGCAAGCTTAATTGTAACATCAATACCTTCTAACTCAGCAGGTGCAATATCATGCATAATTTCTTCGTATAAAGAATGAGGTATTGCACTCGCACTAGCACCCATATCACATCAGCCATGGTAACAATGATCTCCTATTTTAACAGAAATAACAGGCATGCCTACAAAAGGTCTATGTTTATTTTTAGTATCGGGTCTAGCAATTCTAGCAGCTTCATCACAGAAGTAAATAACATGCCCATCAATATTATCGGCCAAGATATCTTTAACCATAGCAATACTAGGTTCAACTTTAATTTGCTCAGGGGGTGTAGGTGTTCTAGTATTACTCTTACGAACCACAGTTGAAGCTTTAGCATGATCCTTTATTCGAACAGGGAAAGGTGGTTTCTCAATATAAGCGGTAGGAATAATAGGATCAACATTGTAAGTGATAGTCTTTTCTTCAACTTTAATAGGTTCAACTACTTCTACTTCAATGGGAGGATGAAATTTAAACCACTTCTCCTTAGGGAAATCAACATGAGTAGCAAATGATTCACAGAAAGAAGCTACTATCTCAGAGTCAAGTCCATATTTAGTGCTAAATTCACGAAAAACATTGGTATCCATAAAAGATTTAACACAATCAAACTTAGGTGTTATACCTGACTCCTTACCTTCGTCGAGTTCCCAATCTTCAGAGTTGCATTTAATTCTTTCCAATAAATCCCATCTGAATTCAATACTCTTCATCATAAAAGAACCAGCACAAGAAGCATCGAGCATGGAGCGATTATTGAGAGAAAGTCGATCATAAAATTTTTGAATAATAATTTCTCTTGAGAGCTCATGATTGGGGCATGAATATAACATTGACTTAAGCCTCCCTCAAGCTTGAGCGATGCTTTCTCCTTTGCGAGGCCAAAAATTATATATATAATTATGATCACGACGAACCAGATGCATAGGATAAAACTTCTGATGAAATTCCAATTTCAATCGGTTGTAGTTCCATGATCAAATATCATCGCATAGCCTAAACCATGTAAATGCCTTTCCGTTCAAAGATAAAGGGAAGACCTTCTTCTAACATCCTCAGGCATACCTGCAAGCTCAAATAATCCACAAACTTCATCCACATAATTTAGGTGCAAATCGGGATGCAATGTTCCATCTCCTGTAAAAGGATTAGCTAGCAGTTTCTCTATCATACCCGAAGGAATTTCAAAGTAAACATTTTCAGTAGGTTCAGTAGGTTGAGGAGAAACTCTTTCTTCTACTGGTTGGGGTGAGGATACCCCGAACAAGTCCCTCAAAGGATTATGTTCCATAGTAACAAGTGACAGTAAATTTCAGCACACTATATAAATTTTTCCTTACGAAATTCCACTCACCAAAGGCGCTTCACTCCCCGGCAACGGCGCCAGAAAAGAGTCTTGATGACCCACAAGAATAGGGGATCTATCGTATTCCTTTCGATAAGTAAGAGTGTCGAACCCAACGAGGAGCAGAAGGAAATGACAAGCTGTTTTCAGTAAGGTATTCTCTGCAAGCACTGAAATTATCGGTAACAGATAGTTTTGTGATAAGGTAATTTGTAACGGGTAACAAGTAACAAAAGTAAACAAGCTGCAGCAAGGTGGCCCAATCCTTTTTGTAGCAAAGTACAAGCCTGGACAAACTCTTATATAAAGGAAAGCGCTCCCGAGGACACATGGGAATTATCGTCAAGCTAGTTTTCATCACGCTCATATGATTCGCGTTCGCTACTTTGATAATTTGATATGTGGGTGGATCGGTGCTTGGGTGCTGCCCTTCCTTGGACAAGCATACCACTTATGATTAACCCCTATTGCAAGCATCCGCAACTATAAAAAGAAGTTTAAGCTTACGAAGCAACGCATAAACTAGGGTTTAAGCTTCTGTCACTCTAGCAACCCATGATCTACTTATTACTTCCCAATGCCTTCCTCTAGGCCCAAATAATGGTGAAGTGTCATGTAGTCGACGTTCACATAACACCACTAGAGGAGAGACAACATACATCTCATCAAAGTATCGAACGAATACCAAATTCACATGACTACTTATAGTAAGACTTCTCCCATGTCCTCAGGAACAAACGTAACTACTCACAAATCATATTCATGTTCATAATCAGAGGGGTATTAATATGCATAAAGGATCTGAACATATGATCTTCCACCGAATAAACCAACTAGCATCAACTACAAGGAGTAATCAACACTACTAGCAACCCACAGGTACCAATCTGAGATTTTGAGACAAAGATTGGATACAAGAGATGAACTAGGGTTTGAGAGGAGTTGGTACTGGTGAAGATGTTAATGGAGATTGAGCCCCTCCCGATGAGAGGATTGATGGCGATGACGATGGTGATGATTTCTCCCTCCCGGAGGGATGTTTCCCCGAAAGCTTCCTTCTGATTTTTTCCAGGGCGAAAGACTTCATATAGCCAAAGATGGGCACCGGAGGCCTGCCAGGGGGCCCACGAGGCAAGGGGCGCGCCCAGGGGGGTAGGGCGCGCCCCCCACCCTCGTGGATGGCGGGTGGCCCCCCTCTGGTACTTTCTTCGCCCAATATTTTTTATATATTCCAAAACTGACTTTCGTGGGCTCTCAGGACTTTTGGAGTTGTGCAGAATAGGTCTCTAATATTTGCTCCTTTTCCAGCCTAGGATTCCAGCTGCTGGCATTCTCCCTCTTCATGTAAACCTTGTAAAATAAGAGAGAAAAGGCATAAGTATTGTAACATAATGTGTAGTAACAGCCCATAATGCAATAAATATCAATATAAAAGCATGATGCAAAATGGACGTATCAGATATGTTTTGGCACTCAACTCGGGGATTCCCGAGGTGACATTGGGGTAATCTATGCATAGGGGTTGATGCACGTTCTCGTCTTTTGTTTCTCCGGTAGAAATCTTGGGGCACTCTTTGAGGTTCTTTGTGATGGATTGAGTATTATGAATCTGAATTTGCTTTGGTGTTATTTTAGTACAAACTCTTGATAGATCGATCGAAAAGAATAACTTAGTGTTATTTTAGTATGAACTCTTGATAGATCGATCGGAAAGAATAACTTGGTGTTATTTTAGTACGAACTCTTGGATAGATCGATTGGAAAGAATAGCTACAAACAATTTCTTCTTATGTTCTCCGCTAGATAGGAACTTTGGAGTGATTCAGCATCGCATGTTCAGGGATGGTTATATGATCCAATTATATTAGCATTGTTGAGAGATTGCACTAGCAAAAGTACGGACCCTAGGCCTCATTTTCAAGCATTGCAATACCATTTGTGCTCCGTTTTATCAATTGCTACCTACTGTTTTTTATCGTTCCTATTACAAATATCAATATCTACTATCATTACCATGCTTGTATCACCATATCTTCGCCGAACTACTGCTCCAATACAAATTACAATTGTATTTGGTGTGTTGGGGACACAAGAGACTTTTTATTATTTGGTTGCAGGGTTGTTTGAGAGAGACCATCTTCATTCTACGCCTCCCACGGATTGATAAACCTTAGGTCATGCACTTGAGGGAAAATTGCTACTATCCTACAAAACTCAGCGCTTGGAGGCCCAACACAAGTCTACAAGAACAAGTTGTGTACTAGACATCACGGCGTGCCCTCCACCCTTTTGGCCCACCGGTGCATCCCCCTGGTGCAAGTTTAGTGTCAGAAATTCTCAAATATTCTATGAAAAATCATACTAAATTTTTAGGGCATTTGGAGAACTTTTATTTTCGGGGCATTTTTTATTTCATGGATAAGGCAAAAAACAGACAGAAAATACTATTTTGCTTTATTTATTCTAATAACAGAAAGTAAAAACTGGGTACAGAAAGTTGTGCTTCTAAATTCATCCATCTCATGCTCATCAAAAGGAATCTATTAACAAGGTTGATCAAGTCTTATTAACAAACTTCTTTCGAATAACATTAAATCGGAGAATTTTTGAATAACACTAGGTTACGTCAACGGGGATATGCATGTCCCCAACAATAAGAACATCATATTTCTCTTTGACAGCAGGAAGAGGGAATTCAAAACCTCCAATAGTAATAGTTGAAACTTTTCCAATAGAATTGATTTATGAACTTGAGGTTGTTTCTTCGGAAAGTGTACCGTATGCTCATTACCATTAACATGAAAAGTGACATTGCCTTTGTTGCAATCAATAACAGCCCCTTGTAGTACTCAAAAAGGGTCTAGCAAGGATGAGCAACATACTGTCGTCCTCGGAAATATCAAGAATAACAAAGTCCGTTAAGATAGTAATGTTTGAAACCACAACAGGCACATCCTCACAAATATCGATGGGCATAGTAGTTGATTTATCAGTCATTTGCAAAGAGATTTCATTAGGTGTCAACTTATTCAATTCAAGTCTACGATATAAGGAGAAAGGCATAACACTAACATCGGCTCCAAGACCACATAAAGTAGTTTTAACATAGTTTCTTTTAATGGAGCATGGTATAGTTGGTATTCCTGGATCTCCTAGTTTCTTTGGTATTCCACCCTTAAAAGTGTAATTAGTAAGCATGGTGGAAATCTCAGCTTCTGGTATCTTTCTTTTATTTTAACAATATATTTCATATACTTAGCATAAGTAGACATTTTCAGCATATTAGTCAAACGCATACGCAAAAACATAGGTCTAATCATTTCAGCAAAGCTCTCAAAATCCTCATCATCCTTTTTCTTGGATGGCTTAGGGGGAAAGGGCATGGGTTTCTGAACCCATATTTTTCTTTCTCTACCATGTTTCCTAGCAACGAAGTCTCTCTTATCATAACGTTGATTCTTTGATTGTGGGTTATCAAGATCAACAGCATGTTCAATCTCTACATCATTAGCATTACTAGGTTGAGCATCAACATGAACATCATCATTAACAAAATCACTAGGTTCATGTTCATCACCAGATTGGGTCTCAACATCAGAAATAGAAATATCATTGGGATTCTCTGGTGGATCTATAACAGGTTCACTAAAAGCATGCAAAGTCCTATCGGTTTTATTTTTGTTTTTATTACTAGGACTAGATGCATCGGTATTAATTCTCTGAGAATCTTTCTCAACTCTCTTAGGATGGCCCTCAGGATACAGAGGTTCCTGGGTCATTTCACCACCTCTAGTCATAACCCTAATAGCATTATCATTGTTCTTACTATTCAACACATTAAGCAAGTCATCTTGTGCCTTAAGTACTTGTTCTACTTGAGTTGTAACCATGGAAGCATGCTTACTAATAAGCTTAAGATCATTAACATTTATACTCATATAATCACCCAAGCAGTCAAGCATGTGAGCATTGCCTTTCAATTATCTACTAACATAAGCATTGAAGTTTTCTTGTTTAACTATAAAATTATCAAACTCATCCAAGCATTGACTAGCAGACTTATTATGAGGAATATCACCTTCATCAAATTTATAGAGAGAGTTTACCTCTACTACCTGTGTCGGTCATCAAGACCATGTATTTCTTTGATAGGCGGTAGATTCTTAACATATTCAGCTTTAATACCTTTTTCTTTCATAGATTTCTTTGCCTCTTGCATATCTTTGGCACTGAGAAATAGAATACCTCTTTTCTTCAGAGTTGGCTTAGGAGTTGGTTCAGGAAGTGTCCAATCATTATCATTACTCAATATATTATTCAATAGCAATTCAGCTTGCTCAACATTTCTTTTCCTGAAAACACAACTGTTGGAAATATGCCGTAGAGGCAATAATAAAATGGTTATTATTATATTTCCTTGTTCATGATAATTGTCTATTGTTCATGCTATAATTGTATTAACTGGAAACCGTAATACATGTGTGAATACATAGACCACAACATGTCCCTAGTAAGCCTCTAGTTGACTAGCTCGTTGATCAATAGATGGTTATGGTTTCCTGACCATGGACATTGGATGTCATTGATAACGGGATCACATCATTAGGAGAATGATGTGATGGACAAGACCCAATCCTAAGCATAGCACAAGATCGTGTAGTTTGTTAGCTAAGAGCTTTTCTAATGTCAAGTATCGTTTCCTTAGACCATGAGATTGTGCAACTCCCGGATACTGTAGGAATGCTTTGGGTGTACCAAACGTCACAACGTAACTGGGTGGCAATAAAGGTGCACTACAGGTATCTCCGAAAGTGTATGTTGGGTTAGCACGAATCGAGACTGGGATTTGTCACTCCGTATGACAGAGAGGTATCTCTGGGCCCACTCGGTAATGCATCATCATAATGAGCTCAATGTGACTAATGAGTTAGCCACGGGATCATGCGTTATAGAACGAGCAAAGAGACTTGCCGGTAATGAGATTGAACAAGGTATTGGGATACCGACGATCGAATCTCAAGCAACTAACATACCGATAGACAAAGGGAATTGTATACGGGATTGATTGAATCCCCGACATCGTGGTTCATCCGATGAGATCATCGTGGAACATGTGGAAGCCAATATGGGTATCCAGATCCCGCTATTGGTTATTGGCCGGAGAGGTGTCTCGGTCATGTCTGCATGGTTCCCGAACCCGTAGGGTCTACACACTTAAGGTTCGGTGACGCTAGAGTTGTTATGGGAAATAGTATGTGGTTACCGAAGGTTGTTTGGAGTCCCGGATGAGATCCCGGACGTGACGAGGAACTCCGGAGTGGTCCGGAGGTGAAGATCGATATATTGGACGAAGGGTATTGGAGTCCGGAATTTTTCTAGGAGTATCGGGTGACGACCTGCGTGACCGAAAGGTGTTTCGGAGGCCCCGACAAGCGTTGGGGGACTTATGGGCCAAGGGGAGGGGGAACACCAGCCCACTAAGGGGTTGTGTGCCCCTCCCAACCCCTCTCAGTACCGTGGAGAGTTGGGGGCGCCTCCCCTAGGGCAGCCACCCCTCCCGGCTTGGGGGGCAAGTTTCCCAGGGGTGGGGGCGCCCAAACCCATCTAGGGTTTCCCCTGTGGCCGCCGCCCCTCCCCTAGGGAACCCTAGGGCGCCTCGTCCATCCTCTTCCCCCTATATATAGTGAGGGAGAGAGAGGGCAGCCGCACCCCTTGCCTGGCGTAGCCCTCTCCTCCTCCAACTCCTCCTCCTCCTCCATAGTGCTTAGCGAAGCTCTGCCGGAGAACCACGAGCTCCATTGCCACCACGCCGTCGTGCTGCTGGAGTTCTCCCTCAACTTCTCCTCTCCCCTTGCTGGATCAAGGAGGAGGAGACGTCCCCGGGCTGTACGTGTGTTGAACGCGGAGGCGCCGTCCGTTCGGCGCTTGATCGGGTCTTCCGCGATTTGGATCGCCGCGAGTACGACTCCATCAACCGCGTTCTTGTAACGCTTCTGCTTAGCGATCTTCAAGGGTATGAAGATGCACTTCCTCTCTCTCGTTGCTAGCATCTCCTAGATTGATCTTGGTGACACGTAGGAAAATTTTGAATTATTACTACGTTCCCCAACAATGGCATCATGAGCTAGGTCTATGCGTAGATTCTATGCACGAGTAGAACAAAAAGTAGTTGTGGGCGATGATTTGTTCAATTTGCTTACCGTTACTAGTCTTATCTTGATTCGGCGGCATTGTGGGATGAAGCGGACCGGACCGACCTTACACGTACACTTACATGAGACAGGTTCCACCGACTGACATGCACTTGATGCATAAGGTGGCTAGCGGGTGTCTGTCTCTCCCACTTTAGTCATATCGGATTCGATGAAGAGGGTCCTTATGAAGGGTAAATAGCAATTGGCATATCACCGTTGTGGCCTTTGCGTAGGTAAGAAAAGTTCTTGCTAGAAACCCATAGCAGCCACGTAAAACATGCAACAACAATTAGAGGACGTCTAACTTGTTTTTGCAGGGTATGCTATGTGATGTGATATGGCCAAAATGATGTGATGAATTATATATATGTGATGTATGAGATTGATCATGTTCTTGTAATAGGAATCACGACTTGCATGTCGATGAGTATGACAACCGGCAGGAGCCATAGGAGTTGTATTAATTTTTTATGACCTGCGTGTCAATGAAAACGCCATGTAATTACTTTACTTTATTGCTAACCGTTAGCCATAGTAGTAGAAGTAATAGTTGGCGAGACAACTTCATGAAGACACGATGATGGAGATCATGATGATGGAGATCATGGTGTCATGTCGGTGATGAAGGTGATCATGCCGCGCCTCGAAGATGGAGATCAAAAGGCGCAATATGATATTGGCCATATCATGTCACTTTATGATTTGCATGTGATGTTTGTCATGTTTACATCTTATTTGCTTAGAATGACGGTAGCATAAATAAGATGATCCCTCACTAAAATTTCAAGAGATGTGTTCCCCCTAACTGTGCACCATTGCGAAGGTTCGTTGTTTCGAAGCACCACGTGATGGTCGCGTGTGATAGATTCTAACATTCGCATACAACGGGTGTAAGCCAGATTTACACATGCGAAACACTTAGGTTGACTTGACGAGCCTGGCATGTACAGACATGGCTTCGGAACACAAGAGACCGAAAGGTCGAACATGAGTCGTATAGTAGATACGATCAACATGGAGATGTTCACCGTTGATGACTAGTCTGTCTCACGTGATGATCGGACATGGTCTCGTCGATTCGGATCATGTATCACTTAGATGACTAGAGGGATGTCTATCTAAGTGGGAGTTCATTAAATAATCAGATGAACTTAATTGTCATGAACATAGTCAAAAGGTCTTTGCAAATTATGTCATAGCTTACGCTTTGGTTCTACTGTTTAAGATATGTTCCTAGAGAAAATTTAGTTGAAAGTTGATAGCAGAAATTATGCGGACTCGGTCTGTAAACTGAGGATTATCCTCATTGCTGCGCAGAAGGCTTATGTCCTTAATGCTCCGCTCGGTGTGCTGAACCTCGAGCGTCGTCTGTAGATGTTGCGAAACATCTGACATACACGTTTTGATGACTACGTGATAGTTCAGTGTGTAATGCTAACGGTTTAAAATTGTGGCACCAAAGATGTTTTGAAACGTCGCAGAACGCCAAAGATTGAAATTGGGATTTCAGACTAGTGCCCACGTCAAGAGGTATGAGACCTCTGACAAGTTTGTTAAGCCTGCAAACTAAGGGAGAAAAGCTCAATCGTTGAGCATGTGCTCAGATTGTCTGAGTACTACAATCACTTGAATCGAGTGGGAGTTAATCTTCCAGACGAGATAGTGATGGTTCTCCATAGTCACTGCCACCAAGCTATTAGAGCTTCGTGATGAACTATAACATATCAGGGATAGACATGATGATCCTTGAGCAACTCGCGATGTTTGACACCGCGAAAGTAGAAATCAAGTAGGAGCATCAATTGTTGATGGTTAGTAAAACCACTAGTTTCAAGAAGGGCAAGGGAAAGAAGGGATACTTCATGAAACGGCAAATCAGTTGTTGCTCCAGTGAAGAAACCCAAGGTTGAACCCAAACCCAAGACTAAGTGCTTTTGTAATGAGGGGAACGGTCACTGAAGCAGAACTACCCTAGATACTTGGTAGATGAGAAGGCAGGCAAGGTCGACAGAAGTATATGGGATATACATTATATTAATGTGTACTTTACTAGTACTCCTAGTAGCACCAGGGTATTAGATACCGGTTCGGTTGCTAAGTGTTGGTAACTCAAAATAAAAGGCTACGGAATAAACGGAGACTAGCTAAAGGTGAGATGACGATATGTGTTGGAAGTGTTTCCAAGGTTGATGTGATCAAGCATCGCCTGCTCCCTCTACCATCGTGATTGGTGTTAAACCTAAATAATTGTTAATTGGTGTTAGCGTTGAGCATAGACATGATTGGATTATGTTTATCGCAATACGGTTATTCATTTAAGGAGAATAATGGTTACTCTGTCTATTTGAATAATACCTTTAATGGTCTTGCACCTAAAATGAATGGTTTATTGAATCTCGATCGTAGTGATACACATGTTCATGCCAAAAGATATAAGATAGTAATGATAGTACCACATACTTGTGGCACTGCCATTTGAGTCATATTGGTATAAAACGCATGAAGAAGCTCCATGTTGATGGATCTTTGGACTCACTCGTTTTTGAAAAGACTGAGACATGCGAACCATGTCTATTGGTAGATATGCATGAAGAAACTCCATACAGATGGATCGTTTGGACTCACTTGATTTGGAATCACTTGAGACATGCAAATCATAACACATGGGAAAGATGACTGAAAGGCCTCGTTTTCAGTAAGATGGAACAAGAGAGCAACTTGGTGGAAGTGATACATTTGATGTGTGCAGTATGAGTGCTGAGGAACGCAGTGGATATCGTTATGTTATTACTTCACGGACGATTTGAGTAGATGCTGAGAATATTTACATGATGAAACACAAGTCTGAATTATTGAAAGGTTCAAGTAATTTCAGAGTGAAGTTGAAGATCATCGTGACAAGAGGATAAAATGTCTGTGATATGATCATAGAGAAGAATATCTCAGTTACGAGTTTGGCACACAATTAAGACATTGTGGAAATTGTTTCACAACTAATACCGCCTAGAACACCATAGTGTGATGGTGTGTCCGAACATCATAACTACACCCTATTGGATATGGCGCATACCATGATGTCTCTTATCGAATTACCACTATCGTTTATGGGTTAGGCATTAGAGACAACCGCATTCACTTTAAATAGGGCACCACGCAATTCCGTTTAGACGACACCGTATGAACTATGGTTTAGAGAAACCTAAGCTGTCGTTTCTTAAAAGTTTGGGGCTGCGACGCTTATGTGAAAAAGTTTCAGGCTGATAAGCTCGAACACATAGCAGATAAATGCATCTTCATAGAATACCCAAAACTGTTGGGTATACCTCCTATTTCAGATCTGGAAGCAAAAGTGATTGTTTCTAGAAACGGGTCCTTTCTCAAGGAAAAGTTTCTCTCGAAAGAATTGAGTGGGAGGATGGTGGAGACTTGATGAGGTTATTGAACCGTCACTTCAACTAGTGTGTAGCAGGGCACAAGAAGTTGTTCATGTGGCACCTACACCAATTGAAGTGGAAGCTTATGATAGTGATCATGAAACTTCGGATCAAGTCACTACCAAAACCTCGTAGGACGACAAGGATGCGTACTACTTCAGAGTGGTATGTAATCCTGTCTTGGAAGTCATGTTGCTAGACAACAATGAACGTACGAGCTATGGAGAAGCGATGGTGGGCCCAGATTCTGACAAATGGTTCGAGGCCATAAAATCCGAGAGAGGATCCATATATAAAAAGAAATTATAGACTTTGGAAGAACTACTTGATGGTCGTAAGGCTGTTGGGTGCAAATGGATTTTAAAAGGAAGACGGACAATGATGGTAAGTGTCACCATTAAGAAAGCTCGACTTGTCGTTAAGATGTTTTCTGACAAGTTCAAGGAGTTGACTACGATGAGACATTCTCACTCGTAGTGATGCTAAGAGTCTGTTTGAATTATATTAGCAGTTACTGCATTATTTATGAAATCTTGCAGATAGGATGTCAAAACATTGTTTCCTCGACGATTTTCTTGAGGAAAGATTGTATGTGATACAACCAGAAGGTTTTCTCAATCCTGAAAGATGCTAACAAGTATGCAAAGCTCCAGCAATCCTTCTAAGGACTGGAGTAAGCATCTCGGAGTTGGAATGTACGCTTTGATGAGATGATCAAAGATTTTGGGTTTATACAAAGTTTATGAGAAACTTGTATTTCCAAAGAAGTGAGTGGGAGCACTATAGAATTTTTGATGAGTATATGTTGTTAACATATTGTTGATTAGAAATGATGTAGAATTTCTGGAAAGCATACAAGGTTATTTGAAAAGTGTTTTTCAATGGAAAACCTGGATTAAGCTACTTGAACATTGAGCATCAAGATCTATAAGGATAGATAAAAAACGCTTAATAATACTTTCAAATGAATACATACCGTGACAAGATTTTGAAGGAGTTCAAAATAGATCAGCAAAGAAGGAGTTCTTGGCTGTGTTACAAGGTGTGAGTATTGAGTAAGACTCAAGACCTGACCACGGCAGAAGAGAGAGAAAGGACGAAAGTCGTCCCCTATGCGTTAGACGTAGGCTCTACAGTATGCTATGTTGTGTACCGCACCTGAAGTGTGCCTTGCCATGAATTAGTCAAGGGGTACAAGAGTGATCCAGGAATGGATCACATGACAGCGGTCGAACTTATCCTTAGTAACTAGTGGACTAAGGAATTTTCTCGATTATGGAGGTGGTAAAAGAGTTCGTCATAAAGGGTTACGTCGATGCAAACTTCGACACTAATCTGAATAACTCTGAGTAGTAAACCGGATTCATATAGTAGAGCAGTTATTTGGAACAGCTCCAAGTAGCGCGTGGTAGCTGCATCTACAAGATGACATAGAGATTTGTAAAGCACACACGGATCTGAAAGGTTCAGACCCGTTGACTAATAACCTCTCTCACAAGCGAGATATGAACAAACCCCATGGGTGTTGGATTCATTACAATCACATAGTGATGTGAACTAGATTATTGACTCTAGTGCAAGTGGGAGACTGTTGGAAATATGCCCTAGAGGCAATAATAAAATGGTTATTATTATATTTCCTTGTTCATGATAATTGTCTATTGTTCATGCTATAATTGTATTAACTGGAAACCGTAATACATGTGTGAATACATAGACCACAACATGTCCCTAGTAAGCCTCTAGTTGACTAGCTCATTGATCAATAGATGGTTATGGTTTCCTGACCATGGACATTGGATGTCATTGATAACGGGATCATATCATTAGGAGAATGATGTGATGGACAAGACCCAATCCTAAGCATAGCACAAGATCGTGTAGTTCGTTTGCTAAGAGCTTTTCTAATGTCAAGTATCATTTCCTTAGACCATGAGATTGTGCAACTCCCGGATACTATAGGAATGCTTTGGGTGTACCAAAAGTCACAACGTAACTGGGTGGCTATAAAGGTGCACTACAGGTATCTCCGAAAGTGTCTGTTGGGTTGGCACGAATCGAGACTGGGATTTGTCACTCCGTATGACGGAGAGGTATCTCTGGGCCCACTCGGTAATGCATCATCATAATGAGCTCAATGTGACTAATGAGTTAGCCACGGGATCATGCGTTACAGAATGAGTAAAGAGACTTGCCGGTAACGAGATTGAACAAGGTATTGGGATACCGACGATCGAATCTCGGGCAACTAACATACCGATAGACAAAGGGAATTGTATACGGGATTGATTGAATCCCCGACATCGTGGTTCATCCGATGAGATCATCGTGGAACATGTGGGAGCCAATATGGGTATCCAGATCCAGCTATTGGTTATTGGCCGGAGAGGTGTCTCGGTCATGTCTGCATGGTTCCCGAACCCGTAGGGTCTACACACTTAAGGTTCGGTGACGCTAGAGTTGTTATGGGAAATAGTATGTGGTTACCGAAGGTTGTTTGGAGTCCCGGATGAGATCCCGGATGTGACGAGGAACTCTGGAGTGGTCCGGAGGTGAAGATCGATATATTGGACAAAGGGTATTGGAGTCCGGAATTGTTCTAGGAATACCGGGTGACGACCAGCGTGACCGAAAGGTGTTTCAGAGGCCCCGGCAAGCATTGGGGGGGCTTATGGGACAAGGGGAGGGGGCACACCAGCCCACTAAGGGGTTGTGTGCCCCTCCCAACCCCTCCCGGCTTGGGGGGCAAGTTTCCCAGGGGGTAGGGGCGCCCAAACCCATCTAGGGTTTCCCCTGTGGCCGTCGCCCCTCCCCTAGGGAACCCTAGGGCGCCTCCTCCACCCCCTTCCCCCCTGTATATAGTGAGGGAGAGAGAGGGCAGCCGCACCCCTTGCCTGGCGCAGCCCTCTCCTCCTCCAACTCCTCCTCCACCTCCATAGTGCTTAGCGAAGCTCTGCCGGAGAACAACGAGCTCCATTGCCACCACGCCGTCGTGCTGCTGGAGTTCTCCCTCAACTTCTACTCTCCCCTTGCTGGATCAAGAAGGAGGAGACGTCCCCGGGCTGTACGTGTGTTGAACGCAGAGCCGCCGTCCATTCGGCGCTTGATAGGATCTTCCCCGATTTGAATCGCCGCGAGTATGACTCCATCAACCGCGTTCTTGTAACGCTTCCGCTTAGCGATCTTCAAGGGTATGAAGATGCACTCCCTCTCTCTTGTTGCTAGCATCTCCTATATTGATCTTGGTGACACGTAGGAAAATTTTGAATTATTACTACGTTCCCCAACAACAACCAGCACAACAATCCAAGTGGTCTTTGGAAGCATCTATTAGTCCATTATAAAATATATCAGGTATATCATTTTTCTTGAGAGGATGATCAGGAAAAGCATTAAGTAATTGGAGAAGCCTCCCCCAAGCTCGTGGGAGACTCTATTCTTTAAATTGCACAAAGGTAAATATTTCCATTAAGGCAACTTGTTTCTTATGAGCAGGGAAATATTTTTCAGAATAGTAGTAAATCATATCCTGGGGACTACGCACACAACCAGGAGCAAGAAAATTAAACCATAACTTAGCATCACCCTTTAACGAGAAAGGAAAAAACTTATGAACATAGTAATAGCGATTTTTTCCCTCATGAGAAAATAGGGTGGCTATATCATTCAACTTAGTAAGATGTGCCACAACAGTTTCAGATTCATAACCATAGAAAGGATCAGATTCAGCCAAAGGAATTAACTCAGGATCGACATAGAATTCATAATCCATATTAGTAACAAAGATATGTGAAGTAGCAAACTTAGGATCATATTGCATTCAAGCATTCAAAGACTTTTCTTTCAACTTAGCTAACAGTTTCTTAAGATCATCTTTATCATTGCAAGCAAAGAAGTCTCTAGCAGTTTCTTCATCCATAATATAACCCTTAGGTACAACAGGCAATTCATATCTAGGGGGAGAATCATAATCTTCAGTTTCAGTAATATCATCAGTTTCAGTAATTTCATTCTCTCTAACCCTGGCAAGTTGTTCGTTAAGAAATTCACCTAGTGGCACATTATTATCAAGCAAAGAAGTAGTATCATCATAAGCATCATTCATAGCATAAGTAGCATCATCAATAGCATGCGACATGTTAGAATCAATAGCAGGTGTAGGTGTCGCAAGTTTACTCAAAACAGAAGGTGAATCAAGTGCAGAGCTAGATGGCAGTTCCTTACCTCCCCTCGTAGTTGAGGGAAAAATCTTGGTTCTTTGATCTTTGAAATTCCTCATAGTGATCAACAGATATAAATCCCAAGTGACTCAGAGAACAGAGCTATGCTCCCCGGCAACAGCGCCGGAAAAAGGTCTTGATAACCCACAAGTATAGGGGATCGTAACAGTTTTTGAGGGTAGAGTATTCAACCCAAATTTATTGATTCGACACAAGGGGAGCCAAAGAATATTCTCAAGTATTAGCAGCTGAGTTGTCAATTCAACCGCACCTAAAAGACTTAATATCTGCAGCAAAGTATTTAGTAGCAAAGTAGTATGGAAGTAACGGTAACGGTGGCAAAAGTAACAGTAGCAGTTTTGTAGCAATCATAACAGTGGCAACGAAAAAGTAAACTTAGCAAAGATCAATATGTGAAAAGCTCGTAGGCAATGGATCAATAATGGATAATTATGTCGGATGGCATTCATCATGCAATAGTTATAACCTAGGGTGACACAGAACTAGCTCCAATTCATCAGTAGAATGTAGGCATGTATTCCGAATAGTCATACGTGCTTATGGAAAAGAACTTGCATGACATCTTTTGTCCTACCCTCCCGTGGCAGCGGGGTCCTAATGGAAACTATGGGATATTAAGGCATCCTTGTCGGTGTACAAAAGTAGGGGCTCTCCTTTTCTACCCCTTTACTTGTGCACGGGCAGTCGGAGCTACGCGCCGCAGACACACTTGGCAAGGCAAGGGAGGTGAACCGAGGTGGAACCAGAAGCACAGGACAAAGCGAAGCAACGCCAAGGCCAAGACACAGAGAGCAAAGGGACGGAGCAGATTCCCCGGCAAGGTCCTTGCCGGGGCGGCCTCTGCGGCCACGGCAAGTCCCTTGCCGGGGCATCCCGCCCCAACACCAATGGAGTGAGCCACCCTTGAGCCCGCGGCTTCCAACACCATCAACTGCGTTGGGCCAGGGCTCGGGAGGCACCTTCATGGTGGCATGTAGATCTTTGCGGAGACAAGGAACAACACACTTGATCAGAAGAGTAAGATACGACGAGCCTCGGTAAGATCCTTGCCGAGGGAATCCACAAGGCCCCCGGCAAGATCCTTGCCGGGGACGACCGTGACGCCAAGGCAGGACCCTTGCCGAGACCCCAGCAAGGCCCTTGCCGGGAGCATCCGCGGGGCCGCAGCTAGGCCCGCGCCCACCAAGCTTTCCACCGCCAATCCCATGCAGCTGCCAGCCCACCAGCCGGGCAGGCACCTGCATGTCAACGAAAGGCTCCGTCGCCAACTCATCACGTGCTTCCGTGGTGCATGCAGATCTTCTTGAAGGCTCCACCACCGCGCCACCTCAGCTGCTTGCCTGCCTACATGGCGCCGCATGCACTCCTGGCCAAGGCACATGTCGAAGCGAGGAGGAGCGGCGACGGACGGGACGGGCCTCACCCCCATCCCCAATAAAGCGAAGGGACACCTAAGCTGCGCATTAAATGCGCTTTGTCCCGTAATGGCTAGCGATAAGCTTAGCCACAGTACCTCGATGCCACCTCCTGGTGCCACTGTGGCGATCCCTTTGCCTATAAAAGGAGACCCAAGGCATCCAGGAGAAGGATTCGGATCCTGGGACAAGTTATGCTCCCTGTAGCTAGTTCGAGCTCCTCAAGAACACAGATATACAACCACCAAAGCAGGACTAGGGTATTATGCATCTCTGCGGCCCGAACCTGGGTAAACGACCCGCGTGTTTGCATTGACTGTTAATCCTGCTCTCCTCACCACTCCAGCGCCCCGCAACCGTAGAAGGGATCCTCATTGGTCCCATAGGTGTCGTTTCACACCGACATCTTTGGCGCGCCAGGTAGGGGGCGCAGTAGTGAGCATCTGGTTCTACAGCCAGTAGCACAATTCTTCATCACCATGGCTCACAAGAAGAAGGCGACCACGGCGGTCGGTTTCAGGAGCCAAGCGGACCGATCCGGTGCGAGCGAGCAGCGGACCGGTCGCGGATAGAACTCGAGCAGCAGCCCGTGAACATCAGCATCGCTCTGGCGGTCATAGCCTGGCGATCAACATCATTCGTACATCGAATGGCAAGCCACGCGCCGCTAGATCCCAGGGCGGGGCCGGGCCCCACGCAGGCGACGCGGGGCCTCCAAAAACGTAGTTGTGCCACCCACAGGCGGCGCAGCGACCTCCAAGACGCATGTCCCGACGCCCACGGCACGCTCTTCCCACGGTGCGCGCGACAAGCAGCGTCCCCATACTGACGACCCTGGACGCCATCGTGGGAAGAGCCATGTGCTTCATCCACGAGACGAAGGGGGCCTGCGTACCCGCTGAAGCGCTGGCAAAAGTGGCACGCAGCCGCTGGGCCGTGACGGAGCTCCTTCTAACGCGGTTAGAAGTCGAAGCGCCCCACGGTCCATGCAGCTTTCGCCACCGCCCACACCAGCGGAGCTCCTCGATTTCCCTCCTGCTGCGGAGAAGCTTGATGAGTGGAGAGCCACTATCCGGAGCCTCGTTGCCACCGCCAACAAAGACGGTCCGCGACCAACGGGGCCCTCGGGTCGGCGCTCCGTCGAGCCACCACACGCCAGAGGAGGAGGGATCGGGGGTGCTCCACGGTACACTCTCCTCCTCCAAGCCAACCGCCGCGAGCGTCAGCCCATCGTGACGACGCTTGTGATAATATCTCCGTAGCGTCGTCCGACCCGCGGTCCCGTGTAACACCCCGGATGTAAGTTTCCATATTTGTAACTCCAACTCTTGCCATTTTCGACTATGTGTTATGATATTCCCTTCGTGGTCGGGTTTTGTTTTTTTGTTTTGCATTTTTATTCATGTCATGCATCTCATATCATGTCATCATGTGCATTGCATTTGCATACGTGTTCGTCTTATGCATCCGAGCATTTTCCCCGTTGTCCGTTTTGCAATCTGACACTCCCATGTGCACTGGCGCACCCCTCTTGTCTCTTTTCGTGAGTGGGTGTTAAACGTTCTCGGAATGGACCGAGGTTTGCCAAGTGGCCTTGGTACATCACCGGTAGACCACTTGTCAAGTTTCGTTCCATTTGGAGGTCGTTTGATGCTCCAATGGTTAACCGGGTAACCGCAAAGTCCTTTTGTGTGTTGCAGCAAAACCCCCGTCCAAACAGCTCAATAACCCATCTAAGTCACCTCCATGCTCTCGATCGTTTGATCACGATCGTGTGGGCGAAAACCGCACTCCATTTGGAGCCTCCTAGCTCCCTCTACCTATAAATATGTGCACACCTCCTCCAAATCCCGGATGAAACCCTAGCCACCGCTCCCCTCGCGTCGCCGGACACGTCCCGTCCGGACGGACGCTTCGCCGCCGCCGCACCCGATCAACGGGACGCCGCCACGTGGCAGCCGCCGGCACCGCCGCCCGCGGCCCGCTTGGCCCGTGCTGGGCCCCCGCGGCCCGTCTCTCCCGCGCTGCCGCCCGACCGCGCCCCGCCACCGACGCCGGTCGCTGCCTCCGCCGCGCCCCGCCACCGACGCTGGCCGCCGCCTCCGCCCCGTCGCCGACGCCGGGCCTCATTGCCGCACGTCGCCTCTGCCCCGCGGCCCCGAGCCTCTCCAACTCCGGCCCCGACTCCGGCGTCTCCCTCTCCCCTCCGAGCTCCGACCGCGCCGACGAGCTCCAGATCCAGATCCAAACCGGTTGACTTTTCCCCTCCCTCCGATCTTCTCCAAGTCCCGAAATGTATTGCATTATGTTGCCATGTTCTCTGCATCATAACTCCATGCACATAGCTCCGTTTCGTGCGTGTAATATATGGAAATGTTCATCACGAGATGCTCTTCATTTTGTTCTATTGTGCCCTCCTCTTTTGGGTCCATCTTGATGCCCAAATCTCTGGTGCAAGAGTGCTATATGATGTTTACTGCTGTTACTTACCAGAACTTGGTGATTTGTTATTTTTGTTGCAATTGATGTGTGCATCTTATGAGCATGATCAACAGTCAGTGCAAACACGCGGGTATATGCCATGTATTTTTGTGATCTATGTGGTGACTAGCACAAGCATGCAAACTAGGCTTCGTGATGTTTCTGTTTTCAGGGACTTGGGATTTTGCTGTCTGTTACTGCTGTTATTTTGTTGCCATGTATCCATGTGTCTACAGAGAGATCCATGCTTCTTTTGGGCATGTTGAGTAAGGCTGTTTTATATATATAGTTGTGCTCTATCCATCCATTCCCCTGTTTGCAATTATGGAGTGCCCTAGCATGTCTTAATCTTGCTCGACGTTTGCTATAAAATGTTTCTGGCAGAATGTCAACATGATATTCAATTTTGCCAAGGTTGTTGTAGTTGATCCATACATGTTATGAACTTGCTCTTGCCATGGTTAGCTTAATAAACATGCCATCTTGCTGTAGGTATGCTTGTTTTGTCATGCGTTGCTTTGTGATGAGTGAATCAAGCTCACCAACATGCCTTCATAACTCTATTAATGCCATGTTCTGTTTTCTGCTAAGTCTGAAACCTGTTAATGAAACTTGCTATGTTTACATGAGTGCCATCATATCTTCTGATCCTTTTTGACTCATGGTCAGTAAGTAACTTTTGTTCTATGCATTTAGTAGATTCATGCCATGCCTTGTTTTGCTATGTTAAGTTCCTGCAGCATGTGTTTTTCTTGCTCTGAACATTGCTACCTGATGCTGTTTATGCCATGTCCAGTAATTTCACTAAGTCTGTGATCCCGATATCTTGCACTTTTGCCATGCTTGTTTGAACCTGTTATTTTGTGATCTAGCCATAGCTTAGTGTTCATCTTTTGTCAAGCATCTCCTGTAGATTACTGCCATATGCTTTGTTGCTATGTTGTGGTGCTGTAGCATAGTTACTTGTTGTATTCTAAGTGCTATCATGCTGTTAATCGGAGATCCGTGTCATTCTTGTTTTGCTTGCCATTTCGTGGATAGCTCCACGAAATGTAGGTGTCGAGGTAGAATCGGAGTTGAAATCTGCATCAGGGAGTTGTACTGGGTCGAGTGAAATAAACTGGCAGCGTTTCTCCGGAAACGAAATTGGAGCTAACGAAAAAGAATTAGGGACAAGAAATGGCCGGATGGAAATGCCTCTTCGAGGCTCTGGGTTTGGAAAAATCTGGCATACGGAGTGTGCACAGATAGCGAGGGATATGTGACTTTGCATTCCCCTGAGTACTGCCCTAAATGTACTCGTGGGTGAACCGGGTATGCGTGCAGTATGCAGTACAAACAAACTAACAAACAGACCGATGCAACAAACATGCAATGAAAAACACAGCAGACAAATCATTCTCAGGTGTTTTAATGCTAGTGGGTATATGTACTCCTGGCATACATATATCTACACCAGCGCGTATTTTATTATAGACTCGGAACGAGCCAATGTTGTTTTTAGTGTATGTGTCGTACTAATTAAAATCTGCTTAGCACACATTGCCAACCCTGTCAACCATTTCTGCTTGACAGAGAGAGAAGCAAAAACAAACACACAAACAAAAGCAAGCAAGCAAATAACATAGCATACGGGTTACAACAATACCAGCATACATCAAAGCACAAACACGCTACGCACCGATCGAAACTACTCGCTGCGGGATACATGGTTCTATTCTCATATCGAGGATGAACCGACAGACCAACCTACTAGCAGAAACCACTGACTGCGTGACTGAGGTCATGCAGAAGATCGGCCTTGCTGGGGCTCTCCTGGAGGACGAAGACTGAGCCAATCTCCATCTTCATCATCTGACACGTCTATGGGTTGGGGCTCTACTGCTGGAGGTGTGGCTGAAATCGATCCAAGCAAATGTTGCTGGTGGATCCGTAAAAGAGCCTTGTCGAGGGTGACGATGTTTGGCCTGGGCCACAACACAGGCTAAGAGGGTAGCGCTGGTTCAGATGGTATGGGATGAATGGCTTGGGATGCGAATTTACGAGCCTCACGATAAGTTTCCTGGACAACTCGTACCGCATCATTGTCCATGGTTCTAAATTCGGCAAGCATCTTTGAAATCATCATCCCCTGGGCAGTGATGTATTGCACCAGGCGAGCGATTGCGGGGTCATCTCCTTGGATAGCGGGAGAAGGCTGCATTCCTGCTTTTGCCACAATGGGGAAAAAGCAGAACTCCCCTCTTGTTGCTACATGTGGGAACTTGGTTCGGAGGTGTAGGATAGCCTCCACATCAGCGGCCTGAATGGCTAAATCAGAGGTAGGCATGGCTCTACCCTGTAAAACCAAAGGCTGGCCATCTACTACGGGACCTAGGCTGATGTGCACTCTTGCATCAAAGCGATGAAGGTGAGGGACGGGTGCCGATTGGAACACCAGGTAATCGGGGCTAGCCTTACAGCCAAAGGCTTTGGTGAGCATCTCGGCAAGAAAGGGTGGAAAGCCAGTGTGGTTGACGACACAGGTGCAGGTATAAAACTTGGGATCTCTGAAGGTGCTAGCCATGGCTGGAGTGTTGCTAGCTAGGCTTCTTTCCAGGGACATGGCCGAATGAGGAGTGCGCGACCGAAATCATCTCATCTTTCCAGTGGCATACTTGGTTTGCCAAGTTACTGCCTTGTTCATCCTTTTTCTTTCGGAGCACGCATATGCATCGCATATCACATCTCGCATATCATGCATGTTTTGCATCATGTTGCTTGTGCATTTCCCGTGATTGATTGTGGTTCCGTTGCTTGTGTTCTTGCTGTGGGTAGAGCCGGGAGACGAGTTCGCGCACGAGGAACATATTGAGTACACTTACGAGGATCAAGCTTTCGATAACTCTGAGAACCTTGCAGGCAAGATGACCATACCCTCGAAATCACTTCTATCTTTGCTTTGCTAGTTGTTCACTCATTTTGCCATGCTGCGCTACCTACCACTTGCTATATCATGCCTGCCATATTGCCATGTCCAGCCTCTAACCATCCTTTCCTAGCAAACCATTGTTTGGCTAAGTTACCGCTTTTGCTCAGCCCTTCTTATAGCGTTGCTAGTTGCAGGTGAAGTGAAGTTGGTTCCATGTTGGAACATGGATATTTTTGGAATATCACAATATCTCTTATTTAATTAATGCATCTATATATTTGGTAAATGGTGGAAGGCTCGGCCTTATGCCTGGTGTTTTGTTCCACTCTTGCCGCCCTAGTTTCCGCCATACCGGTATTACGTTCCTTGAGTTTGCGTTCCTTACGCGGTTGGGTGATTTATGGGACCACCTTGACAGTTCGCCTTGAATAAACCTCCTCCAACAAGGCCCAACCTTGGTTTTACCATTTGCCACCTAAGACTTTTTCCCTTGGGTTTTCGCGAGCCCGAGGGTCATCTTTATTTTAACCCACCCCCTCGGGCCAGTGCTCCTACGAGTGTTGGTTCGAACCGAGTAGACTGCGGGGCCACCTCAGGGAAACTTGAGGCCTGGTTTTACTCATAGCATGTCTCATCCGTTGTGCCCTGAGAACAAGATATGTGCAGCTCATATCGGGATTTGTCGGCACATCGGGCGGGTTTGCTGGTCTTGTTTTACCATTGTCGAAATGTCTTGTAAACCGGGATTCCGAGACTGATCGGGTCTTCCCGGTAGAAGGTTTATCCTTCGTTGACCGTGAGAGCTTATAATGGGCTAAGTTGGGACACCCCTGCAGGGTATTACCTTTCGAAAGCCGTGCCCGCGGTTATGAGGCAGATGGGAATTTGTTAATGTCCGGTTGTAGAGAACTTGGCAATTGACTTAATTAAAATACATCAACCGTGTGTGTAGCCGTGATGGTCTCTTTTCGGTGGAGTCCGGGAAGTGAACACGGTTTGAGTTATGCATGAACGTAAGTAGTTTCAGGATCATTTCTTGATCTTTTCTAGCATCGCGACCGTTGCGTTGCTTCTCTTCTCGCTCTCATTTGCGTATGTTAGCCACCATATATGCTTAGTGCCTGCTGCAGCTCCACCTCATTACACCATCCTTTCTTATAAGCTTAAATAGTCTTGATCTGGCGGGTGTGAGATTGCTGAGTCCTTGTGACTCACAGATTCTACCAAAACAGTTGCACGTGCCGACAATGCCAGTGCAGGTGACGCAACCGAGCTCAAGTGGGAGTTCGACGAGGAACATGGTCGTTACTATGTTTCTTTTCCTGATGATCAGTAGTGGAGCCCAGTTGGGACGATCGGGGATCTAGCACTTGGGGTTATCTTATTTTTGATTTGGGTTTTCACCGTAGTCGGTCTATGTGTGGATTTTGGATGATGTATGAATTAATTTATGTATTGTGCGAAGTGGCGATTGTAAGCCAACTCTCGTTATCCCATTCTTGTTCATTACATGGGATTGTGTGAAGATGACCCTTCTTGCAACAAAACCACAATGCGGTTATGTCTCTAAGTCGTGCCTCGACACGTGGGAGATATAGCCGCATCGTGGGCGTTACAAGTTGGTAATCAGAGCCATCCCCGACTTAGGAGCCCCTGCTTGATCGAATCGCTGGCGTTGTTGAGTCTAGAACAAAAATGTTTTGAGTCTTAGTATTATATATATCGGAGAGTAGGATTCTTTTTACTCCTCAGTCCCTTCGTCGCTCTGGTGATGCCTCCTGACGTAGAAGTTTTGACTCTTCTCTCCTCAAATTTCACTAAAAAAAATTTAGGATCACGCGGGTATCTTGGAATCGTTCCGATGGTTTTGTGACGAGAACATTGTTCTTGGTGCCTCCTGACATTTAGGGGTTGTGGCAGTGTCTCAGGGAGTTGATCTCCGAGGTGTTGCCGTCACAATTTTATCATTGCAGTTCTGGAATACCTGAGTTTCGCCGACATCGAAAATCTCTTTTATGCAGTTGTTGGTGAGATCACCTCGACGCCACCCAGTACTGGGGCGGGAGTTCGGGAGTATTGCCATAACTCGTATAACAGATGCTTTTCGAAGGTTGAGGTACACGATTTCCGAAGGTTTCTTGGTTATGTGTTGACGGATGGATACAGCTGGATCTAGGGATTGCTTGTTTGGGTGATATATTTTGTGTCCCCTGTATCCCCAACACCAGATTGCATAACCGGAAAGTTTCAGGAGATTATGGGTGGGATTCATGTAGCTCTTAGCATTTCTTCCCACAGATATCTGGTTTGTGATTGGGTAATCCTTACCACTTATTTGTTCCACTCGTACCTTTTTATTTTATTCATCAATCTCTTATCAAGTGGCTTCTCACCTTAATGGAAGTGTGATGATTTACTATGGAATTCATTCATTCATCCTTGTTCGAATGTTTATTGTGAAGACTATATGTTGCAATTTCGATCCGTTGATTCAACTTGTCTATTTGTCTAACAAGATGCTAACGGATGTCACCCTCTTCAGGATGGCTCCGCCAACGCGTCAGAATCTGGAACGCAATGAGGGGAGTCAGGCGAACCCTCCGCCACCACCTCCGCCTCCGGAGGCATGGCAAGCTATCATGGCAGCCACCAACGCCAATGCGCAGATGATTTTGCAACTCTTGCAAGAGCGCACCCAAGGGTAAGGCAATCAAGGAAATCAAGGCCAAGGCAACAATCAGCCTCATTTCGCTACCCTCAACCAGTTCCTCGCAAATCAGCCGAAGTCTTTCAGCTGCTGTGCCGAGGCCACAAACACCGATGATTGGCTCGTGGACATCAGCAAGCATTTTGAATGTAGCAATGTCAGGCCTGAGGACTTTGTCAAGTTCGCTTCTTTTCAACTCAAGGATCAAGCTGCCGAGTGGTATCAACAATACAAAGATTCCAGAGGAGGTCGTGTGATTACCTGGGATGATTTCCGCCGAGACTTCAAAGCTCACCACATTCCACAAAGTGTTGTTGAGAGCAAGCGTGAGGAGTTCCACAATCTCATGCAAGGCAGCATGTCCGTGTATCAATACAATACTCAGTTTCAGAAACTCGCTCGCTTCGCTAAGCAAGACGTTCCTGATGAAAAGAGCATGATCTATCAATTCAGATGTGGCCTCAGAGAAGATCTGCAATTACCTCTCGTGCTTTTTGAGCCGACCAAGTATGATGATTTCTACAATATGGCACTGAAACAAGAGGCTGCTCAGCTCAAGTGTGAGGCTTCTAAGAAGAGAGTCAGGGACGCAGTTCAGTCTTCTTCTTCCTCACTAGTGGCTGCTAAGCAACAGAAGTTCTGGTTGCCTCCTCCTCCGTTTCGTCAGCCTTTCCAGCAGAAGAGCAAAGGTGGCCATGGATCTTCCCACCCACCCAACCCTGGCTATCAGAACAAGTCTCAGAATCAAGCTCCAAAGTCGAATGCTCCTTATCATCGTTCACTCTCAGAGGTGAGTTGCAACAAGTGTCAGCAGAAAGGTCACTATGCTAACAAGTGCTTCAACCAAAGGCGCCTTCCGCCTCCTCCTCCTGTGAGATCTTCCAGCAATGCAGTGGTCAAGCATAATCCCAAGTCTGCAAAGGTGAACATGATGAATGCAGCTCAAGCGGAGGAATCTACTGATGTGATAATGGGTAATCTCTCAGTTAATGATATTCCTGCAAAACTCTTATTCGATTCTGGTGCTTCGCTTTGTTTCATGTCAAGACCGTTTTTTGCCAAGCATGAATTCACTTGTTCACATTTGGGTAAACCCATGGACGTCGTTTCTCCGGGTAAACATTTGAGTTCTAGTTTGGTGGTTCCGGATGTTTCCATCAAGATGGGAAATTATAAATTTCTGTCTTCTCCAATTGTTCTTGGTGACTCGGATATTGATCTAATTCTCGGGATGGAATGGCTTTCTAAGCACAAGGCTCAACTTGATTGTGCTGCCAGGGAAATTCAATTGGCACACTCTTCTGAGGATGTGATTATCTATGCCGCTTGTGACGAGACCATTCGGTTATTTTCTCTCAATGAGAAGGCGAATTGGATGCTATTTCTCAAATTCCAGTCGTTTGTGAGTACCAAGATGTCTTTCCAGAAGAGCTTCCGGGTATGCCTCCTCACTGGCCAGTTGAGTTTGTTATCGATCTTGAGCCTGGCACGGAACCCGTTTGCAAGCGTCCTTACAAGCTTGGACCCAAGGAACTGAAGGAATTGAAGAAACAGCTCGATGAACAAGAGCGTCTGGGTCTGATCAGACCGAGTTCATCTCCATGGGGTTGTGGTGTTCTTTTTGTCCAGAAGAAGGATGGCACGGACCGACTTTGTGTCGACTACCGTCCATTGAACAAGAAGACAATTAAGAACAAGTATCCACTTCCCAACATCAATGAGCTATTCGAGCAACTCAAGGTGCTAAACTATTCTCCAAGCTTGACCTTCGTATGTGTTATCATCAGATTCGCATTCGTGAAGAAGATATTCCCAAGACAGCATTCAGAACAAGCTTTGGTTCTTATGAATATACTGTCATGTCTTTCGGCCTTTTCAATGCTCCTCCAACATTCTCTCGAATGATGAACTTCATCTTCGACCCCTATACCAATGAATTCGTCCTGGTGTATCTCGATGATATCTTGGTCTTCTCCAAGAATAAGAAGGATCATGCCAAACATTTGCGATTGGTGCTCGACAAGCTCAGAGAGTATCAATTTTATGCGAAGTTTTCCAAATGTGAGTTTTGGCTTGATGAAGTTCTTTACCTTGGTCATATCATCTCTGCCAAGGGCATCACTGTTAATCCCGAGAAGGTGTCTGCAATTGTGAATTGGGAACCTCCTCAGAATGTCAAGTAGCTTCGCAGTTTTCTTGGTCTTGCAAGCTATTGCCGAAGATTCGTTGAGAATTTCTCTAAAATTGCAAAGCCTCTTTCCAACCTCCTCTAGAAGCATGTGAAGTATGTCTGGACTCCTGAGTGTGACGTTGCTTTCAACACTCTCAAAGAGAAACTCGTCACAGCTCATGTCTTAACTCCTCCTGACGAATCCAAGCCATTAGAAGTTTTCTGTGATGCTTCTCTTCAAGGTCTCGGTGCTGTGTTAATGCAAGAGAAGAAAGTTGTGGCCTATACCTCTCGTCAGTTGAAGCCCAACGAAAAGAACTACCCCACTCACGATCTTGTGTTGGCGGCAGTTGTCCATGCATTAATAACATGGAGACATCTCTTGTTGGGAAGAAAAGTGGACATATTCACCGATCACAAGAGTCTCAAGTACATCTTCACTCAGCCGAACCTCAACCTCAGGCAAACTGGATGGGTCGAGATGATTCAAGAGTACAATCCGAGTATTGAATATACTCCAGGCAAGGCCAATGTCATTGTAGATGCTTTGAGCAGGAAGGCTTATTGCAACAGCTTAATTCTCAAGCCATTCCAACCGGATCTTTGTGAAGCTTTCCGCAAGCTGAATCTCCAAGTTGTTCCTCAAGGCTTTCTTGCCAACCTCATAGTCTCTCCTACTTTGGAAGATCAAATTCGTGAGGCACAACTCCTGGATACCATGGTGAAGAAGGTGAAATGTGGTATCGACAAGGGTCTTTCAAAATACAAGTGCTATCGCATTGATGACAGAGACACTTTATTCTTCGAGGACCGGATTGTGGTTCCTAAAGGTGATCTAAGGAAAGTCATTATGAACGAGGCGCATAATTCTCTTATTTCCATTCATCCTGGAAGTACGAAGATGTACCATGACCTCAAGCAGTCGTATTGGTGGACTCGAATGAAGCGAGAAATCGCTCAATTCGTGAACGAATGTGATGTCTGTCGAAGGGTGAAAGCAGAACACCAACGACCAGCTGGTCTCCTCCAACCTCTTGCTATCCCAGAATGGAAGTTTGATCATATCGAAATGGACTTCGTGACTGGATTTCCAAAGTCCAAGCGCGGAAATGATGCTATCTTCGTTGTCATCGACAAGCTTACTAAAGTGGCTCATTTCCTTCCAATCAAAGAATCCATCACAGGAGCTCAGTTGGCAGAGCTATACACCTCCAGGATTGTCTCCTTGCATGGCATCCCACAATTGATTTCATCAGATCATGGAAGCATCTTCATTTCTAAGTTCTGGGACTCCTTCCAGAAGGCCATGGGCACCAACATTCGCTTCATCATAGCTTTCCATCCTCAAACTAGTGGCCAAGTCGAGCGAGTCAATCAAATCCTTGAAGACATGCTCAGGGCTTATGTCAGTTCCTTTGGCATGAAGTGGGAAGATTGTCTTCCATATGCCGAGTTCTCCTACAACAACAGCTTCCAAGCGAGTTCGGGCAAGGCCCCATTCGAGATTCTCTATGGCAGAAAGTGCCGTACTCCTCTCAATTGGTCAGAGACTGGTGAACGCCAACTTCTTGGCAACGACTTAATCACAGAGGCTGAAGAAATGTGTAAAGTCATCCGTGAAAATCTCAAAGCCGCGCAATCGCGCCGGAAGAGTTACTATGATAGCAAGCACCGTGACTTGGCTTTCGAGATCAGAGACCATGTCTACCTCCGCGTCTCTCCAATGAAAGGCACTCGTCGCATCGGTATCAAAGGGAAGCTTGCCCCTAGATACGTGGGTCCTTTCAAGATCATTGGCAAAAGAGGCGACCTCGCCTATCAACTTGAGCTTCCATCCAACTTCGCGAACGTGCACGATGTGTTCCATGTGTCACAGCTTCGCAAGTGCTTCAAGACTCCTGAGCGCACCATCAACTTCGAAGAGATTGACCTCCAAGAAGATCTGTCTTATCATGAGCACCCCGTTGCTATTCTTGAAGAAACTGAGCGCAAGAGTCGCAACAAGTCAATCAAATTCCTGAAAGTGAAGTGGTTGCACCATTCCGACCAAGAAGCCACCTGGGAACGCGAGGACCACCTCCGTTCCGAATATCCGGAGTTCTTTCAGTCCTAGATCTCGGGACGAGATCCTCTCGTAGTGGTGGAGTGTTGTAACACCCCGGATGTAACTTTCCATATTTGTAACTCCAACTCTTGCCATTTTCGACTATGTGTTATGATATTCCCTTCGTGGTCGGGTTTTGTTTTTTGTTTTGCATTTTTGTTCATGTCATGCATCTCATATCATGTCATCATGTGCATTGCATTTGCATACGTGTTCCTCTTATGCATCCGAGCATTTTCCCCGTTGTCCGTTTTGCAATCCGACACTCCCACGTGCACCAGCGCACCCCTCTTGTCTCTTTTCGTGAGCGGATGTTAAACGTTCTCGGAATGGACCGAGGTTTGCCAAGTGGCCTTGGTACACCATCGGTAGACCACCTGTCAAGTTTCGTTCCATTTGGAGGTCGTTTGATGCTCCAACGGTTAACCGGGTAACCGCAAAGTCCTTTTGTGTGTTGCAGCAAAAAAAACCTCCAAACAGCCCAATAACCCATCTAAGTCACCTCCATGCTCTCGGTCGTTCGATCACGATCGTGTGGGTGAAAACCGAACTCCATTTGGAGCCTCCTAGCTCCCTCTACCTATAAATATGTGCACACCTCCTCCAAATCCCGGATGAAACCCTAGCCACCGCTCCCCTCGCGCCGCCGGACACGTCCGGTCCGGACGGACGCTTCGCCGCCACTGCACCCGACCAACGGGACGCCGCCACATGGCAGCCGCCCGTGGCCCGCTCGGCCAGCGCGGGGCCCCCGCG
>NC_041389.1:645339161-645361742 GCF_002162155.2 Triticum dicoccoides
CGCCTACGCCGGGCCTCGCCGGACCCCGCCTCGTCGCCGCCCGTCGCCTCTACCCCGCGGCCCCGAGCCTCTTCAACACTGGCCCCGACTCCGGCGCCTCCCTCTCCCCTCCCAGCTCCGACCGCTGCGCGCCCCGACTCCGGCCAGCCCCGACCGCGCCGACGAGCTCCAGATCCAGATCCAAACCGGTTGACTTTTCCCCTCCCTCCGATTTTCTCCAAGTCCCGAAATGTATTGCATTATGTTTCCATGTTCTCTGCATCATAACTCCGTGCACATAGCTCCGTTTCATGCGTGTAATATATCGAAATGTTCATCACGAGATGCTCTTCATTCTGTTCCATTGTGCCCTACTCGTTTGAGTCCATCTTGATGCCCAAATCTCTGGTGCAAGAGTGCTATATGATGTTTACTGCTGTTACTTACCAGAACTTGGTGATTTGTTATTTTTGTTGCAATTGATGTGTGCATCTTATGAGCATGAGCTCTGCAGGTGTTTTGATCTATGCCATGCCATCTTTACAGAGGTGTATGCCATGTATTTTTGTGATCTATGTGGTGACTAGCAAAAGCATGCAAACTAGGCTTCGTGATGTTTCTGTTTTCAGGGACTTAGCAATCCTAAGTCTGTTACTGTTGTTATTTTGTTGCCATGTATCCATGTGTTTACAGAGAGATCCATGCTTCTTTTGGGAATTTTCAGTAAGGCTGTTTTCTAAATATAGTTGTGCTCTATCCATCCATTCCCCTGTTTGCAATTATGGAGTGCCCTAGAATGTCTTGATATTGCTCTACTTTTGCTATAAAATGTTTCTGGCAGAATGTTAACATGATATTCAATTTTGTCAAGGTTGTTGTAGTTGATCCATACATGCTACGAACTTGATATTGCAATGGTTAGCTTAATAAACATGCCATCTAACTGTAGGTATTCTTGTTTTGTCATGCATTGCTTTGTGATCAGTAAATCAAGCTCACCAACATGCCTTCATAACTCTGTTAATGCCATGTTCTGTCTTCTGCTAAGTCTGAAACCTGTTAACGAAACTTGCTATGTTTACATGAGTGCCATCATATCTTCTGATCCTTTTTCACTCATGGTCAGTAAGTAACTTTTGTTCTATGCATTTAGTAGATTCATGCCATGCCTTGTTTTGCTATGTTAAGTTCCTGTAGCATGTGTTTTTCTTTCTCTGAACATTGCTACCTGATGCTGTTTATGCCATGTCCAGTAATTTCACTAAGTCTGTGATCCCGATATCTTTTGCACTTTTGCCATGCTTGTCTGAACCTGTTATTTTGTGATCTAGCCGTATCTTAGTGTTCATCTTTTGTCAAGCATCTCCTGTAGATTACTGCCATATTCTTTGTTGCTATGTTGGGGTGCTGTAGCATAGTTACTTGTTGTATTCTAAGTGCTATCATGCTGTTAATCGCAGATTCATGTCATTCTTGTTTTGCTTGCCATTTGCAAACCGTGCATCCGTTTCCGGTGATCTTTATATCGATTTCGACCGAAATCATCTCATCTTTCAAGTGGCATACTTGGTTTGCCAAATTACTGCCTTGTTCATCCTTTTTCTTCCGGAGCACGCATATGCATCGCATATCACATCTCGCATATCATGCATGTTTTGCATCATGTTGCGTGTGCATTTCCCGTGATTGATTGTGGTTCCGTTGCTTCTGTTCTTGCTGTGGGTAGAGCCGGGAGACGAGTTCATGAACGAGGAACCTGTTGAGTACGCTTACGAGGATCAAGCTTTCGACAACTCTGAGAACCTTGTCGGCAAGATGACCATACCCTCGAAATCACTTCTATCTTTGCTTTGCTAGTTGTTCGCTCATTTTGCCATGATGCGCTACTGACCACTTGCTATATCATGCCTGCCATATTGCCATGTCCAGCCTCTAACCATCCTTTCCTAGCAAACCGTTGTTTGGCTAAGTTGCCGCTTTTGCTCAGCCCTTCTTATAGCGTTGCTAGTTGCAGGTGAAGTGAAGTTGGTTCCATGTTGGAACATGGATATTTTTGGAATATCACAATATCTGTTATTTAATTAATGCATCTATATATTTGGTAAAGGGTGGAAGGCTCGGCCTTATGCCTGGTGTTTTGTTCCACTCTTGCCGCGCTAGTTTCCGCCATACCTGTCGTGGAATTGTCACGGGAGATGTCCTCATGCAAGGACTTAGTCGTGGAGCCATCGCCGCTAGGAAGCTTAAAGGGGTTAAATGGGACAAAGGACACGAAGGTTATACTGGTTCGGCCCCTTACGGTGAAGGTAAAAGCCTACTCAGGTTGAGGTGGAATTACTTGGAGTTTCGATGACCAGGGAGCTAAACCGCTATGCCTGGCTATCGATCTGATGTTACTTGTCCTGAACCGCCGCCGGGTCGTCCCTTTATATAGAAAGGTTAACACCCAGTGGCTCTCAGAGTCCCGGTCGGCTCATAAACTGTGTCCGGCTTGGACTCTTAACTATTCTTGCCTTACACTACAAGTCATGCCACAACGGCGGTTTACCACTACGGGCCTTAAGTCGCCTCTAGGCCTTAGACCTATTACTAAACCGCCATCCTTAACCTGTCCTTGGGCTTCTGAATGAAGATCTGTCGCAACGTAACCCGGCACATCTTGGGCGGGTTACACCAGTAGCTATATCCTCAACATTAGGCCCCAGATTGATTTGAACCGGTTCATGTCAATCTTCAATACCTTAAGAAAAAATCTTCCGGCTTCTGTTTGCGCAAAGGTTATAACCCACCATGACGTCATCTTCTAGATTCTTGGTAACCCGCCGTGACGTCATCCGCCATTAATGCACGTTCTGTCCAACGTATCTCAACGGATCCTTATCTTAATAACTATCCCGAAAATCGAGGCGCCTCTACAACTGGATAATCATGTTTTCAGCCTCCTCGTTTCTCGCGCCCACTCATCAGCCGTCCCTTATAAATAGGCCCGATCGGGTCCTCTCTCACTCTTCCCTTTCCATCGTCTTCCTCTTCTCAACACCCCAGAACCTGAGCTCCGCTGCCGCCGCCGCGCCTCTCGTCTTCCTCAGCCTCGGCCGTTGCATCAACCTGAGCTGGTCCAGAGAACGGCGGTGACTCTCCGCAGTGAACCTACAACCGTAAGTCTTCTTCTTCTCGAACGTCAGATCCGCATTAGGGTTCCGCGCTTTCTCCGTGTTCTTCGTAGTTCATCTCGGTTCCGTCATAGTTCTTCCCCCGCGATTTCTTTTGATTCGAAAAACAGTACAGACCTCCTGCGGTAGTTGTTTCGCACCCATTTTCAACACTAGTAGACCCCTTTTACTTGCAAAAAGACCTCACTAGAGCTTATGAGCTTCTCTGTACCAGTTTTTAGGTCTAGAAAATTTTCCTTTCTAGACGGCCATTTGATCCAAAATAATCACTGCAATATGTGAAACTTGTTTGTGCAACACTTAGGCAAAAATTGCATCTGTTAGCTATGGCGGCTCATATCTCTGGCTTTAAAAAAGGCAATGCTTCATGAATATTTCGGCTCATTCATAATAGATTCAAATAACTTAATTGCTCATGATATCCATAGCGGCTTAAATAATCTGACACAATTAGCCATATATCATTAGGCCCCTTCATAAGCCGCCACCTTAAATACTAAACTGAAACTTTCCTCCGGCTTAAATTTGAATCGGAAATTTTATTTTGTCATAGGCTTCCATCCTTCACAATGCCGCCCAAGGCTCCCAAGGCGCCCATTACATGCAACTGGGTTAGATCTAACGTCACCGATAGCACCTTAGCTGACTTCATGAAAACGGGTTACCTGCCCAAGAAAGAGGTCATGTCATATCGTGCTCCTGACCCGTCTGAAGAGAGACCTCAACCCAAGGACGGAGAGGTTGTCATATTTGCTGAGCACATGAGCCGGGGCTTTGCTCCTCCCGGCTCAAAATTCTTCAGAGATGTTCTGCACTTTTTCGACCTGCGACCCAAGACATGGGACCCAATTCCGTGTCAAACATTTGTAACTTCCAAGTGTTCTGTGAGGTGTACCTTGGAGAAGAGCCCAGCTTGCTACTCTTTAGAGAGTTATTCTATCTGAACCGCCAAAATGAATGTGCCAATGGGCCCAGCCTGGAGCTCGGTGGAATCTCAATCCAACGACGGAGAGATTGTCTCTTTCCTTATGCTGAGCCGCCAAGCCACCCGAAAGACTGGAACCAGACATGGTTCTTCTGCCAAGACACTTCTCCGGCTGATGAGAATCCTCTGCCCGGCTTTCGCGCCCTGCGTCTGGAATCAAATCACCCCTTGCCAAATAAACTATCTCAAGTTGAACGTCAGCCACTTACTCCCACCATTAACAAGATCAGAGCTCTTCTAGGGAACGGCCTGAATGGCATTGATCTGGTCCGGGTCTGGATTACCTGGCGGGTGATTCCTTTAAGCCGCCGCCCCGGCTTAATGTGCGATTATACGGGCCGGAAGGATGATCCTCTTCGGCACAGTCCTAACGACTTACCTGAGGACGTCATTGATGACATGACCAAGTCTCTTCTGAATGAGAGCCTGGCAGATTGCGGGAGAACGGGCTTAAGTCCTTTCTGCAAGGCTAATCCGGCCCCAGCGGTAAACTATTGACCTGAACACCTCACCTTCCATTTTAACGATTTCATCTTAACTTCAAAAACCTTCGTTGTATTTTGCAGGCTAATGATAAATTCTGGAAGGTCAAGTATGACCATGAAGCTGCCGAGAAAGCCAGAAAGGTTAAGAAAGCCGCCAGGAGAGCCGCTCCCCGTAAGAAGGGAAGTAAACCTAGCGCCTCAGACCTGCTTCACCTGGAAGACACCTCTAAGTCAGAGGTAGCCCTTGACTCTTTAAGCTCCTTTCTTAACCATCTTATTGACATGGATTTTCAGCAGGAGGACACCGGAGCGAGTCATGAAGCGATTGAAGAGGTAACTATAATTTCCTCCGACTCCGAGCCTTTGCCAAAACAGGAAGTCCGAAGAGTAACCCGAAAAGTAAGATTTTCACATCCTTTAGCTTATCAAGATCCTCGATTTCTTTTGAAGCGATAGATTTATGAGAGTCGGAGGCACACCCGGACCAGCAAGGATGCAGACCTCTCCTCCGACTTACCCGAAGCATCAAGGAAGTACCGGACTGAGGTTATCTCCGACTTATATCCTTTTCATCCTCTGGCGGGCGTCACTCGTCAACCACTCAATTCTTCTTATTCAAACTACCAGGGAACTTCACCTTCCTCCGACGACTCAATGCAGTCTAGCTTGCCGGCTTTCAAAACCGCACCCGGGTAATGATGATCAGCTTATTTTGTGCTTATCTTACTCATGTTTTTGCACTAACCCTTTGACTTTCAGTGTACAAGTAAAGCCCAGCAAGAGGGCGAAGAAAAATAAGCCGACCGAAGAGCCGGTCCTGACTGAACCTGATGCTTCTGCTCATGAGCCGCTGTCTGCACCAGCTCCTGAAACCGCCACTGCTCCATCTGATGAACAAGTTATGGAAGGTTCTGATAACCCGGAGATCCCCTGCCAGGCTCATCCAGATGATCCGGACGTTGTAATCACCCGGACCGAGTTTGTCGAACTGGGAAGACCCACTGTGTTGGCTAGATGCTCTGCCAAGGAAGAACTTCTGGAACGCCGCAGGGCCAGGCTGGACATCACTGATTGTGCTAATCTGAGCATTGGAGATATAGTCTCTGGCTATATTAATCAAGTGCACAACAGCCGGGACCTGGAAATTGATATGGTGAAGCAAATACAGCAAAAATATGAGGTATGACTCTCTTGCTTACTCCATATGATGAAATATGTTGTAGACTTAATACCGGCTTAGTAATCACTGCAAGAAAACCGGCTTATCTGGTAACACTCGAGGGCCGGTTTAAACAGCATAGTTGAACCGGTCCTTACCTTGTTTTAATCAAGTAGTTGAGCAGCTTTACGCATTAGCCCCCAAGTGCCAAGTACCTTTGCCTGCAAAGTGCTTGGGACTTATTTTCATGAACCGGCACTGTAAATAGAGCTCTTCAGCATACATTAGCCCCCAAGTGTCAAGTGTCTTTGCTTGCAAAGTGCTTGGGACTTAATGTTGCATTATAATCACCCTAACTGTAACCCGGAATTTGTATAGGCCGTCTGTAAGAAATTTGAATCGGAAATCTCTGATCTAAAGAACCACCTAAAGACTCAGGAAAGTTAAACCCAAAAGGCCAACTCCAAATTTGAATTCAGTGTATCTGCACAAGAGAAACTGAAGAAAAAGTTTGAAGCCGAAAGAAAAGCTCAGGCAGATGAAAAAACTGCTTTGCTCAACCGGGCCGAACAAGCGGAGGCCACTCTTACTGAAAGAACCGCCGAGCTATCCGGCTTAAAATGCCATGTATCTCAGATGGTCTCCGCAATCTTTGGTAAGTTACTCTATAAGTTTCTAGCTAGTTTACATCGTTCATTTCCCATAAGTATCTCAATTGTCATCAGCTCACCTGACTTTGTAATGCAGGTCCCAGGAGTTCCAATCTCAACCAGAACGTGCTGACCAAACTGAAGGCAGTTTATACCTTGGTAGAGCAACTTTACGCCGGGTCACAACGTGCCTTAGCCATTGTGGCTCTATCAAACGAAGTTTCCACTCATCTGGCGGATGTACTCAGGCGGCTTGCCGTGCTTCCTCAATGCTTCCAAGAGTTAAGACGTGCTTCTGCAAGAGTCGAAGCCATAGCTGCTCTAAGCCGGGCCAAGGCGTTTCTACCGGAGCTAGACCCGACCGACATCGCCCTTGGGTATCCTAGCTTGAAGGAAGATGGCACTCCCTTTGACCAGAAGGACTTCGCCGCTTGCGTGAAGAGCGTACGCCCTGTGGCCACTTTGATTGGTAATGACACAGACCTTACCAAATATCAACCGGGCTATGACGCGGAGAATCAGAGGATCCCAACACCTCGTTATGAAGCAGTCAGCCTGATTCCTCCGACTCGTAAGCATACCTTCGCCCCTGAAGTTGACCCGGCCGGGTTAATTGATGATGAAGCTCAATTTGAAGCCTTTAGTGGAATTGACTGCAAATCATCAACCTTCCAGGACATGGAAACAGCCGGAGGAGCGGAGGGGGATGAACCGGAAGCTTCAGCCCAACAGCACCTTTGATCTCTTAGGTGGCTCATGGTTATGTCTTTAAAAACAATGCCTCACCTTTTGGACTCGGGGAGTCATGTAATAGAGTAGGATAAGCACTTAATTTTGTCGTGCCATCGTGCACGTGTGTAGCGCTCAATACTGTTTAAGTCGCTCTTTTATATTCTTCCGGGTTATGTTTGATCCTCTGCTTTCCTTAAGTTTTAAAGAGCTATCTTTAATTGTCCTGCATAGAAAACAAATCACAAGTACCTAGGCGGCTCACCGCATGGAGAGTCATATATCGTACATATAACCCGGAATATGAATCAAAGTCATAATAAACCGGTTCTCAATTATATCTTTGCGATAACCACAACAGCATACTTGCGAGCCTTCAAGTATACTTCCGGTTTATGTAGCCCGATTAATGAGGTTAAGAACTCAACTCCGGTTCACCAGCACATATAATGCTTATTATGTGCTATCAACGTTATTAACCAAGGTTAAGCCGGTGGAATAAGAACCACCCTTGAACACCTTTGATATGACCAAAAGAACTTGTTTGCAACAAAGAGATCTCAAAAATTTAGAGGCCTCTGATTTGAATACAACCAGAGAACCGTCCAAAAGGGGTCAAGCTAAGATTCGAATGCGATCATATAGCCCCCAGTGGCTTTGGAGTTGCCGATCAAGAGGGTACCGACAGCTATGTTCTCTTTGGTTCGAATACGACCTATGTTTGAACAGGAAGCCCCCAAATGACCTTAAGAGTTGTTTAACAACGCTGATTCGAATACGATCCACGTCGGTTCCTGAAGGGGGTTGAGCTATGATTCAAATATGATCAAGAAACTCCCCAATGAGCTCGGCAATATGCCAATCTAGTGGGTCTCGACAGCTATGTTCTCTTTGGTTCGAATACGACCTATGTTTGAACAGGAAGCCCCCAAATGATCATATTTTTAACGGCTAGATTCGAATACAATCATAAGCCAGATTAAGCTCCAAGTGACCATGTGATATTACAATGCAAATAACAATGGCACATTTACCTTTGGAGGGGAAAAAGGACAGAGGTCCTGCTTTATTATTTATCATAATATATACATGGCTATAGAAATATGTACATTATGAGAGCTGGTGGCTCAAGTGTAATAAGGCCGAAGCTTAGCTATATTCCACGGCCGGCGGGTCTCCTCCTCAGACTTACGTGAATCTTTGTGCTCTCGAACATCGATGAGGTAGTATGACCCGTTGTGCAAGTTCTTGCTGACCACAAAGGGCCCTTCCCAAGGTGGGGATAGCTTATGTGCATCTGCTTGATCTTGGATGAGCCGGAGCACCAAGTCACCCTCCTGAAAGGTCCTGGACTTAACCCGGCGGCTGTGATAGCGGTGCAAGTCTTGTTGGTAAATCGCCGAGCGAGCTGCTGCTACGTCACGTTGTTCGTCCAACAAGTCAAGAGCATCTTGAAGCGCCTGATCATTATCCGCCTCGACATAATCCGCCACTCGAGGCGAGTCATGACGGATGTCACTAGGGAGGACGCCTCAGCTCCATAAACCATGAAGAAAGGCGTGTAACCCGTAGACCTGTTAGGAGTAGTATTGATGCTCCATAATACAGAAGGCAGCTTGACCATTGGATTGAGGGAGAGCCACTGATGAAACATCAAGCCGAATATGCTATCGTTGACAAAAATCCGCCATGGCGCCTTTAGATAGATTGGTACCATTGTCAGTTATAATGCTGTGTGGAAAACCAAAGTGAAATATCACCTTTTTCATGAACTGAACCGCCGTGGCTGCGTCACACTTACTAACTGGCTCTGCCTCAACCCACTTTGTGAACTTGTCAACCGCCACTAAGAGGTGGATCTTCTTATCTTTGGACCTTTTGAAAGGCCCAACCATATCAAGCCCCCAAACTGCAAACGGCCAAGTGATTGGAATCATCCTCAACTCTTGAGCCGGCATGTGAGCCCGTCTTGAGAACTTCTGACAACCGTCGCATTTACTGACTAAGTCCTCTGCATCAGCATGAGCCGTCAGCCAATAAAAACCATGACAAAAAGCCTTGGCCACAAATGATTTTGAGCTGGCATGATGGCCACAATCCACCTCATGAATCTCGCGTAACATTTCATGACCTTCCTCAGAGGAAACACAACGCTGAAAAGCTCCAGTGACACTGCGATGATGCAGCTCGCCATTGACAATTATCATTGACTGAGACCGCCGGGTTATTTGTCTGGCCAAAGTTTCATCCTCAGGCAATTCCCCCCGGGTCATGTAAGCCAAGTATGGTACTGTCCAATCTGGGATAACGTGGAGAGCCGCCACCAACTATGCTTCTGGGTCAGGAATAGCCAAGTCTTCCTCTGTAGGTAACTTGACATAAGGGTTATGCAGAGTATCCAAGAAAGTATTAGGCGGCACCGGCTTTCGCTGAGAGCCTAGCCGGCTTAATGCATCAGCCGCCTCGTTCTTTCTGCGATCAATGTGCTCTACTTGGTAACCCTGAAAATGTCCAGCAATGGCATCAACTTCGCGGCGATAAGCCGCCATGAGGGGGTCCTTGGAATCCCACTTGCCTGATACTTGTTGGCCACCAAATCTGAGTCGCCAAAGCACCTTACCCAGCTTAAGCTCATCTCCTTAGCCATCCGAAGACCATGGAGAAAGGCCTCGTACTCGGCTGCATTGTTAGTACAGGGAAACATCATCTGTAGTACATAACAAAACTTGTCACCTCAAGGGGAAGCTGACACAACTCCAGCCCCCGAGCCCTCCAATTGCCTGGACTCGTCGAAGTGAATAGTCCAGTATGTAATATCCGGTTTCTCTTCAGGCACCTGCAGCTCCGTCCAATCGTTGATGAAATCCACCAATGCTTGAGATTTGATAGCAGTGCGTGGCACGTACTTTAGACCATGAGGCCCAAGTTCTATGGCCCACTTAGCAACTCTTCCTGTGGCTTCTCTGTTTTGAATGATATCTCCTAGGGGAGCAGAACTAACCACAGTGATAGGGTGGCCCTGGAAATAATGCTTAAGCTTCCGGCTTGCCATGAACACCCCATAAACGAGCTTCTGCCAATGTGGTTACCGTTGCTTGGACTCAATGAGTACTTCGCTGACGTAGTAAACCGGCCGTTGAACCGGATGTTCCTTACCCGCCTCCTTACGCTCCACCACCACAGCCACACTGACGGCTCGTGTGTTAGCGGCTACATACAACAGTAAGGGCTCCTTATCGACAGGAGCAGCAAGGACTGGCGGCTCAGCTAGCTGTCTTTTCAAATCCTCAAAAGCAGCATTAGCAGCATCGTTCCAGACAAAGTCATCTGTTTTCTTCATCATCTGATATAGTGGCATGGCCTTTTCGCCCAACCTGCTTATAAACCGACTCAAAGCAGCGATGCGACCCGCCAGACGCTGGACATCATTTATGCACACCAGCTTAGCCAGAGAGGTGATTGCCTTGATCTTCTCCGGGTTAGCTTCAATGCCTCTGTGAGAAACTAGAAAACCCAAGAGCTTGCCTGCAGGAACACCAAAAACACACTTGGCCGGATTAAGCATCATCTTGTAGACCCGAAGATTATCAAAGGTCTCTTTCAGATCATCTATTAAGGTTTCCTTCTCTCTGGATTCTACAACAATATCATCCACATAAGCACGAACGTTGCGCCCAATCTGATTATGGAGACAATTCTACACGCACCGCTGGTAAGTCGCCTGTGCACTCTTGAGCCCAAAAGGCATGGACACATAACAGAAGGCTCCAAAGGGAGTGATGAACGATGTCTTCTCTTGGTCCTTAACTGCCATTTTGATCTGATTGTATCCAGAGTAAGCATCCAAAAAACTTAAACGCTCACAACCCGCCGTAGCATCAATAATTTGATCAATATGGGGGAGAGAAAAAGGATCAGCTGGACAAGCCTTGTTTAAATCCGTATAATCCACACACATACGCCAGGTGCCGTTCTTCTTGAGCACGAGCACCGGGTTAGCTAACCATTCTGGATGAAAGACTTCAACGATGAACCTGGCCGCCAAGAGCCGGGCTACTTCCTCACCAATGGCTTTCCGCCTCTCCTCATTAAACCGCCGGAGGAATTGCCTGACTGGCTTAAATTTCGGATCAATATTGAGAGTGTGCTCAGCGAGTTCTCTTGGTACACCCGGCATGTCAGAAGGTTTCCATGCAAAGATGTCCCGGTTCTCACGGATGAACTCGATGAGTGTGCCTTCCTATTTAGGATCCAGATTGGCACTGATGTTGAACTGCTTAGCTGAGTCACCTGGAACAAAGTCAACAAGTTTAGTCTCATCGGCGGACTTAAATTTCATTACCGTTCTCATGCTCCGTGGTTGGCTTCTTCAAAGACGTCATATCTACCGGTCAACATTATACTTGTAAAACTTCAACTCCTCTGTCGCACAAACAAATTCAGCGTAAGCAGCGTCACCTTCCTCACACTCCAAGGCTATCTTTCGGCTGCCATGAACCGTAATGGTCCCATTGTGACCCGGCATTTTGAGCTGCAAATACACGTAACATGGCCGTGCCATGAACTTGGCGTAAGCCGGCCGCCCAAATAAAGCATGGTACGGGCTTCTTATTTTAACCACCTCAAAAGTCAGTTTTTCCCCCCTGTAGTTGTACTCATCTCCAAAGGCTACTTCCAGCTCGATCTTACCGACTGGATACGCCGACTTACCGGGCACCACACCATGGAAAACAGTGTTGGATTGGTTGAGGTTTTTATCAGTCAACCCCATACGACGGAAGGTCTCATAATAGAGGATGTTGATGCTACTGCCTCCGTCCATGAGCACCTTAGTGAATTTATACCCCCCGACCTGAGGAGCCACCACCAAGGCTAGGTGACCCGGATTATCAACCCGGGGAGGGTGATCTTCCCGACTCCATACAATAGGCTTCTCAGACCATCTTAAATAGCATGGAACTGTCGGCTCAACAGCATTCACGGCCCTCTTATGAAGCTTCTGGTCTCGCTTGCACAGACTGGTAGTAAACACATGATACTGTCCACTATTGAGATGCTTTGGATTGGTCTGGTATCCCCCCTGCTGCTGCTGCTGATTACCCTGGCCAGATTGCTGATTAAAACCTCCTTGATTACCTTGAAAATTCTGAGAATTGGAATTTGAGCCGCCGCCTGGGCCATGAAAGCCGCCGCCGCCTGAGCCGTCGTCGCCTGAGCCGCCGCACTGCCCATTGTTGCCATTAAAAGCGTTGGAATTTTTGAAGGCCTTCATGATTGCGCAGTCTTTCCATAGATGAGTGGCCGGCTTCTCCCTAGAGCCATGCCTTGGATAGGGCTCATTCAAAAATTGCTCAAGCATCGGGCCTGACCCGCCGGATCGGGGAGGTGGTCTCCCCTTACATCGGTGGTTGTTACCATGCGCACTGGTGTTGGCCACAAACTCCATACTGCCATCAGCCTTACGTTTGTTACCTCCCTGGTTCGCCGGGTTATGCTGAGGGCCCTTGCCGTTGCCATTCTTCTTTCCCTTCCCTGTCCTTTTATCATCGGACGCGGGATCCTTGGTACTATCAGAGTCGGCGTACTTGACCAGAACCGCCATCAGCGTACCCATATCATTGCAATCGCGCTTGAGCCGCCCGAGCTTGATCTTCAGGGGCGCAAAACGACAATTTTGCTCCAACATTAAGACTGCAGAGCCGGCATCCATCTTATCAGATGAATGTATTATCTCTTTGACCCGGCGTACCCAATGGGTTGTAGGCTCGCCCTCTTGCTGCTTGCAGTTAGTCAAATCCACAATTGACATAGACTACCTACATGTATCTTTGAAGTTTTGGATGAACCGGGCTTTTAGCTCTGCCCATGACCCGATAGAATTAGGCGGCAGTCCTTTCAACCAAGTGCGAGCAGTCCCATCCAACATCATGGTGAAGTATTTGGCCATTGCCGCTTCGCTGACCTCCAGCAACTCCATAGCCATCTCGTAGCTCTCGATCCATGCTCCGGGTTGTAAATCAGTCATGTAATTAGGTACCATCCTAGGTCCTTTGAAATCCTTGGGCAGACGTTCATTATGGAGAGCCGGCACCAGACAAGGGACACCTCCAGTCCTCGTAGGTATGCCCACCTCGATAGAAGCCGTCGGATAAACCGGGAGGGGCTGGTAAGCTGTCAACTGAGCCGCCTGCTCCGCCTCTTGTCGTGCTCTGTCTTGGTCTACCGCGTTAAAGGCTCCATTATGTGCCGGGCCGTGGCCAGCTAGCAAGTCACGGCGCCGGACGTTGCTTGAGCCAGTCGCTGAACCCATGTGTCTGCTATAACTTGGGCTCCGGCTTGGACGAGGGGTTGAATGAATCCTGTCCCGGCTTTATGAATATGCCTCCTGTTGCGCTAGAGCCGTCTGAAGAAGTTCTCTGACCCGGCGGGTTTCGGCCGCCGTCGGAGAGTCGCCCTCGACTGGGAGAGCTGCTAGTCGCGCCGCTGCAGCGATCATGTTTTCCAACGGGTTGGCATAATGACCCGGTGGTATCGGCACGTATTGAGGCGGGGTAGTGTTCACACGGGGAGGCCCCATCACTTGCGGCTGAACCGGTGTTCCAGCCCTGGGTGCCGTGATTTTTGGTGGGTTACAGGGCCCTGCACCAGGCGTATTGAAGAGGTTTCAAGGATCGTAAACCGGAGGGAGTCGGGATTGAGCCTTCTGATGCCTCCTTCTCATGATCTCATTGGATGCGTTCTGATCCATCATGAGCCGGAAAGACTGCGCCTGAATCAGCCGCGTCTGGGCATCGAGAGCCGCCCGTTCTGTAGCCATCCTGATCCCTTCCGCTGCTAGATCTTCCTTGGCTCGTGCTATATCCAGCTTTAACTGTGCCACCTCCGCATCATGTTGAGCTTGATCCGCCGGGACGACCGTGGCGGTTAGCAGGGCAGTCATCTAATCCGTAAGATCCATCAGCACCTGAGCCGGCGAGTGTGCAGGGCCTAATGCCCCAGCGGCGGAGTTTTGCACAGGTTGCGTGCTGGCCATGAAGATTCCAACCCGGCTTGGCCGCTCAAAAGGGTCCGGAATACTGTCGCCCTCGGAACACCCCCCGAGCCTGCCGTCTTGAAGTTGATACAATGAGTCCATCTCACCCGCGGATGATTCATCAAAGCAGATGGCCGTCTCATCGCTAGATCTAGATCCTTCAGAGAGTCCTTCATGGATGCATCCCACGACAGCACGTTTCAAGGCGGGCGGAGTCCGGGCGGGTCTTGCATGCTGAGCCGTCTTGATGAGGTCGGTGCTGATGTCCGGCTCAGGGCCCGGCCCACCGATCTTGCCAATGAACACATGGATTCCACCGAAGGGGACCCGGTACCAGTACTCGATTGAGCCGGTGTCGGGGCCCCAGCCTGCGTCGTTGATGTAGAGCTTGCCGCGACGACTCTTGGTCATCCGGTCCATAGCGTATCCCTTGAGCCCTTCGAAGCTGCCCTTCAAGAACTCAAATCCACCGTGCGCTGGCCCCACGGTGGGCGCCAACTCTCGTAGAATTGTCACGGCAGATATCCTCATGCAAGGACTTAGTCGTGGAGCCATCGCCGCTAGGAAGCTTAAAGGGGTTAAACGGCACAAAGGACATGAAGGTTATACTGGTTCGGCCCCTTACGGTGAAGGTAAAAGCCTACTCCAGTTGAGGTAGAATTACTTGGGGTTTTGATGACCAGGGAGCTAAACCACTATGCCTGGCTATCGATCTGATGTTACTTGTCCTGAACCGCCGCCGGGTCGTCCCTTTATATAGAAAGGTTAACGCCCAGCGGCTCTCAGAGTCCCGGCCGGCTCATAAACTGTGTCCGGCTTGGACTCTTAACTATTCTTGCCTTACACTACAAGTCATGCCACAACGGCGGTTTACCACTACGGGCCTTAAGTCGCCTCTGGGCCTTAGACCGATTACTAAACCGCCATCCTTAACCTGTCCTTGGGCTTCTGAATGAAGAGTTGTCGCAACGTAACCCGGCCCATCTTGGGCGGGTTACACCAGTAGCTATATCCTCAACAATACCGGTATTATGTTCCTTGAGTTTGCGTTCCTTACGCGGTTGGGTGATTTATGGGACCCCCTTGACAGTTCGCCTTGAATAAAACTCCTCCAGCAAGGCCCAACCTTGGTTTTACCATTTGCCACCTAAGCCTTTTTCCCTTGGCTTTTCGCGAGCCCGAGGGTCATCTTTATTTTAACCCCCCGGGCCAGTGGTCCTTCGAGTGTTGGTTCAAATCGAGTAGACTGTGGGGCCACCTCGGGGAAACTTGAGGCCTGGTTTTACTCGTAGGATGTCTCATCCGTTGTGCCCTGAGAACGAGATATGGGTAGCTCCTATCGGGATTTCTCGGCACATCGGGCGGCTTTGCTGGTCTTGTTTTACCATTGTCGAAATGTCTTGTAAACCGGGATTTCGAGACTGATCGGGTCTTCCCGGGAGAAGGTTTGAACTTCGTTGACCGTGAGAGCCTATAATGGGCTAAGTTGGGACACCCCTGCAGGCTATTATCTTTCGAAAGCCATGCCCGCGGTTATGAGGCAGATGGGAATTTGTTAATGTCCGGTTGTAGAGAACTTGGCACTTGACTTAATTAAAATACATCAACCGTGTGTGTAGCCGTGATGGTGTCTTTTCAGCGTAGTCCGGGAAGTGAACACGGTTTGAGTTATGCATGAATGTAAGTAGTTTCAGGATCACTTCTTGATCTTTTCTAGCTTCGCGACCGTTGCGTTGCTTCTCTTCTCACTCTCATTTGCGTATGTTAGCCACCATATATGCTTAGTGCCTGCTGCAGCTCCACCTCATTACACCATCCTTTCCTATAAGCTTAAATAGTCTTGATCTCGCGGGTGTGAGATTTCTGAGTCCTCGTGACTCACAGATTCTAACAAAACAGTTGCAGGTGACGACGATGCCAGTGCAGGTGACGCAACCGAGCTCAAGTGGGAGTTCGACGAGGAACGTGGTCGTTACTATGTTTCTTTTCCTGAAGATCAGTAGTGGAGCCCAGTTGGGACGATCGGGGATCTAGCATTTGGGGTTATCTTATTTTTCATTTGGGTTTTGACCATAGTCGGTCTATGTGTGGATTTTGGATGATGTATGAATTAATTTATGTATTGTGTGAAGTGGCGATTATAAGCCAACTCTCGTTATCCCATTCTTGTTCATTACATGGGATTGTGTGAAGATGACCCTTCTTGCAACAAAACCACAATGCGGTTATGCCTCTAAGTCGTGCCTCGACACGTGGGAGATATAGCCGCATCGTGGGCATTACAAGTTGGTAATCAGAGCCATCCCCGACTTAGGAGCCACTGCTTGATCGAATCGCTGGCGTTGTTGAGTCTAGAACAAAAATGTTTTGAGTCTTAGTATTATATATATCGGAGAGTCGGATTCTTTTTACTCCTCAGTCCCTTCGTCGCTCTGGTGAGGCCTCCTGACGTAGAAGTTTTGACTCTTCTCTCCTCAAATTTCACTAAAAAAATTTAGGATCACGCGGGTATCTTGGAATCGTTCCGATAGTTTTGTGACGAGAACATTGTTCTTGGTGCCTCCTGACATTTAGGGGTTGTGGCAGTGTCCCGGGGAGTTGAGCTCCGAGGTGTTGTCGTCACAATTTTATCGTTGCAGTTCTGGAATACCTGAGTTTCGCCGACATCAAAAATCTCTTTTATGCAGTTGTTGGTGAGATCACCTCGACGCCACCCAGTACTAGGGCGGGAGTTCGGGAGTATTGTCATAACTCGTATAACGGATGCTTTTCGAACGTTGAGGTACACGATTTCCGAAGGTTTCTTGCTTATGTGTTGACGGATGGATACAGCTGGATCTAGGGATTGCTTGTTTGGGTGATATATTTTATGTCCCCTGTATCCCCAACACCAGATTGCATAACCAAAAAGTTTCGGGAGTTTATAGGTGGGATTCATGTAGCTCTTAGCATATCTTCCCGCAGATATTTGGTTTGTGATTGGGTAATCCTTACCACTTATTTGTTCCACTTGTAACTTTTTATTTTATTCATCAATCTCTTATCAAGTGGCTTCTCACCTTAATGGAAGTGTGATGATTTACTATGGGATTCATTCGTTCATCCTCATTCGAATGTTTATTGTGAAGACTATATGTTGCAATTTCTATCCGTTGATTCAACTTGTCTATTTGTCTATCAAGATGCTAACGGATGTCACCCTCTTCAGGATGGCTCCGCCAACGCGTCAGAATCCGGAACGCAATGAGGGGAGTCAGGCGAACCCTCCGCCACCACCTCCGCCTTCGGAGGCATGGAAAGCTATCATGGCAGCCACCAACGCCAATGCGCAGATGATTTTGCAACTCTTGCAAGAGCGCACCCAAGCGCAAGGCAATCAAGGAAATCAAGGCCAAGGCAACAATTAGCCTCATTTCACTACCCTCAACCAGTTCCTCGCAAATCAGCTGAAGTCTTTTCAGCTGCTGTGCCGAGGCCACAGATGCCGATGATTGGCTCGTGGACATCAACAAGCATTTTGAATGTAGCAATGTCAGGCCTGAGGACTTTGTCAAGTTCGCTTCTTTTCAACTCAAGGATCAAGCTGCCGAGTGGTATGAACAATTAAAAGATTCCAGAGGAGGTCGTGTGATTACCTGGGATGATTTCCGCCGAGACTTCAAAGCTCACCACATTCCACAAAGTGTTGTTGAGAGCAAGCGTGAGGAGTTCCGCAATCTCAAGCACGGCAGCATGTCCGTGTATCAATACAATACTCAGTTTCAGAAACTCGCTCGCTTCGCTAAGCAAGACGTTCCTAATGAAAAGAGCATGATCTATCAATTCAGAGGTGGCCTCAGAGAAGATCTGCAATTACCTCTCGTGCTTTTTGAGCCGACCAACTATGATGATTTCTACAATATGGCACTGAAACAAGAGGCTGCTCAGCTCAAGTATGAGGCTTCTAAGAAGAGAGTCAGGGACACAGTTCAGTCTTCTTCTTCCTCACTAGTGGCTGCTAAGCAACAGAAGTTCTGGTTGCCTCCTCCTCCTCCGTTTCGTCAGCCTTTCCAGCAGAAGAGCAAAGGTGGCCATGGATCTTCCCACCCACCCAACCCTGGCTATCAGAACAAGTCTTAGAATCAAGCTCCAAAGTCGAATGCTCCTTATCATCGTCCACTCTCAAAGGTGACTTGCAACAAGTGTCAGCAGAAAGGTATCTATGCTAACAAGTGCTTCAACCAAAGGCGCCTTCCGCCTCCTCCTCCTGTGAGATCTTCCAGCAATGCAGTGGTGAAGCATAATCCCAAGTCTGCAAAGGTGAACATGATGAATGCAGCTCAAGCGGAGGAATCTACTGATGTGATAATGGGTAATCTCTTAGTTAATGATATTCCTGCAAAAGTCTTATTCGATATTGGTGCTTCGCTTTGTTTCATGTCAAGACCATTTTTTGCCAAGCATGAATTCACTTGTTCACATTTGGGTAAACCCATGGATGTTGTTTCTCCGGGTAAACGTTTGAGTTCTAGTTTGGTGGTTTTGGATGTTTCCATCAAGATGGGAAATTATAAATTTATGTCTTCTCCAATTGTTCTTGGTGACTCGGATATTGATCTAATTCTCGGGATGGACTGGCTTTCTAAGCACAAGGCTCAACTTGATTGTGCTTCCAGGGAAATTCAATTGGCACACTCTTCTGAGGATGTGATTATTTATGCCGCTCGTGACGAGACCATTCGGTTATTTCCTCTCAATGAGAAGGGCGAATTGGATGCTATTTCTCAACTTCCAGTCGTTTGTGAGTACCAAGATGTCTTTCCAGAAGAGCTTCCGGGTATGCCTCCTCACTGGCCAGTTGAGTTCGTTATCGATCTTGAGCTTGGCACGGAACCCGTTTGCAAGCGTCCTTACAAGCTTGGACCCAAGGAGCTGAAGGAATTGAAGAAACAGCTCGATGAACAAGAGTGTCTGGGTCTGATCGGACCGAGTTCATCTCCATGGGGTTGTGGTGTTCTTTTTGTCCAGAAGAAGGATGGCACGGACCGACTTTGTGTCGACTACCGTCCATTGAACAAGAAGACAATTAAAACAAGTATCCACTCCCAAACATCAATGAGCTATTCGAGCAACTCAAGGGTGCTAGACTATTCTCCAAGCTTGACCTTCGTATGGGTTATCATCAGATTCGCATTCGTGAAGAAGATATTCCCAAGACAGCATTCAGAACAAGCTTTGGTTCTTATGAATATACTGTCATGTCTTTCAGCCTTGTCAATGATCCTCCAACATTCTCTCGAATGATGAACTTCATCTTCGACCCCTATACCAATGAATTCGTCCTGGTGTATCTCGATGATATCTTGGTCTTCTCCAAGAATAAGAAGGATCATGCCAAACATTTGCGATTGGTGCTCGACAAGCTCAGAGAGTATCAATTTTATGCAAAGTTTTCCAAATGTGAGTTTTGGCTTGATGAAGTTCTTTACCTTGGTCATATCATCTCTGCCAAGGGCATCGCTGTTGATCCCGAGAAGGTGTCTGCAATTGTGAATTGGGAACCTCCTTAGAATGTCAAGCAGCTTCGCATTTTTCTTGGTCTTGAAAGCTATTGCCGAAGATTCGTTGAGAATTTCTCTAAAATTGCAAAGCCTCTTTCCAACCTCCTCTAGAAGCATGTGAAGTATGTCTGGACTCCTGAGTGTGGCATTGCTTTCAACACTCTCAAAGAGAAACTCGTCATAGCTCCTGTCTTAACTCCTCCTGACGAATCCAAGCCATTCGAAGTTTTCTGTGATGCTTCTCTTCAAGGTCTAGGTGCTGTGTGAATGCAAGAGAAGAAAGTTGTGGCCTATACCTCTCGTCAGTTAAAGCCCAACAAAAAGAACTAGCCCACTCATGATCTTGAGTTGGTGGCAGTTGTCCATGCATTAATAACATGGAGACATCTCTTGTTGGGAAGAAAAGTGGACATATTCACCGATCACAAGAGTCTCAAGTACATCTTCACTCAGCCCAACCTCAACCTCAGGCAAACTCGATGGGTCGAGATGTTTCAAGAGTACAATCCGAGTATTGAATATACTCCAGGCAAGGCCAATGTCATTGCAGATGCTTTGATCAGGAAGGCTTATTGCAACAGCTTAATTCTCAAGCCATTCCAACCGGATCTTTGTGAAGCTTTCCGCAAGCTGAATCTCCAAGTTGTTCCTCAAGGCTTTCTTGCCAACCTCATAGTCTCTCCTACTTTGGAAGATCAAATTCATGAGGCACAACTCCTGGATACCATGGTGAAGAAGGTGAAATGTGGTATCGACAAGGGTCTTTCAAAATACAAGTGCTATCGCATTGATGACAGAGACACTTTATTCTTTGAGGACCGGATTGTGGTACCTAAAGGTGATCTAAGGAAAGTCATTATGAACGAGGCACACAATTCTCTTATTTCCATTCATCCTGGAAGTACGAAGATGTACCATGACCTCAAGCAGTCGTATTGGTGGACTCGAATGAAGCGAGAAATCGCTCAAATCGTGAACGAATGTGATGTCTGTCGAAGGGTGAAAGCAGGACACCAACGACCAGCTGGTCTCCTCCAACCTCTTGCTATCCCAGAATGGAAGTGTGATCATATCAAAATGGACTTCGTGACTGGATTTCCAAAGTCCAAGCGCGGAAATGATGCTATCTTTGTTGTCATCGACAAGCTTACTAAAGTGGCTCATTTCGTTCCAATCAAAGAATCCATCACAGCAGCTCAGTTGGCAGAGCTATACACCTCCAGGATTGTCTCCTTGCACGGCATCCCACAATTGATTTCTTCAGATCGTGGAAGCATCTTCACTTCTAAGTTCTGGGACTCCTTCCAGAAGGCCATGGGCACCAACATTCGCTTCAGCACAGCTTTCCATCCTCAAACTAGTGGCCAAGTCGAGCGAGTCAATCAAATCCTAGAAGATATGTTGAGGGATTGTGTCATTTTCTTTGGCATGAAGTGGGAAGATTGTCTTCCATATGCCGAGTTCTCCTACAACAACAGCTTCCAAGCGAGTTCGGGAAAGGCCCCATTCAAGATTCTCTATGGCAGAAAGTGTCGTACTCCTCTCAATTGGTCAGAGACTGGTGAACGCGAACTTCTTGGCAACGACTTAATCACAGAGGCTGAAGAAATGTGTAAAGTCATCCGTGAAAATTTCAAAGCCGCGCAATCACGCCGGAAGAGTTACTATGATAGCAAGCACCGTGACTTAGCTTTCGAGATCGGAGACCATGTCTACCTCCGCGTCTCTCCAATGAAAGGCACTCGTCACATTGGTATCAAAGGGAAGCTTTCCCCTAGATACGTGGGTCCTTTCAAGATCATTGGCAAAAGATGCGACCTCGCCTATCAACTTGAGCTTCCCTCCAACTTCGTGAACGTGCACGATGTGTTCCATGTGTCACAGCTTCGCAAGTGCTTCAAGACTCCTGAGCGCACCATCAACTTCGAAGAGATTGACCTCCAAGAAGATATGTCTTATCATGAGCACCCCGTTGCTATTCTTGAAGAAACTAAGCGCAAGACTCGCAACAAGTCAATCAAATTCCTGAAAGTGAAGTGGTCGCACCATTCCGACCGAGAAGCCACCTGGGAACGCGAGGAACACCTCCGTTCCGAATATCCGGAGTTCTTTCAGTCCTAGATCTCGGGACGAGATCCTCTCGTAGTGGTGGAGTGTTGTAACACCCCGGATGTAACTTTCCATATTTGTAACTCCAACTCTTGCCATTTTCGACTATGTGTTATGATATTCCCTTCATGGTTGGGTTTTGTTTTTCGTTTTGCATTTTCGTTCATGTCATGCATCTCATATCATGTCATCATGTGCATTGCATTTGCATACGTGTTCGTCTTATGCATACGATCATTTTCCCCGTTATCCGTTTTGCAATCCGACACTCCCACGTGCACCGGCGCACCCTTCTTGTCTCTTTTCGTGAGCGGGTGTTAAACGTTCTCGGAATGGACCGAGGTTTGCCATGTGGCCTTGGTACACCACCGGTAGACCACCTGTCAAGTTTCGTTCCATTTGAAGGTCGTTTGATGCTCCAACGGTTAACCGGGTAACCGCAAAGTCCTTTTGTGTATTGCAGCAAAAAACCCCTCCAAACAGCCCAATAACCCATCTAAGTCACCTCCATGCTCTCGGTCGTTTGATCATGATCGTGTGGGTGAAAACCGCACTCCATTTGGAGCCTCCTAGCTCCCTCTACCTATAAATATGTGCACACCTCCTCCAAATCCCGGATGAAACCCTAGCCACCGCTCCCCTCACGCCGCCGCCGCGCCCGACCAACGGGACGCCGCCACATGGCAGCCGCCCGCGGCCCGCTCGGCCAGCGCGGGGCCCCCGCGGCCCGTCTCTCCCG
>NC_041389.1:645362269-645373532 GCF_002162155.2 Triticum dicoccoides
GCGCGCCCCGCCACCGACGCCGGTCGCCGCCTCCGCCGCGCCCCACCACCGACGCCGGCCGCCGCCTCCGCCCCGTCGCCGACGCCGGGCCTCGCCGGACCCCGCCTCGTCGCCGCCCGTCGCCTCCGCCCCGCGACCCCGAGCCTCTCCAACTCCGGCCCCGACTCCGGCGTCTCCCTCTCCCCTCTGAGCTCCGACCGCCGCGCACCCCGACTCCGGCCAGCCCCGACCGCGCCGACGAGCTCCAGATCCACATCCAAACCGGTTGACTTTTCCCCTCCCTCCGATTTTCTCCAAGTCCCGAAATGTATTGCATTATGTTTCCATGTTCTCTACATCATAACTCCGTGCACATAGCTCCGTTTCATGCATGTAATATATCGAAATGTTCACCACAAGATGCTCTTCATTTTGTTGCAGTGTTCCCTGCTTGTTTGAGTCCATCTTGATGCCCAAATCTCTGGTGCAAGAGTGCTATATGATGTTTACTGCTGTTACTTACCAGAACTTGGTGATTTGTTATTTTTGTTGCAATTGATGTGTGCATCTTATGGGCATGAGCTCTACAGGTGTTTTGATCTATGCCATGCCATCTTTACAGAGGTGTATGCCATGTGTTTTTGTGATCTATGTGGTGACTAGCACAAGCATGCAAACTAGGCTTCGTGATGTTTCTGTTTTCAGGGACTTAGGATTTTGCCAAGTCTGTTACTGCTATTATTTTGTTGCCATGTATCCATGTGTCTACAGAGAGATCCATGCTTATTTTGGGCATGTTCAGTAAGGCTGTTTTGTAGATATAGTTGTGCTCTATCCATCCATGCCCCTGGTTGCAATTATGGAGTGCCCTAGCATGTCTTAATATTGCTCTACTTTTGCTATAAAATGTTTCTGGCAGAATTTTAACATGATATTCAATTTTGCCAAGGTTGTTGTAGCTGATCCATACATGCTATGAACTTTTTCTTGCCATGGTTAGGTTAATAAACATGCCATCTTGCTGTAGGTATGCTTTTTTGTCATGCGTTGCTTTCCGATGAGTGAATCAAGCTCACCAACAAGCCTTCATAACTCTGTTAATGCCATGTTCTGTTTTCTGCTAAGTCTGAAACCTGTTAACGAAACTTGCTATGTTTACACGAGTGCCATCATATCTTCTGATCCTTTTTGACTCATGGTCAGTAAGGGACTTTTGTTCTATGCATTTAGTAGATTCATGCCATGCCTTGTTTTGCTATTTTAAGTTCTTCAGAATGTGTTTTTCTTGCTCTGAACATTGCTACCTGATGCTGTTTATGCCATGTCCAGTAATTTCACCAAGTCTGTGATCCCGATATCTTTTGCACTTTTTTCATGCTTGTTTGAACCTATTATTTTGTGATCTAGCCGTAGCTTAGTGTTCATCTTTGGTCAAGCATCTCCTGTAGATTACTGCTATATGCTTTGTTGCTATGTTGGGGTGTTGTAGCATAGTTACTTGTTGTATTCTAAGTGCTATCATGCTGTTAATCACAGATTCGTGTCATTCTTGTTTTGCTTGCCATTTGCAAATCGTGCATCCGTTTCCGGTGATCTTTATATCGATTTCGACCGAAATCATCTCATCTTTCCAGTGGCATACTTGGCTTGCCAAGTTACTGCCTTGTTCATCCTTTTTCTTCTGGAGCACGCATATGCATCGCATATCACATCTCGCATATCATGCATGTTTTGCATCATGTTGCTTGTGCATTTCCCATGATTGATTGTGGTTCCGTTGCTTGTGTTCTTGCTGTGGGTAGAGCTGGGAGACGAGTTCGTGAATGAGGAACCTGTTGAGTACGCTTACGAGGATCAAGCTTTCGACAACTTTGAGAACCTTGCAGGCAAGATGACCATACCCTCGAAATCACTTCTATCTTTGCTTTGCTAGTTGTTCGCTCATTTTGACATGCTGCGCTACCTACCACTTGCTATATCATGCCTCCCATATTGCCAGGTCCAGCCTCTAACCATCCTTTCCTAGCAAACCGTTGTTTGGCTAAGTTACCGCTTTTTCTCAGCCCTTCTTATAGCATTGCTAGTTGCAGGTGAAGTGAAGTTGGTTCCATGTTGGAACATGGATATTTTTGGAATATCACAATATCTCTTATTTAATTAATGCATCTATAAATTTGGTAAAGGGTGGAAGGCTCGGCCTTATGCCTGGTGTTTTGTTCCACTCTTGCCGCCCTAGTTTCCGCCATACCGGTATTACGTTCCTTGAGTTTGCGTTCCTTACGCGGTTGGGTGATTTATGGGACCCCCTTGACAGTTTGCCTTGAATAAAACTCCTCCAGCAAGGCCCAACCTTGGTTTTACCATTTGCCACCTAAGCCTTTTACCCTTGGGTTTTCGCGAGCCCGAGGGTCATCTTTATTTTAACCCCCCCCCCCCCCCCCCCCGCCCCGAGGCCAGTGGTCCTTCGAGTGTTGGTTCGAACCGAGTAGACTGCGGGGCCACCTCGGGGAAACTTGAGGCCTGGTTTTACTCATAGGATGTCTCATCCGTTGTGCCCTAAGAACGAGATATGTGCAGCTCCTATCAGGATTTGTCAGCACATCAGGCGGGTTTGCTGGTCTTGTTTTACCATTGTCGAAATGTCTTGTAAACCGGGATTCTGAGACTGATCGGGTCTTCCCGGGAGAAGGTTTATCCTTCGTTAACCGTGAGAGCTTATAATGGGCTAAGTTGGGACACCCCTGCAGGGTATTATCTTTCGAAAGCCGTGCCCGCGGTTATGAGGCAGATTGGAATTTGTTAATGTCCGGTTGTAGAGAACTTGACACTTGACTTAATTAAAATACATCAACCGTGTGTGTAGCTGTGATGGTCTCTTTTCGGTGGAGTCCGGGAAGTGAACACGGTTTGAGTTATGCATGAACGTAAGTAGTTTCAGGATCACTTCTTGATCTTTTCTAGCTTCACGACCGTTGCGTTGCTTCTCTTCTCGCTCTCATTTGCGTATGTTAGCCACCATATATGCTTAGTGCCTGCTGCAGCTCCACCTCATTACACCATCCTTTCCTATAAGCTTAAATAGTCTTGATCTCGTGGGTGTGAGATTGCTGAGTCCTCGTGACTCACAGATTCTACCAAAACAGTTGCAGGTGCCGACGATGCCAGTGCAGGTGACGCAACCGAGTTCAAGTGGGAGTTCGACGAGGAACATGGTCGTTACTATGTTTCTTTTCCTGATGATTCGTAGTGGAGCCCAGTTGGGACGATCGGGGATCTAGCATTTGGGGTTATCTTATTTTTCATTTGGGTTTTGACCGTAGTCGGTCTATGTGTGGAATTTGGACGATGTATGAATTAATTTATGTATTGAGTGAAGTGGCGATTGTAAGCCAACTCTCGTTATCCCGTTCTTGTTCATTACATGGGATTGTGTGAAGATGACCCTTCTTGCGACAAAACCACAATGCGGTTATGCCTCTAAGTCGTGCCTCGACACGGGGGAGATATAGCCGCATCATGGGCGTTACATCCCGCCATGACCAGCGCCTAGTTCTTCGAGAGCGAGCTCACGAAGACGCTCGAACCACCATCGAGCGCCGGCGTGATACACGCCACCAGTCGGACAAGCGGGCAGGGCCCGCTATGGAACACCCAGTTCCGGGGGGCTCCGGCGGCCTACCTTACGAGGTAGGTTGCCCGGCCTTCGCCCGTGAGTTGTGGCGTTTCCAATGGCCATCCCACCGCATGTTCAAACCCAACGTCGGCGAGAAGTACAATGGCAAGACCCATCCGTCGGAGTTCCTCAGCATCTACACCATCGCGATGCAAGCTGCCGGAGCTCGCAACGACAAGGTGCTCGCCAACTACTTCCCGTTGGCGCTGAAGCCCAACGTCATGTCTTGGTTGATGCACTTGCCGGTGGACTCCATTTCTTCTTGGTCGGACCTGTGTCACGAGTTCGTGGGTGCCTTCACTGGAGGCCACCAAGCTCACGGCCAGGCGAGTGATTTGCACATCATTCCCCAGAAGGATGGAGAAACCCTGCGCAAGTGCATCCAGAGGTTCAGCCAGGTCCAGTACAACATCCCCGACGTTCACCCCGCTGCTGTGATCAGTGCGTTCCACCAGAACATGCGCAATCGCAAGATGCGCGAAGAACTGGCGATGAACAAGGTTAGGGATGTGGCTGAACTTTATGTTCTGGCCGACAGGTGTGCCCGGGCTGAGGAGGAAGGAAGTACCACGGCGAAGACGCTGGTGTGGAAACCGACTCTACTGACGGGGACACCGCCGCCCCAATGAAGAAGGGCCGACGTCGCAACAAGAAACACAAGGGCAAAACCGTGCTTGCCGTCGAGGAATCCGGCGACACCGGCGCCACCAAGAAGGCCAAGGCAGACGACCCTGGCAAGGAGGTTGCCGGGTGTACCGCCTATCGGGCCTTGGCGGCTGCCGATAAGCCAGGGGGCTCCGACAAGCAGTATTCCAAGATCCACCGCACCAAAGGCCACGCCCTCCAGAACTGCTGACAAGTCGAGCTGCTTGCCAAAAAGCAGAAGGCTGAGTACAAAAGGCGGGACAAGAAGAAGGGTCAGGATGGTGTCGGAGGGTCCGACAAGAAGCGTGGCGGCCAAGGAGGTCGCCCGGCAAGGATAGCCAACAAGAGCGGCCCACTCGGGGCCGCGACAAGAAGCAAGAAGACGATGATCATGACGAGGATGACGAGTCTGGTGAGCAAGAGTTCCAGAAGGCTACAGAGGCCATGTGCGTCGACGGTGGCGCCTCCCTGCATACTTCTCACCGCTAGCTCAAACAGTGGGCACGTGAGATTACAGCGGCCGAGCCCTCGTTCGACGCCCAGAAGCCCCTGAGATGGTCCAGCACGCCCCTCATCTTTGACATCGAGGACCACCCTGACCGCACTACTGCAGTCGGGTGCTTGCCGTTGTTGGTCTCACCAACGATATGCAACCTCAAGGTAAACAAGATGCTGGTTGACGGCGGGGCCGGTCTGAATTTGATCTCACCTGTCGTGATCAAAAGGCTACAAATTTCTGATGGAGACATCGAAGAAATGGGCACGTTTCAAGGGTCAACCCTGGAAGGAGCCAGCCGAAGGGAAAGGTCACATTGCCTATGACGTTTGGAAGTGAGCTGAACTATAGGACGGAGAGGATTGTTTTTGATGTAGCCGAGATCCCCTTGCCCTACAACGGGATTCTCGGTCGCCGGACACTTGCCAAGTTCATGGCGGCTTCTCACTACGCCTACAACACGCTGAAGATGCCCGGGCCGATGAACATCATCATCGTCCCCTCCGACAAGAAAGACGCGCTGATCTGCGCTAACCTACTCTACCGGGAAGCAGTCGCAGCAGCTGCCGCCAAGGCACTTGCTCCTGCCACTGAAGCCCCGGGAGGGAAGAAGAAGACCGGTAAGACCTCTCGCACCCACTCCGGCAAGCACACCTCTTCGGAGTGTTGTGCTACCGTCGAGGACGTGCCAGAGAGCTCCACCGGCAAGAGCAAGAAATCCAGAGTTGTGCTTGTCGGTGTCAAAACCGGCGGATCTCGGGTAGGGGGTCCCGATCTGTGCGTCTAAGGCTAATGGTAACAGGAGGCAAGGGACACGATGTTTTACCCAGGTTCGGGCCCTCTCGATGGAGGTAAAACCCTACTTCCTGCTTGATTGATCTTGATGATATGAGTATTGCAAGAGTTGATCTACCACGAGATCGTAGGGGCTAAACCCTAGGAGCTAGCCTATGATGATTATGATTGTCCCTATACAGACCAAACCCTCCGGTTTATATAGACACCCGAGGGGGCTAGGGTTTACACAGAGTCGGTTACAAAGAAGGAGATCCAATATCCGCATCACCAAGCTTGTCTTCCACGCAAAGGAGAGTCCCATCTGGACACGGGACGAAGTCTTGAGTCTTGTATCTTCACGGTCCATCAGTCCGGCCAAAGTATATAGTCCGGCTGTCCGGATACCCCCTAATCCAGGACTCCCTCAGTAGCCCCTGAACCAGGCTTCAATGACGATGAGTCCGGCGCGCAGTTTGTCTACACAAGCGGGTTCCATCTTTGAATAATACAAAGTAATCACTGAACACTTAAATCATGTCCGAATCTGGAAGATGATCTTCACATACCACTGTAGAGAGAACGATATTCCACAAATGTAATTTTCTGGCAACTTGAGACAAAGTGACATGACACTACGGTCGAGTCATTATTCGAACCGTTTTCCCACAACCAGCCACATCGCACATTGCGAGGCGGTCTCCTTTGCACGTCTTGTCGAAGCAGAGATCATGTCCCCTCATCACGGGATTCCCATCAATACGGGTATGGGTAACCCAACCGCGCCATCAATCGTGGCGCTTGGGAAATAAGCGATCTTCAACGGGCAAGTTTGGAGGCACACCGTTTTTGTCGCCTCTATAAAGGGATAAGGATTCCCCATTTTCACCCACGCCTTCCTCCTCCGCTTATCCATTCCCGCACCCTCGAGCTCCAGCGCTCTAGTTCACACCTTCTCTGCCCAGACAAACAAGTCCGGAGCAGGAGGCAAGTGGGTGGCCCCCTCCATGAAGGAGGAGCATATTACGAAGCTCCGGGCGGCCGGATACTTGGCCGCAGATATCGCGCACCGGCTGCCGGACGCAGGGCAGATTATTCTGACTCCGGGACCCCACAAGAGAGTCGTGTTCCTTGCCCACTTCATCCGTGGACTGGGATTTCCACTTCATCCCTTCGTCCGCGGGCTTATGTTTTACTACGGGCTGGACTTCCATGATCGAGCCCCAAACTTCGTCCTCAACATCTCGGTGTTTATCGTCGTGTGCGAGACCTTCCTCCGCATCAAGCCCCACTCCGGCTTATGGCTACGAATCTTCTACGTGAAGCCAAAGATCGTGAGTGGCCAGCAAGCGGAGTGCGGAGGCGCCATGGTAGGCAGGATGCCCAATGTTACCTGGCTCGACGGCTCCTTCGCGGAGACCGTGAAAGGGTGGCAATCGGGGTGGTTCTACATCACCGAGCCACGCGACGCCAACTGGGCGGCGACCCCCGAATTCCGATCTGGAATTACCATGCGGCTCACCTCCTGGGAAAAGAAGGGCCTGGCCTGGGGCGAGCCCGCGGAGCTGACAGGACTTCTAAACTGCATCAAAAATATGATGGACAAGAAAATCAAGCTTGTCAACGTGGTCCGGGTCATGCTTGTCCGCCGAATTCTTCCGTGCCAAAGACGGGCATTCAATCTGTGGGAGTTTGTTCTGGCCGAACATCAGACACTCCAAGAGCTTTATGGCATCACTCACAGGGACGCATGGAAGGTGCTGTTCAAGGCCTCTGAAATACCTCCTCCCACATCTGAGGACCGCGGACTTCACGCCGGCGGCTCCCCCGTCCGGTGAGTTTTCTAACCATCACCGGATGTAGTTTTCCCAACACACTCATGGGAGGATTTTAAGCCATCGTGTGTATTTAATCAGGAGTACGTGGTGACAGTGGAGCGGATTGACTGTCCGGCTCCACTGCCGGAAGGTCCAGCAACCGCTCTCCTGACGAATATGCTAGTCCCGGCGCCTTACAAGCTGCCGGAAAAGAAGGCCGAAAAGAAGGCCCCGGGGACCAGGAAGGGTCTCCGGCGTAAGGTCGTACCGGACGCCTCGTCCGGAGACGATGAGGCACACTCCTCCCACGAAGGGGAGGAGGAAAAGGAAAGGGTCGCCCCACCTGAGGAGGCCGAAGGGCCTAAGAGGGTGTAACACCCCAAAAAAATTTATTTGGTTTTATTAATTTTTTTATGGGAAGGAGGTTATTTAATTTTTTTAAAACCTCTCCTTCTCAAAATCTTTAAGGCAAATATTTTATGTTTCTTTCTCAACTTTTACTTGGGACTTGAGGGCTTTTCATTTTTGTGTTGACTCAACACAACTACTTTCTTTGGGAAAGTTTTTGAAATCCTTTCTTTTAAAAATAACCCTATGGCTTATGGATTGATCCTTCCCCTTTCAAAAATTATCTCTTACTGTGACCTAGGTTGTAATATCCCTCCCAAGATCCATCTTACCACTTTGTGTCAAGTCAAGCTTCAAGTCCAGCAAGTTAAACTTCCCCTTGGATTTATTTCCATTTATTTTAAATCAAAAATATTTTCTGTCTTCTATTTTGGCCCTTAGAGATTTACAAAGGAACCACTAGAATTCCTTTGAGTTTTGATTCCAAACAAGTTTCCCTGGCTAGTCCTTAGAACCCTCAACCAAGATCCAGGAAGATCCACTGGTCCACAGTTCAAAATTTTCAAAATTTGCTTGCTGCAAGTTTGGACCATATTTGCCATTTTTGGTGAAATTCATTTGTTTTCTTCTCCTAAAAATCTGAGAAAAATCAGGCAGCCTCTAGATGCATCAAGAGGTCACCTCACCAAGTCCCAGCTCCAGAAAAATTTTCCTTGTGCCCAAAACCTTTCGTCGAAAAGTTGGCGTGCACTGTTACTATCAAGTTCAGAATTTCACAGATCAGTTTTAGTCGTCAGTGTCGTTTTCTTCAGAACCTCATGTCGATCTCGCCAGTAACTACAGTGGCGCCTTGCTCCCTGTTCCTCCTTCTTATCCACCGCACCGCACGGTCGCCTGGACGTTTGCGGGCGTCGGCGGTGAGCTGGCAGAGGTGCATCACCCCGTGAGCGGCGGCAGCAGCACTTGCCACGGCTGCCAGAGAGGCAGCGAGGGACGGCGCCGTCCAGCACCGCCCAAACCACCAGAAGCCTCCGCGTGGCCGTCCCCTTCCCTGTGCGTACTACAGAGCCATCGTCGTGGCCTGGAAAGCACAGAGCGCGCTCCTTGCCGCCGACGTGCCCGTGAGGCCGTTCCGTCGAGAGCTCGGAGTATCACCCAAGTCATACCAAATTTAGCCCTTGAACGGAACCAGTGACCATCCCGATAATGCCCAATCACCTAAACCTCCAGCCCGACCACTACCTCGCCGTAATCGCCTGTCGGAGTTATCCCGTTCTCGGCAACCGCCTCGGGCCGGCTATAAATAGCGACTCCGAGCTCGCCTTCGACCCAGCACCACCCCTGCACCTCACCAGAGCCGCGCCCAACCACTAGGGGACCTCGAGGAGGCCTTCTTCCCCGACTCCGGCTCCGATCCGCCTCGGGCTCCGGCACGATTCGCTCCGGTGAGACAACTCCCGCCTCCCAGACCGTGCCAGACACCCCCTAGTACACCCACTCCTCTAACCCGAGCCTCAATTGGACGATTGCAGCCCTTCCCGGCGAGACCCATCACCGCCCGAACCACCATCCGCTGGAGTGGAGGCCACCGTCGATGTGGTGCTCGCCGACGACCAAGTCCACCACCCACCAACGTGGAAAGACACCATGAACCCGTAGGTACCCTCTGATCCCCTTACCTCGCCGTGGATCAACGCCGGCGACCACCGCAGCCCTCGAGCACCAGCGAGCTATGTTTCAAAGTTTGAACCTGACGGGTGGGACCCCCTCGTCAGCCTCTCCTCTTCTTATTCGAACCGTTTTCTGCAAACGCCTTCGGCCAAAGTACGTTTTCCTTCTGGGCAGGCATATTTCCAACCGAAACGGTTTCTGCTTTTTCAATCTAGCCCCTGGGTCTTTTCTGTTTCATCACAGATTAGTCCCTGGACTAAAACCTTTATATCTTTTAAACAAAAGATGATTTTGAGTTGATTCTTTTTCTGTCATCCTTGTTTTTCTGTCTAGTTTTTTTAATAATATTTATTTGAAAAATATTTGGAACAACTTTTATGCACACTCAGTATTTACGTTAGTATGCAATTTCGTTATACCGTAGATACCGGAAGAGGTGACGGAACCGCGAACTTCGCCGAGCTAGACTCGGACTACTCTGAACCAGGCAAGCACGTTTGAACCTTTGATATGATAAGTGTTTTGCATGTTTGCTTGAATAGTTAGTTCATGGCACGTTTATAAGAGCGTCAGTGAGTGTTATATTGCATGCAAGGCAACTACCAGTATGTTTCGAAACTTGATATGAACTTTCGATGGGTGATAACACAATCATGTGGTGACATGAAAGGTGTTAAGATGGTATTGTTGAAGCATGCCAGTCTTATGTCAATCTTTAAGCTCCCGTGTTAATGTGGATCAAGCCACGTTACCGTCCGTCCCCTTTTGTGCTACCACATGTTTTCTGCAAAGAATACGGTTTAGTAAGTTGCAAACCTCTTTCCTTGTACACACCAAAGAGAGGGGCTGGGATGAGGGTTCCATGGCCCTAGATTAAAGCCAGTCATCCGATCAGGGGGCATGGATGTTCCCGGTTGGGACCGAGAGGGGGGCACCCCTTAGAGCGCGCGATATAAATTTGATCCCATGCTACGCGAGGTTGTAGCCTCCCCGCCTTAAGGTTTTTCTTGAGCGTTGCCTAGGGAGATTCCTGGCAGTGGAATGTGGAATGGGTGTGTACTGGTTAGATGTGTTTCTCCTAAAATACCGTAAACGGAACTAGTCCTCTATGACTACTGAAATCTGTTGGCTGTGGTTAAAAAGTACAAACTCTGCAGAGTCAAAACCCATATGAATAACCGTATCCTTGGTCAAGGATCTTGGTCAACATATCCATATCAGTATCAGTATCAGTCTCAACGTCCGTCCCAGCATCAGTTTCTATGTCAATCTCAGTGAAAATCCCCGATGAACAAACATGAGTGGTAAACCAGGTTGAATGTTATTCCTGTGGATGGACTAACCAGTTTATTATTACGTACATGAGTATTTCCTTGAGATGATTTAAATTCATGAGCTACTTGAATTCGAATAATGAAATATAAGCCCTTTATGCGATGTCGCTCAGACGTCCGACTGTGGCACTCTTGTTATTTACTTTTGATATAAGCCCTTTATGTGATGTCGCTCAGACGTCCGACTATGGCACTCTTGTTATTTACTTTTGATATAAGCCCATTATGCGATGTCGCTCAGACGTTCGACTGTGGCACTCTTGTTATTTACTTTTGATATAAGCCCTTTATGTGATGTCGCTCAGACGTCCGACTGTGGCACTCTTGTTATTTACTTTTGATATAAGCCCTTTATGTGATGTCGCTCAGACGTCCGACTGTGGCACTCTTGTTATTTACTTTTGATATAAGCCCTTTATGTGATGTCGCTCAGACGTCCGACTGTGGCACGCACTGTCGTTTATATTCCAATATGAGCCCTTTATGTGGTGTCTCCCTGATGCCCGACTGCGGCATTGTTAATTTA
>NC_041389.1:645374091-645435183 GCF_002162155.2 Triticum dicoccoides
TCAGACGTCCGACTGTGGCACTCTTGTTATTTACTTTTGATATAAGCCCTTTATGTGATGTCGCTCAGACGTCCGACTGTGGCACTCTTGTTATTTAGTTTTGATATAAGCCCTTTATGTGATGTCGCTCAGACGTCCGACTGTGGCACTCTTGTTATTTACTTTTGATATAAGCCCTTTATGTGATGTCGCTCAGACGTCCGACTGTGGCACGCACTGTCGTTTATATTCCAATATGAGCCCTTTATGTGGTGTCTCCCTGATGCCCGACTGCGGCATTGTTAATTTATTTTACCTTTCGAGGCGTCGCTTTAGACACTCGGTTGGTCGTCAGTTATTACATTGGGATTTCGGGAGGACTACCGCCTGACTTCCTTATTATTTATCATGCAGTGCAATTTTACTATCTGAGTGCGCATTACTAATCTGCTCATGTGCATCATGTTTGCATTTGTTATATCTTATGCCCAAACTGTCTTGCGAGTACTTTCAAAGTACTCACCTGGCTTGTTGATTTGGCCAGATGTTGACGAAGGAGATCTTATGGATGAAGAGTTCGATAGCGAGTCCGACGCCTAGAGGAGTCCCAGTCAGTCCCGTGCGATTCTGGAATTGGTCACTTGTATTATATACGCTTCCGCTACCCAGAATCAAAGTCCTTGAGCCTCACTCCGACGCTCGATGAGTTGTAAGATTTAGGAGTCATGTCACCCACTTCACTGTGACATATCCACCACCACTATTATTACGAGTCAGTAGTTATACCACCATTCCCCTTGTGTCATATCCGCCTTTATGTATTATATCGGCGTGCTTGTAATAAATAGTTGAGCAGCCTCAGCTCACCCCTGTATAATATTTAGTACTTCTGGATTTCTGTATCAAGGATTTGTCTACCAGTAAGAAGGATTCTTCTATGCTGGTCAGATAAAAGGGCCGGTTTCTCAATAAATGTTTTATTGGAAAACCGGTCTTGAGAAACTTGGTTTCAGAGCCAGGCTGATTGTAGGAAACCACTAGGTGCAATCGCTAATTGGTTATTAGCGTTTTTAGTACTTTCCAACTTTTTGCAAGTGTAGCGATTTTCTGTTGGTCATCATAAATTTATGATTTGACTATTCAGAACTTTTTTCTACCTTTGTAGATGGCTGGCAGCGACTGCGAATCTCAGGTGTTCCCCAATGTACCTGAGGGGTTTATCAAGCTTCTCGTCTCCATCACCAAGCTCGCGATCGGGCCATCGACTCGTCCAGAGTTCACACTCTACCAGCACAAGATCAGCGACAGCGTATCTATGCACCAGGCCGTGGTGCACTTCAAGGGAGGACGTTCTGCGTCTCGCCACTTCCATTTTGTGGGAAGGGCCATGCCTACGGAGAGGCATTCCATGCAGATGGCTGCCCGTGAGGCGATAGCTCGTCTTCGGGATGTTCTTCCTACGATGAAGACTCATCGCTATCGCTACCTCCCATGCCATGTGCCATATACTTGTCACTACGCATTCGCTTGCCCTAGGGGAGAGAGAGATGAGGCTATTGAGATGCTTGTTGAATATCTCAAAGCTCTTGAGGCAGCTTTTGACAACCTCGTGGATGACCTTGTGGCTGCCCGTATGGACTCAGTTCAGGGTTGTTCCGCCAACAGGAGGGAGCTTCTCCACATGGCACCGCCACTGACTTTCGTCTCATCCTCAGCATCCTATGCACCTGCCATTTTAGCCACCGCTCGCCGCCTGCCTACCACTGAGGAGTTTGACCAAGTCATTGCTCCTACTCCAATCAGAGCTGCACCACCTGCCGCACCCGCACCAACTCCTCAACTCAGTACTTCGCGCCTGGAGCCTATTAGTGAGGAGGAGGTTGAGTCTCCTGCACCACTGGGTCTTACCCTCGGCAGGCAGAAGGAAATTTTCACCCTCTCCGGCTGAGTGCGCCTAGCAGCCGCGCGATGTGCCAGCTTGTATGATATGTTTATATGTACATAGGTTTGGTGAGAAGTAGTTCATGTGCGCATCATGTAGGAACTCGGAGGAGTGCACTAGCCTAAATAACATGTCAGGAATGTGTACGCACATCCTGAGTGATGTATTGTATAATTATGACTCGTGTGTAAGATATGTAGTGAGCAGTCCTTCTCCATGCGCAATCAAGTATTTTTCTTGGAAAATCTTGGAGTCTTTTAAATTTCGCCTTTGCAAAATTATTCTTTGTGCCACCCGGTTTTTCTCATGAGTTTTGCAAAAATACCCCAGAGTGGAAAATGCCTCGTCCCTGGACTCGTTCCATGCCAAGTCCGCCGGAAGAAAATTGTGGTACCCAGACAAGCAACAACTTCACACAGGGGCAGTCAAGTCAGCAAGGCAGTGAAGCAGCACTTTCTCAAATATGTCGCCTTTATGAGCAAAGCCAGCAACAGCATCAAGAAATGATGAACCATGTTATCAATATGGGAAATCACCGTGAACCATACCAGCAGCATTCCAAATTGTCTGAACTACAAAATACACATCCCCCAACGTTCGCTCACATTGATAGACCACTTGAGGCCGATGATTGGCTTCGAGACATTGAAAGGAAATTAATTATTGCACAATGTTCGGACCGTGAGAAGGTACTTTATGCACCTCACTACCTCACTGGAACAGCTGCATCATGGTGGGAAAATTTTCTACACATGCACCCCAATGAAAATAACATCACCTGGGAAGAATTTAAAGAAGGTTTTCGTGGGGCGCACATTCCCAGGAGCATTATGAAGATCAAGAAAAGGGAGTTTGATGACCTCAAGCAGAGAAGCATGACAGTGACTGAGTACAATAGTCAGTTTACTCAATTATCTCGTTATGCCAACGAAGAGCATATAACTGAAATTAAAAAGATGGAGAAATTTTTGGACGGTCTAGCACCAGCACTTAAATGTCAGCTGGTCGTACACACTTTTCCAGATTTCAAAACACTCGTGGACAAGGCTATTACATTGGAAAATGAGCGCCGCAGCTTGGAGGATATTCGCAAACGCAAAAGGGACAAGACTACTCATGCTCGCAACAACTGGAACAAGACTGATTTTCAGAGAAATGGAGCAAACAAATCCACGACCAATGTCCCAAGCCCAACCAAATATTTTCGTGCAAGGGACAAGGATTTTACGTATCGCCCAGGTGTTACTTGCTATGCTTGTGGAGAGGAAGGACACTATGCCAAATAGTGCCCAAAACCAAGGAACTCGGCCCCCAAGCCGAACCATGGTGGAAATAATCCAGCTCCCAAGCGTAACAACTTCAACCCCAATAACAATCACAAGAAGGGTCACCTGAACCATGTGACAAAGGAGGAAGCACAGAATTCCCCAGATATCGTACTCGGTACGTTCCTTGTCAACACAATACCTGCCACGGTTTTGTTTGATTCTGGAGCTTCTCACTTGTTCATTTCAAAGAGTTTTGTTTTTCAACATGATTTTTCGATGCTTCCTTTGGGAAAATCCATGATCATCAAGTCCCCCGGGAATAAGCAAATCACTCAGAGTTACTGCCAAGGTGTGGTTATTGAGATTGAGGGATTAAAGTTTCAGGCAAATCTCCTTGTGTTGGAAAATAAAAGACTGGATGTTATCCTAGGAATGGACTGGTTAACCACCAACAAGGGATTTATCGACTGCTTCAATCGGACTGTAATTCTCACTCATCATCACGGCAAGACAATAAAAGTTGCAGCTCAAGAAAGACCAAGGTCACGACAACCAAAGTTGAACAAGGTGGACATTCCAGAGTTAAGAAAAGTTCCAGTGGTGTGTGAGTTCCCTGACGTATTTCCCGAAGAACTACCAGGCATGCCACCAGACCGGGAAATAGAGTTCATCATTGAACTAGCACCTGGAACCACCCCCATTTACAAGAAACCTTATAGGATGGCACCCTCCGAGCTGGTAGAATTAAAGAAGCAAATAAAAGAATTACTGGACAAAGGATTTATACGAGCCAGCTCCTCACCTTGGGGTTCACCAGTATTATTTGCAAAGAAAAAGGATGGGACACTAAGATTATGTATTGACTATCGAGCACTCAACATGGTCACCATTAAAAACAAATATCTGATGCCACGGATAAATGATTTATTTGACCAGCTCGCACAAGCCAAGGTTTTCTCAAAAATTGATTTAAGATTGGGGTATCATCAATTAAAGGTACGGACAGAAGATATCCCTAAGACTGCATTCACCTCCAGATACGGATTATATGAGTTCACAGTAATGCCGTTTGGACTGACAAACGCCCCCGCATATTTTGTCCACCTCATGAACAAAGTGTTTATGAAATTTATGGACAAATTTGTTGTGGTGTTCATTGATGATATTCTGGTATACTCTAAGACACCAGAAGAACATACTGAACATCTCCGAATTGTACTGGGAGAATTAAGGAAACATAAATTATACGCCAAATTCAGCAAATGTGAATTTTGGTTAAGGCGGGTTGGTTTCCTAGGCCATGTATTGACCCAAGAAGGTGTTGTCGTGGACCCGGAAAAAGTCAAGGCCGTACTTGGCTGGAAACCACCGGCCAACATAACAGATGTACGAAGTTTCCTAGGAATGGCTGGATATTACCGAAGGTTTATTGAGGGATTCTCCACCATAGCAAAACCAATGACACAGTTACTCAAGAAGGATAACAAATTTGTATGGACTGAAGCGTGCAAGAAAGGTTTCCAAGAACTCAAAGGGAAATTAACAACAGCATCGGTATTGGTCGTGCCAGACATACACAAAAGTTTTGAAGTGTATTGTGACGCATCCCGGAAAGGCCTCGGGTGCGTATTGATGCAGGACGGCAAAGTTGTCGCATATGCTTCCAGGCAACTACGGAAGCATGAAGAAAATTATCCTACTCATGACTTGGAGTTGGCAGCAGTCATCCATGCACTCAAAGAGTGGAGGCACTTTTTGCTGGGGAATCGTTGTGAAATATATACGGATCATAAAAGCCTTAAATATATTTTCACGCAACCAAAACTCAATTTATGGCAACGACACTGGTTGGAATTAGTCAAGGATTATGATGTCAGCATTCACTACCATCCAGGAAAAGCGAATGTAGTGGCAGATGCTCTTAGTCGGAACCCCATCTCGGGCAACGACAGTCTACAAAATTTGAGACCTGAATTTCAGCAGGAGTTCACCAAACTCAACTTGGTGATGGTCACTGAGGGCAACGTGTCAAATTTGGAATTACAGCCCACCCTAATGGAACAGATTAAGAAAGCTCAGCATGGACATCCCAGCATTGATGGTATAAAGAGAAAAGTGAGCCTGGGCAAAGCTTCAGAATTCGTCGTAGATGATGAGGGAATATTATGGTACGAGGACAGACTTTGCGTACCAAACATAGAGGGCCTCAAACAGCAAATTCTAACCGAAGGCCACACCGCTCCATATTCAATCCACCCTGGAGGGACCAAAATGTACAAGGACATCCAGGAAAAATTTTGGTGGCACGGTATGAAGAGGGACATAGCCACCTTCGTCGCATGTTGTGATTCGTGTCAGCGCATTAAAGCTGAGCACCAAAAACCAGCAGGGCTACTACAGCCAAACAGGATACCTGAGTGGAAATGGGACGAAATTGGAATGGATTTTATTGTCGGACTACCTCGGTCACAACACAGAAATGATGCCATATGGGTCATCACAGGTAGACTAACCAAGGTAGCACATTTCATTCCTGTAAAGACAACCTACTCCACTCAGAAGCTTGCTAAACTTTATCTCTCCCGTATAGTTTGTCTGCATGGAGTCCCAAAGACTATAATATCCAACCGGGGAACTCAATTCGTCTCTAGATTTTGGGATCATTTACAACAAGCTCTGGGAACTCAACTAGCATTCAGTACAGCATACCACCCCCAGACTGATGGACAAACTGAACGCGTGAACCAAATTCTAGAGGACATGCTGAGAGCATATGTTCTCACCTATGGAACCAGTTGGGAGGAAAGCTTGCCATATGCCGAGTTCGCATACAACAACAGCTACCAAGCCAGTCTACAAATGGCACCTTTTGAAGCATTGTACGGGCGGAGATGTCGTGCCCCATTAAATTGGTCACAAACAGGTGACAGTCATATCTTCCGCCCAGACATGCTCAAGGAAGCTGAGGAGAAAGTTAGACAAATCAGGGACCGACTCAAGACAGCTCAAAGCCGACAAAAGAGCTATTACGATCGAAAACATCGTGAAGTCAGCTTTGAACCCGGTGAATATGTGTACCTACGAGTGTCTCCTATGAGGGGCCTGCAACGGTTCAAAGTTAAAGGAAAGCTAGCCCCAAGATTTATTGGACCCTTCTGTGTGGTTGCACGAAGAGGCACAGTAGCCTACCAGCTAGACCTACCCAAAGAGCTGTCAGACGTCCACGACGTGTTCCACGTCTCATAGTTGAGGAAATGTGTAAGCAACCCGGAAAAGCATGTATCTCATGAATGCATTGACGTGCAACCAGACCTCACCTACAGGGAACGTCCAATAAAAATATTGGAAGAGTCCGAAAGGAGGACCTGTCAGAAAACAACTAGATTTTTCAAGGTTCAGTGGAGCAATCACACCAAGGATGAAGCAACATGGGAAAGAGAGGATTTTCTTCAGGCAGAGTACCCACACCTATTTGAGGATCAGCTGAAATCTCGGGGACGAGATTTTTCCTAAGGGGGTAGGTGTTGTAACACCCCAAAAAAATTATTTGGTTTTATTAATTTTTTTATGGGAAGGAGGTTATTTAATTTTTTTTAAAACCTCTCCTTCTCAAAACCTTTAAGGCAAATATTTTATGTTTCTTTCTCAACTTTTACTTGGGACTTGAGGGCTTTTCATTTTTGTGTTGACTCAACACCACTACTTTCTTTGGGAAAGTTTTTGAAATCCTTTCTTTTAAAAATAACCCTATGGCTTATGGATTGATCCTTCCCCTTTCAAAAATTATCTCTTACCGTGACCTAGGTTGTAATCTCCCTCCCAAGAGCCATCTTACCACTTTGTGTCAAGTCAAGCTTCAAATCCAGCAAGTTAAACTTCCCCTTGGATTTATTTCCATTTATTTTAAATCAAAAATCTTTTCTGTCTTCTATTTTGGCCCTTAGAGATTTACAAAGGAACCACTAGAATTCCTTTGAGTTTTGATTCCAAACAAGTTTCCCTGGCTAGTCCTTAGAACCCTCAACCAAGATCCAGGAAGATCCACTGGTCCACAGTTCAAAATTTTCAAAATTTGCTTGCTGCAAGTTCGGACCATATTTGCCATTTTTGATGACATTCATTTGTTTTCTTATCCTAAAAATCTGAGAAAAATCAGGCAGCCTCTAGATGCATCAAGAGGTCACCTCACCAAGTCCCAGCTCCAGTAAAATTTTCCTCGTGCCCAAAACCTTTCGTCGAACAGTTGGTGTGCACTGTTACTGTCAAGTTCAGAGTTTCAGAGATCAGTTTCAATCGTCAGTGTCGTTTTCTTCAGAACCTCATGTTGATCTCACCAGTAACTGCAATGGCGCCTTGCTCCCTGTTCCTCCTTCTTATCCACTGTGCTGCATGGTCGCCCGGACGGTTGCGGTCATCGGCGGCGAGCTGGCAGAGGTGCATCGCCCCGTGAGCGGCGGCAGCAGCACTTGCCGCGGCTGCCAGAGAGGCGCAACGAGGGACGGCGCCGCCCAGCACCGCCCAAACCACCAGAAGCCTCCGCGTGGCCGTCCCCTTCCCTGTGCGTGCTGCAGAGCCATCGTCGTGGCCTGGAAAGCACAGAGCGCGCTCCCTGCCGCCGACGTGCCCGTGAGGCCGTTCCGTTGAGAGCTTGGAGTATCACCCAAGTCATACCAAATTTAGCCCTTGAACGGAACCAGTGGACCATCCGATAATGCCCAATCACCTAAACCTCCAGCCCGACCACTACCTCGCCGTAATCGCCCGCCGGAGTTATCCCATTCTCGGCAACCGCCTCGGGCCGACTACAAATAGCGACCCCGAGCTCGCCTTCGACCCAGCACCACCCCTGCACCTCACCAGAGCCGCGCCCAGCCACTAGGGGGGCCTCGAGGAGGCCTTCTTCCCCGACTCCGGCCGCCCCGATCCGCCTCAGGCTCCGGCACGATTCGCTCCGGTGAGACCACCCCCGCCTCCCAGACCATGCCAGTAACCCCCTAGTACACCCATTCCTCTAACCCGAGCCTCAATTTGACGATTGCAGCCCTTCCTGGCGAGACCCATCACCGCCCGAACCACCATCCGCCGGAGTGGAGGACACCGTTGACGTGGTGCTCGCCGACGACCAAGTCCTCCACCCACCGATGCGGAAAGACACCGTGAACCCGTAGGTACCCTCCGATCCCCCTACCTCGCCGTGGATCAACACCGGCGACCACCGCGGCCCTCGGGCGCCGGCGAGCTATGTTTCAAAGTTTGAACCTGACGGGTGGGACCCCCTCGTCAGCCTCTCCTCTTCTTATTCGAACCGTTTTCTGAAAACGCCTTCGGGCAAAGTACGTTTTCCTTCTGGGCTGGCGTATTTCCAACCGAAACGTTTTCTGCTTTTTCAAACTAGCCCCTAGGTCTTTTCTGTTTCATCACAGATTAGTCCCTGGACTAAAACCTTTATATCTTTTAAACAAAAGATGATTTTGAGTTGATTCTTTTCTGTCATCCTTGTTCTTTTGTCTATTTTTTTATAATATTTATTTGAAAAATATTTGGAACAACTTTTATGCACACTCGGTATTTACGTTAGTATGCGATTTCTTTATACCGTAGATACTGGAGGAGGTGACGGAACCGCGAACTTCGCCGAGCTAGACTTCGACTACTCGGAACTAGGCAAGCACATTTGAACCTTTGATATGATAAGTGTTTTGCATGTTTGCTTGAATAGTTAGTTCATGGCACGTTTATAAGAGCGTCATTGAGTGTTATATTGCATGCGAGGCAACTACCAGTATGTTTCAAAACATGATGTGAACTTTCGATGGGTGATAACACAATCATGTGGTGACATGAAAGGTGTTAAGATGGTATTGTTGAAGCATGCCAGTCTTATGTTAATCTTTAAGCTCTCGTGTTAATGTGGATCAAGCCACGTTACCGTCCGTCCCCTTTTGTGCTACCACATGTTTTCTGCAAAGAATACGGTTTAGTAAGTTGCAAACCTCTTTCCTTGTACACACCAAAGAGAGGGGCCGGGATGAGGGTTCCATGGCCCTGGATTAAAGCCAGTCATCCGGTCAGGGGGCATGGGTGTTTCCAGTTGGGACCGAGAGGGGGGCACCCCTTAGAGCGCGCGATATAAATTTGATCCCATGCTACGCGAGGTTGTAGCCTCCCCGCCTTAAGGTTTTTCTTGAACGTTGCCTAGGGTGATTCCTGGCAGCAGAATGTGGAATGGGAGTGTACTGGTTAGATGTGTTTCTCCTAAAATACCGTAAACGGAACTAGTCCTCTATGACTACTGAAATCCTTGGCTGTGGTTAAAAAATACAAACTCTGCAGAGTCAAAACCCATCCGAGTAACTGTATCCTTGGTCAAGGATCTTGGTCAACATATCCATATCAGTATCAGTATCAGTCTCAACGTCCGTCCCAGCGTCAGTTTCTGTGTCAGTCTCAGTGAAAATCCCCGATGAACAAACATGAGTGGTAAACCAGGTTGAATGTTATTCCTGTGGATGGACTAACCAATTTATTATTACGTACATGAGTATTTCCTTGAGATGATTTAAATTCATGAGCTACTTGAATTCGAACAATGAAATATAAGCCCTTTATGCGATGTCGCTCAGACGTCCGACTGTGGCACTCTTGTTATTTACTTTTGATATAAGCCCTTTATGTGATGTCGTTCAGACGTCCGACTGTGGCACTCTTGTTATTTACTTTTGATATAAGCTCTTTATGTGATGTCGCTCAGACGTCCGACTGTGGCACTCTTATTATTTACTTTTGATATAAGCCCTTTATGTGATGTCGCTCAGACGTCCGACTGTGGCACTCTTGTTATTTACTTTTGATATAAGCCCTTTATGTGATGTCGCTCAGACGTTCGACTGTGGCACTCTTGTTATTTACTTTTGATATAAGCCCTTTATGTGATGTCGCTCAGATGTCCGACTGTGGCACTCTTGTTATTTACTTTTGATATAAGCCCTTTATGTGATGTCGCTCAGACGTCCGACTGTGGCACGCACTATCGTTTATATTCCAATATGAGCCCTTTATGTGGTGTCGCCCTGACGCCCGACTGCGGCATTATTAATTTATTTTACCTTTCGAGGCGTCGCTTCAGACACTCGTGTCAGGACCCCGACTCGATGTCACATCGATCTAGCCTGTAGCACCTCATATCACTTTGCGGCCTCACGCACGGTATCCCCACGGGTGTCGCCTTACCTTTTCCCGGGACCGTTTGCGCCTTTTGGCTCACGTATATGATAGTGTCGCTAGCATCCATATGATAAGGAGCCCGGGCTGACATGACTAGTCGTAAACCCAAAGTGGCACAGACTTACAGGGACAGGCATTCATGACCCAGCCTCGAACGTGTCGGTCAACAGCAAGTGGGTCCGGGCTGTAGCACTGGGCTAGCAGGACTCCGGTAAACCGGGCTGTAGCGGGCTAACAGGACTCCGATACTCAATGCGTGACATTTTCCCGAAGGGACAGACACCGGAACGAGGAAGGACACATGCCGGCCAGCCTAAGTGTTCCAGAGAAGTAGCAAGCTACCATGGCTCAGCGGTAACACTAGGAGACATTTCCCGGTAAGAGGGGCTACTAAAGATAAACAACTAGGAAGTCAGATCCCACACATACCAAGCATTTCAATCATACACACAATATGCTCGATATGTGCAAATACAACGAAGCATCACAACATGACTCTATGACACAAGTACTTTATTTAAGGCTTAGAGAGCCATACATAACATACACAAAGGTACGGGTCACACGACCCAGCATTCAAGTCATACAGTCATACAAACCAGCAGCGGAAGTAACTTGTCTGAGTACAGACAACTAGTAAAATAAAAGAGGCTTGGACAGCCTAACTATACTACGTGGTCCTTCACAAGCTCAGGGTCACCACCTGGGCCTTTAGCCTACTCATTGATGTCAACGTCTACATAGAACCCATCAGAAGGGGTTGCAGCGTCTTCTGTAAAAATGTAAATTATAGCAACATGAGTACAAAGGTACTCAGCAAGACTTACATCAGATCCTACATACATGCATATTATCAAGAAGGGTTGGTGGGGTTATTGCAGCAAGCCAGCTTTGACTCTTGGCTAGACTATCCTACGATACTTCAACTTGAAATGGTTTTGCGCACACGAGTCCACTACTCACCACTTCAATACACTACCGAGGATCCGCCTCCGTCTTCCTACGAAAGAGCCATCCTCGGCACTCACACTTATCTTGAGGCTTTTAGTAGTTTCCATTTACTTGTCTATGAACTGTATAGGCAACCAAGTAGTCCTTTACCGCGGACGCGGCTATTCGAATAGATCATGATAACCCTGCAGGGGTGTACTTCTTCATGCATGTTTCCACCACTTAGCGTCTGCACACGACATGTGCTCGGCAAACTTCAAGCGAAAGCCGACGTGGGTGTAGACCACGACCTACCTAAACACTTAAGCCTCTAGTCCAGGTTTATCGCCTATCCAGGTTCCATCCGCAGGGAGTCCGGCCGAGGTTTCCCATACGGCCCCGAACGATGTGAACAGGGTTCCCGAGATACCTAACGGGTATTCGGTACACCCGGCCACGTACCTACCGCATCACAGCCCACCCCTATGGTCAGCGCTGTCCACGGCCTCCAGTAGGCTACAAACACCAGAAACTACTTGCAACTCCTGGACAGAGAGCTAGGGTGAATAAGAAGTCGAGCGGGGTCATATTTCAGGGCCCAATGCATGGTAGTAACTGTATCTTAAATCACACATACAGATCTCAGTGCTTAAGGTCGGCTTCAATGAAACAACCCACCATGTACTCCTACATGGCCTCTCATCGATACCTTTACCAAATCGTGTTCACCACACCACTCTCATTACCGACATAATCATTTCACTCTAGCCCATCACCCAGATGAACCAGACCTGACACGACTCTAAGCATAGCAGGCATAGCAAGGTAGGAACAACACATACATATGGCTCAAACAACTCCTACACATGCTAGTGGGTTTCATCTAGTTACTGTGCCAATGACAGGTCATGCAGAGGAAATGGGTTCAACTACCGTAGCACACAGCAGTTTGAAACGCGTTGTCTTAATGCAGTAAAAGAGAGCAGGAGCGAGAACATGGGATTGTATCGATATGATCAAATGGTTGGTTGCTTGCCTGATGGTTCGATGCACTGATACGGTTCTTCGTTAGGGTAATCACGGTACTCCTCGGAGGCAGAACCTGTCGCAAAGGACACCGATACACAACCATCACCAAACAATGTGCAACAATATGATGCATGCATGAAACATGGCAATATGAGTGTGTTGGGCTAATGCAACTAAAACCAGAAGGGTTTGAACCAATTTGAATCAAAGATTCAAATTTCAAACTCAAACATGGCCTTTTAAAGTGCTTTTCCTTGTTCTGCATTAAACATCAAGTTAACTTGTTTAGTCATGCATGAAAATAGTACAGATGGATAGATTGGATTTTTCTGATCATTTTTCATATATAATTTGTCTGATTTGGAGTTACAGAATAAAAGTTATGAATTTTTGAAGTTTAAATTATATTCTGGAATTTCCTGATTTAATTTAATTCCAGAAATATATATATTGCGCCAGCATGACGTCAGCACGACGTCAGCGGTCAACTGCGGCTGGCTGGGGTCAAACCTGACGTGTGGGGTCCACACGTCAGTGACAGGGGGGTTTAACAGGGTTAGTTTAATCCTAATTAAGAGTTAGTGGCGCTGGGGCCCACTGGTCAGTGGCAGGGGGGTTAATTAACAGCGATTAGTACTAAGCTAACCACTTGGCCGACGGGGCCCACGCGTCAGTGACTCTGGGGGGTCAAACCCCAGGTCGAACAGGTCAAACCCGCCGGCGGTTAGTCGCCGGCGAGGTCCGCGGCGTACATGTGCCTCGGGTTTCCTCTGTGGTGCTCCAAACGGCGTGCGGCTAGGTGCGTTGGAAAGCTAGCTCGATGGCGCGTCGGGCGGTGGCCGTGGCTGGGCCTGGGGTGGCCGGAGTCGACGGCGGCGAGCTCGGCTGCGGCCGCCGGGGTTCGGTCGTGCACGGAAACGGGGTTGGAGCTCAAAGGCGAGCGAAGCAAGGCGCTAGGGATGCTCTACGGGGCCTTACGAACTTGTTGGACTCGCCGGGGTGACCAAATGGTCACCGGAGCTGCGTCGACGGCGAGCTCGGCGACGGCAGAGGTTCGGTCGTGGTGGGAAACGGGGTTACGGCGCGGGAACGAGGGGGAGAAGAGAGGGAAACGGTGGCGGAGCTCACCGCGGTTGCAGCGGGCGTCGAAGCGGGCTCAGGGACGCACTGGAGACGGCGAATCGACGGCGATGGTGGTCGGAGCCCGAGGAGGAAGACGATGGCGACGGCGGCTCCACAGGGCGTCCGGCATCTTGTGGCTTGACGGAGAGCTTCAGGGCGAGGGGGCGGAGCTCCTGCGCGAGTCAGGGAGGCGAGGGGAGGCCGGTAGCGGCGGCTATGGCGAACGGCGGCGATGGGTGCGTTCGGACGCGGGAGTGAGAGAGCGAGGGAGAGGAGAGGAAGAACCGGGGGAGAGTGAGAGAGTACGGGGGGGCGTGGCGTCGTTCCAGGGCATCCAGACAAGGAGGGGAGAGGCAGGCAGGCAGGCGAGCTGGTGGCGTGGCGCGGTGGCGCGCGCGCGCGCCGGGCACACTCCCCTCCCTCTGTCGAGGACGAAGACGACAGAGGAGGAGGCGGGCTGGGCCGCCTGCTGGCTGGGCCGGCCAACTACTGCTGGGCTGCACAGGGAGGAGCCCCAGGTAGGCTTCTCCTTCTTTATTTATTTTTGTTTTCTAATTTCTGTCATTTGTTTTGATTTAAATAATATATTAAATCAATTTATTACCTTATGCCAATTTTTGCAGGAGCTAGATATATTATTCCAAAGCTCCCCAACAGGTGGCATAATTTTTGGACATATATTAATATATATAACTAATATATTTCCAATGCAAATAGTTATGCATTAATTCCAAATGCCCAAAATAAATACCTATGAGCTCTTAAAAATATTGGTTTGATTTTTATCTCTGTCCAATATTTTCAGAGAGCAACATGAGCATTTTCTTGGACCCTTTTGGAGAAATTTTTATTTGGGTCATTTTCAAAATGATTCTGAGGGTTTCACAAATCCCCATTTCAAGTTTCTGATGAAAGAGTAAACATGATGCAACACTCTAATGCATGACTAGCTAGGGTGTGACAACTCGGTTGGTCGTCAGTTATTACATTGGGATTTCGGGAGGACTACCGGCTGACTTCCTTTTTATTTAGTGCAATTTTACTATCTGAGTGTGCATTACTAATCTGCTCATGTGCATCATGTTTGCATTTTTATATCTTATGTCCAAACTGTCTTGCGAGTACTTTCAAAGTACTCACCTGGCTTGTTGATTTGGCCAGATGTTGACGAAGGCGATCTTATGGATGAAGAGTTCGATAGCGAGTCCAACGCCTAGAGGAGTCCCAGTCAGTCCCGTGTGATCCTGGAATTGGTCACTTGTATTATATACGCTTCCGCTACCCAGAATAAAAGTCCTCGAGCCTCACTCCAACGCTCGATGAGTTGTAAGATTTAGGAGTCATGTCACCCACTTCACTGTGACATATCCACCACCACTATTATTACGAGTCAGGAGTTATACCACCATACCCCTTGTGTCATATCCACCTTTATGTACTATATCGGCGTGCTTGTAATAAATAGTTGAGCAGCCTCAGCTCAACCCTGTATAATATTTAGTACTTCTGGATTTGTGTATCAAGGATTTTTCTACCAGTAAAAAGGATTCTTCTATGTTGGTCCGATAAAAGGGTCGGTTTCTCAATAAATGTTTTATTGGAAAACCGGTCTTGACAGAGGGTGACCCAGGGGACCAGGAAGGGCCCTCGGCGCAAGGCCATCATAAACTCGTCATCTGAAGACGATGAGGCAGATCCCTCCCATGGAGATGGGGGAAACACGAGGAAATTCCGCCTCCCTGCACTGGGGAGGAGAAGAAAAGGAAGGCCGCCCTGGCAAGGGAGGCTAGAACACCCACGAAGGGAAAGGCGTCCCTTCCGGATTACTCCAGCACGGCCGCCTATAGCGAGGAGGAGTGGCTGCCCAGGGGCAACCCCTAGTAAGATCATAAGTACCCGCACTCTGTTATGTTTTAGTGCGACTTCTCTTCATAGTCTGTTATAACGCCGAACACGTATGTGCAGTCCGGCCAGGGCCCATCTCGAGGTATCCTCTTCAGATGGGTCTTTGAGCGATTCGGCGATGAATTCACTCCCAACGGCCACTTCCCCTCGGCCTGCGGATGACATGGAGGTGTTGTCCCAAAAGCTCCCATAGCAGGGGGAGGCGACTGTGGAGACGCCCCAAGGCGAAATTCCAGGCGCCGGGCACACGGGGTGTAAGCTCTGAAGGAAATATGCCCTAGAGGCAATAATAAAGTTATTATTTATTTCCTTATATCATGATAAATGTTTATTATTCATGCTAGAATTGTATTAACTGGAAACATAATACATGTGTGAATACATAGACAAACAGAGTGTCACTAGTATGCCTCTACTTGACTAGCTCGTTGATCAAAGATGGTTATGTTTCCTAGCCATAGACATGATTTGTCATTTGATTAAGGGGATCACATCATTAGGAGAATGATGTGATTGACTTGACCCATTCCGTTAGCTTAGCACTCGATCGTTTAGTATGTTGCTATTGCTTTCTTCATGACTTATACATGTTCCTATGACTATGAGATTATGCAACTCCCGTTTACCGGAGGAACACTTTGTGTGCTACCAAACATCACAATGTTACTAGGTGATTATAAAGGTGCTCTACAGGTGTCTCCAAAGGTACTTGTTGGGTTGGCGTATTTCGAGATTAGGATTTGTCACTCCGATTGTCGGAGAGGTATCTCTGAGCCCACTCAGTAATACACATCACTATAAGCCTTGCAAGCATTGTGACTAATGAGTTAGTTGCGGGATGATGTATTTCGGAACGAGTAAAGAGACTTGCCGGTAACGAGATTTAACTAGGTATCGAGATACCGACGATCGAATCTCGGGCAAGTCATACCGATGACAAAGGGAACATCGTATGTTGTTATGCGGTCTGACCGATAAAGATCTTCGTAGAATATGTGGGAACCAATATGAGCATCCAGGTTCCGCTATTGGTTATTGACCCGAGAGGTGTCTGGGTCATGTCTACATAGTTCTCGAACCCGTAGGGTCCGCACGCTTAACGTTACGATGACAGTTATATTATGAGTTTATATGTTTTGATGTACCGAAGGTTGTTCGGAGTCCCAGATGTGATCACAGACATGACGAGGAGTCTCGAAATGGTCGAGACATAAAGATTGATATATTGGAAGCCTATGTTTGGACATCGGAAGTGTTCCGGGTGAAATCGGGATTTTTCCGGAGTACCGGGAGGTTACCGGAACCCCCCGGTAACTTAATGGGCCATAGTGGGCCTAGGTGGAAGAGAGGAGAGGAGCCCAGGGCGGGGCCGCGCCCCCCCCCCCCCAGTCCAAATAGGACAAGAAGAGGGGGGCGGCGCCCCCCTTCCCTTCCTCCCCTCCACCTCTTCCCCCTTCCTCTCCTAGCCCAACATGGAAAGGGGGGAGTCCTACTCCCGATAGGAGTAGGACTCCTCCTGGCGCGCCTCTCCTCCCTTGGCCGGCGGCCTCCCCCTTGCTCCTTTATATACGGGGGCAGGGGGGCACCTCTCAACACACAATTGATCAACGATCTTTTAGCCGTGTGCGGTGCCCCCCTCCACCATATTACACGTCGATAATATCGTAGCGGTGCTTAGGCGAAGCCCTGTGTCGGTAGAACATCATCATCGTCACCACGCCATCGTGCTGACGAAACTCTCCCTCAACACTCGGCTGGATCGGAAGTCGAGGGACGTCATCGAGCTGAACGTGTGCTGAACTCGGAAGTGCCGTGCGTTCGGTACTTGATCGGTCGGATCGTGAAGACGTACGACTACATCAACCGCGTTGTTTTAAACGCTTCCACTATCGGTCTATGAGGGTACGTGGACAACACTCTCCCCTCTTGTTGCTATGCATCACCATGATCTTGCGTGTGCGTAGGAAATTTTTTGAAATTACTACGTTCCCCAACAGTGGAATCAGAGCCTGGTTTTATGTGTTGATGTTATGCACGAGTAGAACACAAGTGAGTTGTGGGTGATATAAGTCATACTGCTTACCAGCATGTCATACTTTGGTTCGGCGGTATTGTGAGATGAAGCGGCCCAGACCGACAGTACGCGTACGCTTGCGCGAGACTGGTTTCACAGTTGCGAGCACTCGTTGCTTAAAGGTGACCGGCGGGTGTCTGTCTCTCTCACTTTAGTTGAACCGAGTGTGGCTACGCCCGGTCCTTGCGAAGGTTAAAACAGCACCAACTTGACAAACTATCGTTGTGGTTTTGATGCGTAGGTAAGAAAGGTTCTTGCTAAGCCCGTAGCAGCCATGTAAAACTTGCAACCACAAAGTAGAGGGCGTCTAACTTGTTTTTGTAGGGCATGTTGTGATGTGATATGGTCAAGACATGATGCTATATTTTATTTTATGAGATGATCATGTTTTGTAACCGAGTTATCGGCAACTGGCAGGAGCCATATGGTTGTCGCTTTATTGCATGCAATGCAATCGCCATGTAATTGTTTTACTTTATCACTAAGCGGTAGCGATAGTCGTAAAAGCAATAGTTGGCGAGACGACAATGATGCTACGATGGAGATCAAGGTGTCGCGCCGGTGAGGATGGTGATCATGATGGTGCTTCGGAGATGGAGATCACAAGCACAAGATGATGATGGCCATATCATATCACTTATATTGATTGCATGTGATGTTTATCTTTTATGCATCTTATCTTGCTTTGATTGACGGTAGCATTATAAGATGATCTCTCACTAAAATTTCAAGATAAAAGTGTTCTCCCTGAGTATGCACCGTTGCGAAAGTTCTTCGTGCTGAGACACCACGTGATGATCGGGTGTGATAGGCTCTACGTTCAAATACAACGGGTGCAAAACAGTTGCACACGCGGAATACTCAGGTTAAACTTGACGAGCCTAGCATATGGAGATATGGCCTCGGAACACGGAGACCGAAAGGTCGAGCGTGAATCATATAGTAGATATGATCAACATAGTGATGTTCACCATTGAAACTACTCCATCTCACGTGATGATCGGACATGGTTTAGTTGATTTGGATCACGTAATCACTTAGATGATTAGAGGGATGTCTATCTAAGTGGGAGTTCTTAAGTAATATGATTAATTGAACTTGAATTTATCATGAACTTAGTACCTGATAGTATCTTACTTGTCTATGTTAATTGTAGATAAATGGCCCGTGCTGTTGTTCCATTGAATTTTAATGCGTTCCTTGAGAAAGCAAAGTTGAAAGATGATGGTAGCAATTACACGGACTGGGTCCGTAACTTGAGGATTATCATCATTGCTGCACAGAAGAATTACGTCCTGGAAGCACCGCTGGGTGCCAGGCCTGCTGCAAGAGCAACACCAGAAGTTATGAACGTCTGGCAGAGCAAAGCTGATGACTACTCGATAGTTCAGTGTGCCGTGCTGTACGGCTTAGAACCGGGTCTTCAACGACGTTTTGAACGTCATGGAGCATATGAGATGTTCTAGGAGTTGAAGTTAATATTTCAAGCAAATGCCCGGATTGAGAGATATGAAGTCTCCAATAAGTTCTACAGCTGCAAGATGGAAGAGAATAGTTCTGTCAGTGAGCATATACTCAAAATGTCTGGGTATAATAATCACTTGATTCAACTGGGAGTTAATCTTCCGGATAATAGCGTCATTGACAGAATTCTTCAATCACTGCCACCAAGCTACAAGAGCTTCGTGATGAACTATAACATGCAAGGGATGAATAAGACAATTCCCGAGCTCTTCGCAATGCTAAAGGCAGCGGAGGTAGAAATCAAAAAGGAGCATCAAGTGTTGATGGTCAATAAGACCACTAGTTTCAAGAAAAAGGGCAAAGGGGAGAAGAAGGGGAACTTCAAGAAGAATAGCAAACAAGTTGTTGTTCAGGAGAAGAAACCCAAGTCTGGACCTAAGCCTGAAACTGAGTGCTTCTACTGCAAGCAGACTAGTCACTGGAAGCGGAATTGCCCCAAGTATTTGGCGGATAAGAAGGATGGCAAGGTTAACAAAGGTATATGTGATATACATGTTATTGATGTGTACCTTACTAATGCTCGCAGTAGCACCTGGGTATTTGATATTGGTTCTGTTGCTAATATTCGCAACTCGAAACAGGGGCTACGGATTAAGCGAAGATTGGCTAAGGACGAGGTGACGACGCGCGTGGGAAATGGTTCCAAAGTCGATGTGATCGCGGTCGGCACGCTACCTCTACATCTACCTTCGGGATTAGTTTTAGACCTAAATAATTGTTATTTGGTGCCAGCGTTAAGCATGAACATTATATCTGGATCTTGTTTGATGCGAGACGGTTATTCATTTAAATCAGAGAATAATGGTTGTTCTATTTATATGAATAATATCTTTTATGGTCATGCACCCTTGAAGAGTGGTCTATTTTTGTTGAATCTCGATAGTAGTGATAGACATATTCATAATATTGAAGCCAAAAGATGCAGAGTTGATAATGATAGTGCAACATTTTTGTGGCACTGCCGTTTAGGTCATATCGGTGTAAAGCGCATGAAGAAACTCCATACTGATGGACTTTTGGAATCACTTGATTATGAATCACTTCGTACTTGCGAACCGTGCCTCGTGGGCAAGATGAATAAAACACCGTTCTCCGGAACTATGGAGAGAGCAATAGATTTATTGGAAATCATACATATAGATGTATGTGGTCCGATGAATATTGAGGCTCGTGGCGGATATTGTTATTTTCTCACCTTCACAGATGATTTGAGCAGATATGGGTATATCTACTTAATGAAACATAAGTCTGAAACATTTGAAAAGTTGCGTAATGGTGTGTCCGAACGTCGTAATCGTACTTTACTAGATATGGTGCGATATATGATGTCTCTTACTGATTTACCGCTATCGTTTTGGGGTTATGCTTTAGAGACGGCTGCATTCACTCTAAATAGGGAACCATCAAAATCCGTTGAAACGACACCTTATGAACTATGGTTTGGCAAGAAACCAAAGTTGTCGTATCTTAAAGTTTGGGATTGCAATGCTTATGTGAAGAAACTTCAACCTGATAAGCTCGAACCTAAATCGGAGAAATGTGTCTTCATAGGATACCCAAAGGAGACTGTTGGGCACACCTTCTATCACAGATCCGAAGGCAAGACATTCGTTGCTAAGAATGGATCCTTTCTAGAGAAGGAGTTTCTCTCGAAAGAAGTGAGTGTGAGGAAAGTAGAACTTGATGAGGTAACTGTACCTGCTCCCTTATTAGAAAGTAGATCATCACAGAAACCAGTTTCTGCGACACCTACGCCAATTAGTGGGGAAGTTAATGATAATGATCATGAAACTTCAGATCAAGTTATTACTGAACCTCGTAGGTCAACCAGATTAAGATCCGCACTAGAGTGGTACGGTAATCCTGTTCTGGAGGTTATGTTACTAGACCATGACGAACCTACGAACTATGAAGAAGCGATGGTGAGCCCAGATTCCGCAAAATGGCTTGAAGCCATGAAATCCGAGATGGGATCCATGTATGAGAACAAAGTATGGACTTTGGTTGACTTGCCCGATGATCGGCAAGCCATTGAAAATAAATGGATCTTCAAGAAGAAGACTGACGCTGACGATAATGTTACTGTCTATAAAGCTCAACTTGTTGTGAAAGGTTTTTGACAAGTTCAAGGGATTTACTACGATGAGACCTTCTCACCCGTAGCGATGCTTAAGTCTGTCCGAATCATGTTAGCAATTGCCGCATTTTATGATTATGAAATTTGGCAAATGGATGTCAAAACTACATTCCTAAATGGATTTCTGGAAGAAGAGTTGTATATGATGCAACCGGAAGGTTTTGTCGATCCAAAGGGAGCTAACAAAGTGTGCAAGCTCCAGCGATCCATTTATGGACTGGTGCAAGCCTCTCGGAGTTGGAATAAACACTTTGCTAGCGTGATCAAAGCATTTGGTTTTATACAGACTTTTGGAGAAGCCTGTATTTACAAGAAAGTGAGTGGGAGCTCAGTAGCATTTCTGATATTATATGTGGATGACATATTGCTGATTGGAAATGATATAGAATTTCTGGATAGCATAAAAGGATACTTGAATAAAAGTTTTTCAATGAAAGACCTCGGTGAAGCTGCATATATATTGGGCACCAAGATCTATAGAGATAGATCAAGACGCTTAATTGGACTTTCACAAAGCACAGACCTTGACAAAGTTTTGAAGAAGTTCAAAATGGACCAAGCAAAGAAAGGGTTCTTGCCTGTACTACAAGGTGTGAGATTGAGTAAGACTCAATGCCCGACCACTGCAGAAGATAGAGAGAAGATGAAAGATGTTCCCTATGCTTCAGCCATAGGCTCTATCATGTATGCAATGTTGTGTACCAGACCTGATGTGTGCCTTGCTATAAGTTTAGTAGGGAGGTACCAAAGTAATCTAGGAGTGGATCACTGGACAGCGGTCAAGAACATCCTGAAATACCTGAAAAGGATTAAGGATATGTTTCTCGTTTATGGAGGTGACAAAGAGCTCATCGTAAATGGTTACGTTGATGCAACCTTTCACACTGATCCGGACGATTCTAAATCGCAAACCGGATACGTGTTTACATTGAACGGTGGAGCTGTCAGTTGGTGCAGTTCTAAGCAAAGTGTCGTGGCGGGATCTACATGTTAAGCGGAGTACATAGCTGCTTTGGAAGCAGCAAATGAAGGAGTCTGGATGAAGGAGTTCATATACGATCTAGGTGTCATATCTAGTGCATCGGGACCAATGAAAATCTTTTGTGACAATACTGGTGCAATTGCCTTAGCAAAGGAATCCAGATTTCACAAGAGAACCAAGCACATCAAAAGACGCTTCAATTCCATCCGGGATTTAGTCCAGGTGGGAGACATAGAAATTTGCAAGATACATACGGATCTGAATGTTGCAGACCCGTTGACTAAGCCTCTTCCACGAGCAAAACATGATCAGCACCAAGACTCCATGGGTGTAAGAATCATTACTGTGTAATATAGATTATTGACTCTAGTGCAAGTGGGAGACTAAAGGAAATATGCCCTAGAGGCAATAATAAAGTTATTATTTATTTCCTTATATCATGATAAATGTTTATTATTCATGCTAGAACTGTATTAACTGGAAACATAATACATGTGTGAATACATAGACAAACAGAGTGTCACTAGTATGCCTCTACTTGACTAGCTCGTTGATCAAAGATGGTTATGTTTCCTAGCCATAGACATGAGTTGTCATTTTATTAACGGGATCACATCGTTAGGAGAATGATGTGATCGACTTGACCCATTCCGTTAGCTTAGCACTCGATCGTTTAGTATGTTGCTATTGCTTTCTTCATGACTTATAGATGTTCCTATGACTATGAGATTATGCAACTCCCGTTTACCGGAGGAACACTTTGTGTGCTACCAAACGTCACAACGTTACTGGGTGATTATAAAGGTGCTCTACATGTGTCTCCAAAGGTACTTGTTGGGTTGGCGTATTTCGAGATTAGGATTTGTCACTCCGATTGTCGGAGAGGTATCTCTGGGCCCACTCAGTAATACACATCACTATAAGCCTTGCAAGCATTGTGACTAATGAGTTAGCTGTGGGATGATGTATTATGGAACGAGTAAAGAGACTTGCCGGTAACGAGATTGAACTAGGTATCGAGATACCGACGATCGAATCTCGGGCAAGTAACATACCGATGACAAAGGGAACAACGTATGTTGTTATGCGGTCTGACCGATAAAGATCTTCGTAGAATATGTGGGAACCAATATGAGCATCCAGGTTCCGCTATTGGTTATTGACCGGAGAGGTGTCTCGGTCATGTCTACATAGTTCTCGAACCCGTAGGGTCCGCACGCTTAACGTTACGATGACAGTTATATTATGAGTTTATATCTTTTGATGTACTTAAGGTTGTTCGCAGTCCCAGATGTGATCACGGACATGACGAGGAGTCTCGAAATGGTCGAGACATAAAGATTGATATATTGGAAGCCTATGTTTGGACATCGGAAGTGTTCCAGGTGAAATCGGGATTTTTCCGGAGTACCAGGAGGTTACCGGAACCCCCCGGTAACTTAATGGGCCATAGTGGGCCTAGGTGGAAGAGAGGAGAGGAGCCCAGGGCAGGGCCGCACGCCCCTCCCCCCCCCCCCAGTCCGAATAGGACAAGGAGAGGGGGGCGGCGCCCCCCCTTCCCTTCCTCCCCTCCACCTCTTCCCCCTTCCTCTCCTAGCCCAACATGGAAAGGGGGGAGTCCTACTCCCGGTAGGAGTAGGACTCCTCCTAGCGCGCCTCTCCTCCCTTGGCCGGCGGCCTCCCCCTTGCTCCTTTATAAACGGGGGCAGGGGGGCACCTCTCAACACACAATTGATCAACGATCTTTTAGCCGTGAGCGGTGCCCCCCTCCACCATATTACACCTCGATAATATCGTAGCGGTGCTTAGGCGAAGCCCTGTGTCGGTAGAACATCATCGTCGTCACCACGCCATCGTGCTGACGAAACTCTCCCTCAACACTCGGCTGGATCGGAGTTCGAGGGACGTCATCGAGCTGAACGTGTGCTGAACTCGGAGGTGCTGTGCGTTCGGTACTTGATCGGTCGGATCGTGAAGACGTACGACTACATCAACCGCGTTGTTTTAAACGCTTCCGCTATCGGTCTACGAGGGTACGTGGACAACACTCTCCCCTCTCATTGCGATGCATCACCATGATATTGCGTGTGCGTAGGAAATTTTTTGAAATTACTACGTTCCCCAACAAGATCCCCTTGGGTTATGCCGACGAGAGCCGCAACAAGTTGGACTCTCAGCCGGACACTGTACCAGAACCTCCAAGGGTTCTGGATTCGAGCAGGCAGCCCCTCGCTAAGGAGGGCGAGCCGACCGTTCCGATGACTTCCGTTGCGCCAGAGGCGCCAGACAGTCTGCTGGAAGTGCTTCGCGGCGCTTCCATGGAAGAAGAGCACCGTACTCTTATGAGTGCGGTGATTCAGAAGGTTCGGTCCTCCAAGAGCGGATTGACCGAAGCCTGCACCGGCCTCCTGACAGGCTTTGAGGTAAGCAATTAAAAGTGTGAGAAATTATCACCCAATAGGCAGTAGCCCCTGATACTCTGTTTGGTGTTCGGAAAGAAAAGCCAAACGGAGGGACAATTCTAATCCGCAGGAGTCTAATAGTAGGTGTCTATGTGAATAAGCAGGCGGTGCTGCTTGCCGCTGCTGCCCGCACAGCCGAGGTCACCGGACTCAAACGGGACCTGGAGCAGGCTCAAGAAGAGCTCAGCCTCACAAAGAGGCAGCTCAAAGAGAACAAAGGTAAGTGATACCTCGTTCACATGTCATATAGAGTAACAAAATTGGTGACGCTAAAAAAGCGTCATGATTTTGTAATAGGGGCCACGACCAAAGTGGCGTCCCTGAAGAAAGCGCTATCCGAGGCCGAAAACAAGGCGACCATGGAGTGCATTGAACGTGAAAAGCAAAATGCTAGGGTGGGCGAGGTACAGCAAGAGCTCCAGGAGCTCGGCAAGAAGTTCGAGTCCGTGGAGCATGACTTCAAGATGAAGGAGTCTGAGCTTGCGAAGGCCCTTTTGAGCATGAAAGACGCCAAGGCCGAAGCCGAAAAGGCCCAGCAGGAAACCCAGGCGGCCAAGAAGATAGCGGCGGGTAAGACATTTTTTATGCAAAGCAAGCATGTGGAGGAGACATTTCTTTTACTTACCCAAATTCGGAGCTCTCCAGGGGCATTACAGATCTGCCACGCAGCATATCGGATGCCGCGGAGTTCTACCGTGCCGAAGAGGGGAGCTCAACAGAGAAGCTGTCCTGGTCCCAGTATGCTGGAGCCGAACACCCGATGCCTCTGAGTGACCAATTGAAGCAGTTGGTGGAACTCCAAGGGCGGCCGAAGTGGCTATGAAAGATTTCATAGTCCGGATGTGGCCTGGTGAGCCCCTGCCCGCCAGCTACTTCGGCCTGATAAAGCGAATGGTAAATGCCTGTCCGCGGCTTGAAGTGATCAAGAGATCCTTTTGCATTGAGGGTGCCCATCGGGCCTTTGCCCGTGCGAAGGTGCATTGGGGCAAGCTGGATGCGGAGAAGCTGGTGAAGGATGGACCGCCGGAGGGCAAGGTGCATCGCTATCCCGAGAAATATTATGATGGCGTACTGAAAGGCGCTCGCCTCGTGGCCGATGAGTGTACCAAGGACACAATCTTTGAGTGAATACACTCCTGTCATTTTTGTAATATAAAAACAACGTTGTTCGCGCTATATAGCGCTTTGTTGATTTAAAATATTATCTTCTGTGCGGCTGTTTATTAAAGTCTGAAAGTAGGCCAGTCGTCGGCTTCTGCCCCCACATAACTAGTACTAGGGTGTTCGTGGAAACCCAAAACACTCATTTATCCAAATTTTTGGTGCGTGAAGGAGGTGTTTGGCGTAGCGAACAAGGCAATCGGACTATGCGGCTTTATAACTCTCACTTAGCCGTAGAAGTCTATAATTTTAAATTGCGGCGAAGCCCCTAGAATTTGGAAAGCCGAATTGGGGCGCTATACACGCCTAAATTGGACGAGGCCGATTCCTCGCCTAAAGCGGAAAAATCTTTAACGATTTTGAGACCTCTTGAACAGCGACCAGCTCTCGCCGCATCATGACAGTCAGTTTTCGGCTTTCTCTACTGAGGTGCTCGTCCGGAAGAACCGGGACACAATCGCAGTAGTTCTCCTTGCGCTACCTTAGCCGATATAACGGAACGTAAGGTACCAAAACAAGGCAGCCAGGCAAACCCAACTATTGACCCAAGACATGATTCGGAGCCAATGCATATGGTGCTATAAGTTCGGGGTGTCGCACTGTTGAAAGTGTTCGGACTTATCTTGCCGTATTATGGGGCGCTATAAGAAGCCCCTGGCAAACTGAACGTACCAAGATGTACGGATTCAATATTGAATAAACATTTATAGAAAAAATGTGAGGATAAGAATAATAAGCTGACGCTATATATTGTTTCCCATTATAAGACAATACGTATGGGCGTATGTGTACAATTGATGCGTTAAGCATAATGAAAATAGGACTATTTGACATGTCCTATCCAAGGGCGGGCCGCATATAGGTATATAAAACAGGTATAACGATCATTAACAGATACCACCTGAGTATTCCCTTTGTGCGCAAAGCCTTTTGCCTCCTTGGTTTTCCCTCCTGTAAGGAATCCGGTGATCTAGCTCTCTGAAGAGGCTGCCCGGATGTAGGTTCCTGAAAGATGAAGGGGGTTATTAAAGTATGTTGCAGCTGAACTGCACTGTTGACCGCATCACTATTGTGCCTCCGCCTATGCCCATGGTATTTCGAGTGCGTAATTGTGTACGTGTGGCACGAATGCCGCTGTAATCGGGCTGGAGCGGAGGCTGGACTGCTAGTCGCGCTCCTGTTGCCGGGTACTCCGGACTCGCTTGACGGTGTTTAGGGTTGTTGTCGCCGGATTGGTGGTTTGCCGGAGAAGGCTGCTTTGTACATCTGCTGCGAGGGCTGCAGTATGCTCTTTTGTACGGAGAGAGCGGTCCGTATTTCCATTGACTGTTATAACCCCACGAGGTCCTGGCATCTTGAGCTTGAGGTATGCATAGTGTGGTACCGCATTGAATCGAGCGAATGCGGTTCGTCCAAGCAATGCATGATAACCAATACGGAAAGGGACAATATCGAAGATTAACTCCTCACTTCGGAAGTTATCCGGGGATCCGAAGACCACTTCCAGTGTTATGGAGCCCGTGCAGTGGGCCTCTACACCTGGAATTACACCTTCGAAGGTGGTTTTGGTGGGCTTGATCCTTGAAGGGTCGATGCCCATTTTGCGCACTGTGTCCTGATAAAGCAGGTTCAGGCTGCTGCCGCCGTCCATAAGGACTCGCGTGAGGTGGAATCCGTCAATGATTGGGTCTAAGACCAATGCGGCTGAACCGCCGTGACGGATACTGGTAGAGTGATCCCTACGATCAAAGGTGATCGGACAGGCTGACCATGGGTTGAACTTTGGGGCGACTGGCTCCATCGCATAGACGTCCCACAGTGCTCGCTTTCGTTCCCGTTTGAGAATGTGGGTGGCGTAGATCATGTTGACCGTTTTCACCTGGGGAGGAAATTTCTTCTGTCCCCCCGTGTTTGGACGCCGGGGCTCCTCGTCATCGTCATTGTGCAGCCCCTTGTCCTTGTTCTCAGCATTTATTTTACCGGCCTGCTTGAACACCCAGCATTCTCTGTTAGTGTGGTTTGCTGGCTTATCCGGGGTGCCGTGAATTTGGCATGAGCGATCAAGTATGCGGTCCAGACTGGATGGTCCCTGATTGTTTCTTTTGAACAGCTTTTTCCGCTGACCGGATTTTGAGCCACTGAATCCGGCGTTGACTAATGTGTCTTCAGTGTTGTCGCCATTGTTTCGACACTTATGTCTGTTGCGCCGTGGCTTGCCATTATTGTTGCGGACATCTGAAGTGCCGGAGTTTATTGGTGTGGTGCTACTGCGAGCCAACCAGCTATCCTCACCTGCGCAAAAGCGGGTCATGAGTGTCGTGAGGGCCGCCATGGATTTTGGTTTTTCCTGGCCGAGGTGTCGGGCGAGCCACTCGTCGCGGATATTATGCTTAAAGGCCGACAGGGCTTCGGCATCTGGACAATCGACAATTTGGTTCTTTTTAGTTAGGAACCGAGTCCAGAATTTTTTGGCTGACTCTACAGGCAGTTGGGTAATGTGGCTCAAGTCATCGGCATCCGATGGTCGCACGTACGTGCCCTGGAAGTCGTCGAGGAACGCGTCCTCCAGGTTTTCCCAACTGCCAATGGAATTTGCCGGCAGGCTATTTAGCCAGTGCCGGGCCGGTCCTTTGAGCTTAAGGGGAAGATACTTGATGGCGTGTAGATCGTCACCGCGGGCCATGTGAATGTGGAGAAGGAAATATTCGATCCATAATGCAGGGTCTGTTGTGCCATCGTATGATTCAATGTTCACGGGTTTGAACCCTTCTGGAAATTCATGATCCATCACTTCGTCAGTGAAGCGGAGGGGGTGTGCGGCGCCTCTATGCCGGGCTATATGGCTACGCAGTTTGAATGAGTCCAGTTGGCTGTGTTCGGCCCGTCCGGACTTGTTGGTAGTGTATCCGGCATGACGATCATCGTCACGTGTCAGGGCGTGCCCCCGTGATCCGTAGATCGATCTTGGTTGTCTTGCCTTGTTTTCCAATATGTCTTGCGGGTCCTGCCTATTGCCCCGGTCCATAGTGTATTGGCGTAGAGGTGCGGGCTGGTATTCGGGCTGATATGCCGGTTTATCCCGGCCACGAGGTGGCCAGTCAGCCGTGTGGCGCTCGAGTCCATATTCCTCGGCTGCCAGGACTTCAGTCCATCTGTCTGTGAGCAGGTCTTGATCAGCTTGGAGCTGCTGCTGCTTCTTTTTCAGGCTCCTTGCAGTGGGCATCAGCCGGCGTTTGAAGCGCTCCTGCTCTACGGGGTCCTCAGGCACGCCGAATTCGTCGTCGCCGAGGCTAATGTCATCTTCGGGGAGGGCCATGTAGTTGTCCTCCTCCAGGTACCCGTCCGTCGCATGTTCGTCTGGGCTGACCTGCCCGTCTTCCTGTTCGGCCTGCTCAAAGGCAGGCTCATCGGGGTTGTATTCATCTTCGGCACCATCCGGATTGTTTTCGTCTCCTGTGCCGGTTTTGCTGTGGCGGGGCTTGGAGCGGCGTCGGTGATGCCCGTGCTTTGCTTTCTTCCTTGAGGGGTTATCCTCCATTGCCTCATCGCCATTGGTTTCTTTCGGAGTGTCCACCATATATATATATATCATATGAGGAGGTGGCTGTCCAGCGCCCCGTGGGCGGTGGTTCTAGTTCATCTCTTGCATCGTCGTCCATACCATCGATGTGTTCAGAGTCGAAGTCAAGCACATCGGTCAAATCGTCGACCGTGGCAATGAAGTGGGTGGTGGGTGGGCAACGAATTCCCTCGTCGCTTGCTTCCCACTCGAGCCGTACATAGTTCGGCCAACAGTCTCCTGACAAAGAGAGAGACTTTAATGAGGTTAGCATGTCGCCAAAGGGCGAGTGCTGGAAGATATCCGCAGCGGTGAACTCCATTACCGGAGCCCAGCCGGAATCGGCGGGCTCGGTGGTGCGCGGTCTGGGACCTACAACCGGACACGAGTCCATGGGTCCGAAGACACAGGCTTCCTTGGGGATGAAGTCTGTGTTCAGCTCTACCGCCGATGAGTGTGCGGCCTCCGGGGCGGGGTCCATCCACCCGCCCTCGGACGATGCAATCTGCCTCGGATTTAGGTCCGGGGCTCCTGCATGTGCGATATCCTGAGTATTATCCAACAGCAGGTCTAAACCGTGCTCATCGCGACTGTTCAACGCTCCTGGCGCAGGGCCGAATCCGTTGAAGATCAAGTCTCCGCGGATATCGGTCGTGTAGTTCAAGTTTCCGAACCTGACCTGATGGTCAGGGGCGTAGCTGTCGATCTGCTCCAGATGGCCAAGCGAATTGGCCCGCAGTGCGAAGCCGCCGAACACGAAGATCTGTCCGGGGAGAAAGGTCTCACCCTGGACCGCATTGTTGTTGATGATTGAAGGAGCCATCGAGCCTTGCAGCGACGACACAGAGGAACTCTCAATGAAAGCACCAATGTCGGTGTCAAAACCGGCGGATCTCGGGTAGGGGGTCCCGATCTGTGCGTCTAAGGCTAATGGTAACAGGAGGCAAGGGACATGATGTTTTACCCAGGTTCGGGCCCTCTCGATGGAGGTAAAACCCTACTTCCTGCTTGATTGATCTTGATGATATGAGTATTACAAGAGTTGATCTACCACGAGATCGTAGAGGCTAAACCCTAGGAGCTAGCCTATGATGATTATGATTGTCCCTATACAGACCAAACCCTCCGGTTTATATAGACACTGGAGGGGGCTAGGGTTTACACAGAGTCGGTTACAAAGAAGGAGATCTAATATCCGGATCACCAAGCTTGTCTTCCACGCAAAGGAGAGTCCCATCCGGACACGGGACGAAGTCTTGAGTCTTGTATCTTCACGGTCCATCAGTCCGGCCAAAGTATATAGTCCGGCTGTCTGGATACCCCCTAATCCAGGACTCCCTCAGCGCCACCAGAGACCAAGAAGGTGTCTGTCAAGGAGGACGGCACAGGGGGGGCTTTTACCATAAGCTCCACCCTCGACAGCAAATAGGAAAGCGAGCTCGTCACCTTCCTGCGGGCGAATGTCGATGTGTTTGCATGGCAAGCCTCGGACATCCCCGGCGTTCCCAGGGAAGTGATTGAGCACCACCTTGCTGTCTGTCCTCGTGCACGGCCCGTCAAGCAAAAGGTCAGGAAGCAAGCTCTGGAGAGGCAGGAATTCATCACAGAGGAAATCAAAAAATTAGAAGCAGCAGGGCTGGTGAGAGGAGTGCTCCATCCGACGTGGTTGGCCAATCTGGTAGTGGTGCGCAAGGCAAATGGGAAGTGGAGGTTGTGTATTAATTACATAGATATTAATAAGGCTTGTCCCAAGTACCCCTTCCCATTGCCCCGCATCGACCAGATTGTCGACTCCACGGCCAAATGTGATCTGCTATTGTTCCTTGATGCCTACTCAGGGTACCACCAGATCTTCATGACAAAATAAGACAAGGAGAAGACAGCATTCATCACCCCATGTGGTACGTATTGCTTTTTACGGATGCCTTTCCGGTTGAAGAGTGCTGGCTCAACCTTTGCAAGAGCAGTCCAAATTGGTTTTGAGCCCCAGCTACATAGAAATATGGAAGCTTATATGGATGACATAGTGGTCAAAACCAAGGACAAAGCAACACTTGTGCAAGATCTGGAGCAGACATTTGCAAACCTGCGCAAGATTAACCTCAAGCGGAACCCTGAGAAGTGTGTCTTTGGCGTCTCGTCCGGCAAGCTTCTCGGGTTCTTTGTGTCGCAGCGAGGGATTGAGGCAAACCCAGATAAGATCAAGGCCATCGAGCAAATTGAGGCACCCAAGCGGATAAAAGATGTGCGTCAGCTCCCGGGCTGCGTTGCTGCCATGAGTAGATTCATCTCCAAGTCCACAGAACGTGCACTTCCCTTTTTCAAGATCTTGAAGAAGACGGGCCCAATGGAGTGGACCCCAGAGGCCGAGGCAGCGCTGCAAGACTTGAAGAAATACCTCTCCTCTACCCCAGTGTTGGTTGTTGTGACGCCTGGGTAATTAAGCTATAGTAATCCCACGCTAATGGTGCCACGTTACCTCCGTTACTGTTGACAAATCTCGCGTTAGTTCAAAACGATTCGAAGTCAAATTTGAATCGAGGCAAACAACAAAAGTGTTCAAAATGTTAAACTAAAATGTTCAAAAGGTAGCAAATAAATCATGGGTAATATTGGTGGAGAAATCACACTTTTATAAAGTAGCTAAATGCTCTAAAATAAATAAACTATGGCTTAGACTATTATTTAATTCTTTTAAAATAGTAAATATGTTTTAACTAAAATTAATTGGGTACCAAACTTTTGGTGGCAGTAGTATATTTAGAAAGAACTAATTTAGATACTGATTATATAGTTTACAAAATTAAGGTAAATTGGAAAATAGGATAAAGCAGAAAAGAAATAAAATTAAAAACAAAAACAAAAACAAAAAAAAGAAGAAAAGGAAACCCCCTCCCCCCCCACTGGGCCACGGCCCAGCAGGCCACTGAGGCAGCCCAGCCTCGGCCTATATGGCCCACTCACCCCGAAACCCTAACCCCTCTCCCAGTCGCCCACTCCCCGCTCCAATCCCCCTCTGCCCCCTCCCCGATCCAGATCGGATCGGGGGGTTCGCCGTCGCCGCCCGGAATCCCCGCTGGAGCCGCCCCGCCACCCACCGTTGTCGGTGCCGCCTCCCCTTCTCTGTCACTCGTCCTTGACCTCCTCCTCAACCACGGTCCCCAAGCTCGACGTCATGTCGCCGTCACCGTCGCCTGGAGGAATACCTCGCCGGAGCTACCTCGCCGGACGCCATCGCCGGCCTGCATCCTCCTCCCCACCGGCCTCCTTCCTCTCCGCCGTCGTCCCCGTCGACCACCCCAACCCCCGCTGCCCCCGTCCCTACAAATCACGGTGAGGCCTCGGGCCGCTTCCTTCTCTGTCCCCGCGGTCACCGTGCGCCCGCGCCATCCCGTGCCCATGCACGCGCTCATGTGGCCGCGCGCGCCTGTGTGTCGCATCCACCGCGCCTCCCTGCGCTACCGCACGCGCCCTCGCGTCAGCCTCGCTGCCCGCGCCTGTCGCCGCCCTGCTCCCCTGCTACTGCGGCCCCCGCCTTCCCCGCATTTGCTCGGCCGGCCGGCCTCGCCCACGACGGTGCCCCTGGCTGCGCCCCGCACTCCTTGCGCGGCGCCTGTCCGCGCGGCCCCACTCTGGCGCCGCCTCCTGTTGTCGCCGCTTGCCGACCCGCCCCCTTCCCCGGCGGCATCCGCGGCCTGGCTCGCCTCGCCTGCTCGCCGTGGCCGCGCTCTGGCGAGCCGCCCGCGGTGCCCCAACGGCCTCCGCTCGGGTCCGCCCCGTCGGACGCCCACGCTCGCCCGCACGCCCGATCCACTGTGGCCCCTGGGGCCTATGACAGATGGGCCCCACGCCCAGAACATTTTTGTTATAAAAAAAGGAATTAAAAAATATAACAATAATAAAAATAATTAATTAATTAAAGAATTAATTAACTTAATTAATCAAGATTTGATTAATCTAATCACTAATTAATCTAATTAACTGTCAGTTAATTAATCAGTCAATGACATGCGGGACCCTCATGTCAGTTTGACCCAGTCAACGCCCTGTTGACTGCTGACGTCATGATGACATCAGCATGCACTGTTCTGGATAATGTTGATTTAAATAATTAAGTAAATTCTAAAAATGATTAAATCTTTTAAAATTAATATAAAATAAACCGTAGCTCGGACGAAAATACTTTCTACATGAAAGTTGCTCAAAACGACGAGACGAATCCGGATACGCAGCCCATTCGTCCACCACATATCCCTAGCATAGCAAACGTGCAACAATCCCCCTCCGGTTCATCTGTCCGAAAGCGCGAAACACTGGGAATACTTTCCCGGGAGTTACCCCCCTTCGTCGGTATCACCTCCTACCGCGTTAGGGCACACCTAGCACCGCACATTATCTTGTCATGCACCGTCATGCTTATGTTTGCATTATATTTATTGTTTCTTCCCCCTCTTCTCTCGTTAGACACCGAGACCAACGCCGCTGCTACCCAGTACGACTACGGTGTTGACAACCCCTCCTTCTCGGCTGAGCTTCGAGGCAAGCCCCCCCCCCCTTGATCACCAGATATCGCCTATTCTTCTCTATACTGCTTGCATTAGAGTAGTGTAGCATGTTACTACTTTCCGTTAATCCTATCCTGATGCATAGCCTGTCATTGTTGCTACAGTTGTTACCCTTACCTGCTATCCTACTGCTTAGTATAGGATGCTAGTGTTCCATCAGTGGCCCTACACTCTTGTCCGTCTGCCATGCTATACTACTAGGCCGTGATCACTTCGGGAGGTGATCACGGGTATATGCTATATACTTCATATACATGACACATGTGCTGACTAAAGTCGGGTCGACTCGTTGAGTACCCGCAAGTGATTCTGATGAGGGGGCTGAAAGGACAGGTGGCTCCATCCCGGTAGAGGTGGGCCTGGGTTCCTGACGGCCCCCGACTGTTACTTTATGGCGGAGCGACAGGGCAGGTTGAGACCACCTAGGAGAGAGGTGGGCCTGGCCCTGGTCGGCGTTCGTGAATACTTAACACGTTTAACGAGTTCTTGGTATTTGATCTGAGTCTGGCCATTTGGTCTATACGCACTAACCAACTACGCGGGAACAGTTATGGGCACTCGACGTCGTGGTATCAGCCGAAGCCTTCGTGACGTCAGCGACTGAGTGGCGTGCGCCAGTTTGGACTGGAACGCCACTAGGCTAGGTCTGCTTCCGGCCGCGTTCGCAACGTGCAGGTGTGCAATGGGCGATGGGCCCAGACCCCTACGCCATAGGATTTAGACCGGCGTGCTGACCTCTCTGTTGTGCCTAGGTGGGGCTGCGACGTGTTGATCTTCCGAGACCGTGCATGACCCAGAAAAGTGTGTCCGGCTAAATGGGATCGAGCGTGTTGGGTTATGTGGTGCACCCCTGCAGGGAAGTTTATCTATTCGAATAGCCGTGTCCCTCGGTAAAAGGACGACCCGGAGTTGTACCTTGACCTTATGACAACTAGAACTGGATACTTAATAAAACACACCCTTCCAAGTGCTAAATACAACCCGGTGATCGCTCTCTAACAGGGCAACTAGGAGGGGATCGCCGGGTAGGATTATGCTATGTGATGCTACTTAGAGGACTTCAATCTACTCTCTTCTACATGCTGCAAGATGGAGATGGCCAGAAGCGTAGTCTTCGACAGGATTAGCTATCCCCCTCTTATTCTGGCATTCTGTAGTTCAGTCCACTGATATGGCCCTTTACACATATAACCATGCATATGTAGTGTAGCTCCTTGCTTGCGAGTACTTTGGATGAGTACTCACGGTTGCTTCTCTCCCTCTTTTCCCCTTTTCCTTTCTACCTGGATGTCGCAACCAGATGCTGGAGTCCAGGAGCCAGACGCCACCGTTGACGACGACTCCTACGACACTAGAGGTGCCAACTACTACGTGCAGCCCGCTGACAACAACAAGGAGTAGTTAGGAGGATCCCAGGCAGGAGGTGTTGGGGAACGTAGTAATTTCAAAAAATTTCCTACGCACACGCAAGATCATGGTGATACATAGCAACGAGAGGGGAGAGTGTTGTCCACGTACCCTCGTAGACCGACAGCGGAAGCGTTATCACAACGCGGTTGATGTAGTCGTACGTCTTCACGATCCGACCGATCAAGTACCGAACGTACGGCACCTCCAAGTTCTACACACGTTCAGCTCGATGACGTCCCTCGAACTCCGATCCAGCCGAGTATTGAGGGAGAGTTTCGTCAGCACGACGGCGTGCTGACGATGATGATGTTCCACTGACGCAGGGATTCGCCTAAGCTCCGCAACGGTATTATCAAGGTGTAATATGGTGGAGGGGGCACCGCACATGGCTAAAATATCATATATCAAGTGTGTCTATGGGGTGCCCCCCTGCCCCCGTATATAAAGGAGCAAGGGGAAGAGGGCCGGCCAAGGGGAGGTGGTGCGCCCAAGGGGGGAGTCCTACTCCCATCGGGAGTAGGACTCCTCCTTTCCTTGTGGGAATAGGAGAAGGGAAGGGGGAAGGAGAAAGAAGGAAGGGGGTGCCCCCTCCCTTGTCCAATTCGGACTAGCCCATGGGGAGGGGTGCGGCCACCCTTTGGGGTCTTTCTCTCCTTTCCCGTATGGCCCATTAAGGCCCAATACGAATTCCCGTAACTCTCCGGTACTCCGAAAAATACCCGAATCACTCGGAACCTTTCTGAAGTCCGAATATAGTCGTCCAATATATCGATCTTTACGTCTCGACCATTTCGAGACTCCTCGTCATGTCCCCTATCTCATCCGGGATTCTGAACTCCTTCGGTACATCAACATACATAAACTCATAATAAAACTGTCATCGTAACGTAAAGCGTGCGGACCCTACGGGTTCGAGAACTATGTAGACATGACCGAGACACTTCTCCGGTCAATAACCAATAGCGGAACCTGGATGCTCATATTGGCTCCCACCTATTCTACGAAGATCTTTATCGGTCAGACCGCATAACAACATACGTTGTTCCCTTTGTCATCGGTATGTTACTTGCCCGAGATTCGATCGTCGGTATCTCGATACCTAGTTCAATCTCGTTACTGGCAAGTCTCTTTACTCGTTCTGTAATACATCATCCCGCAACTAACTCATTAGTCACAATGCTTGCAAGCCTTATAGTGATGTGCATTACCGAGTGGGCCCAGAGATACCTCTCCGACAATCGGAGTGACAAATCCTAATCTCGTAATACGCCAACCCAACAAGTACCTTAGGAGACACCTGTAGAGCATCTTTATAATCACCCATTTACGTTGTGACGTTTGGTAGCACACAAAGTGTTCCTCCGGTAAACGAGAGTTGCATAATCTCATAGTCATAAGAACATGTATAAGTCATGAAGAAAGCAATAGCAACATACTAAACGATCGGGTGCTAAGCTAACGGAATGGGTCAAGTCAATCATGTCATTCTCCTAACGAGGTGATCCCGTTAGTCAAATGACAACTCATGTCTATGGCTAGGAAACATAACCATCTTTGATTAACGAGCTAGTCAAGTAGAGGCATACTAGTGACACTCTGTTTGTCTATGTATTCGCACATGTATTATGTTTCCGGTTAATACAATTCTAGCATGAATAATAAACATTTATCATGATATAAGGAAATATATAATACTTTATTATTTCCTCTAGGGCATATTTCCTTCAGTTTCCCACTTGCACTAGAGTCAATAATCTAGTTCACATCACCATGTGATTTAACATCAATAATTCACATCACCATGTGATTAACACCCATAGTTCACATCTCTATGTGACCAACACTCAAAGGGTTTACTAGAGTCAATAATCTAGTTCACATCGCTATGTGATTAACACCCAAAGAGTACTAAGGTGTGATCATGTTTTGATTGTGAGATAATTTTAGTCAACGGGTCTGTCACATTAAGATCCGTAAGTATTTTGCAAATTTCTATGTCTACAATGCTCTACACGGAGCTACTCTTAGCTAATTGCTCCCACTTTCAATATGTATCTAGACCGAGACTTAGAGTCATCTAGATTAGTTTCAAAACTTGCATCGACGTAACCCTTTACGACGAACCTTTTGTCACTTCCATAATCGAGAAACATATCCTTATTCCACTAAGGATAATTTTGACCGCTGTCCAGTGATCTACTCCTAGATCACTATTGTACTCCCTTGCCAAAATCAGTGTAGGGTATACAATAGATCTAGTACACAGCATGGCATACTTTATAGATCCTATGGCCAAGGCATAGGGAATGACTTTCATTCTCTTTCTATCTTCTGCCGTGGTCGGGCTTTGAGTCTTTACTCAATTTCACACCTTGTAACACAGGCAAGAACTCTTTCTTTGACTGTTCTATTTTGAACTACTTCAAAATCTTGTTAAGGTATGTACTCATTGAAAAACTTATCAAGCGTCTTCATCTATGTCTATAGATCTTGATGCTCAATATGTAAGCAGCTTCACCGAGGTCTATCTTTGAAAAACTCCTTTCAAACACTCCTTTAAGCTTTGCAGAATAATTCTACATTTATTTCTGATTAACAATATGTCATTCACATATACTTATCAGAAATGCTGTAGTGCTCCCACTCACTTTCTTGTAAATACAGGCTTCACCGCAAGTCTGTATAAAACTATATCCTTTGATCAACTTATCAAAGCATATATTCCAACTCCGAGATGCTTGCACTAGTCCATAGATGGATCGCTGGAGCTTGCATATTTTGTTAGCACTTTTAGGATTGAGAAAACCTCCTGGTTGCATCATTTACAACTCTTCTTTAATAAATCCATTAAGGAATGTAGTTTCATTTATCCATTTGCCAGATTTCATAAAATGCGGCAATTGCTAACATGATTCAGACAGACTTTAAGCATAGATATAAGTGAGAAACTCTCTCATCGTAGTCAACACCTTGAACTTGTCGAAAACCTTTTGCGACAATTCTAGCTTTGTAGATAGTAACACTACTATCAGCGTTTGTCTTCCTCTTGAAGATCCATTTAATCTCAATGGCTCGCCGATCATCGGGCAAGTCAACCAAAGTCCATACTTTGTTCTTCATACATGGATCTCATCTCAGATTTCATGGCCTCGAGCCATTTCCCGGAATCTGGGCTCATCATCGCTTCCTCATAGTTCATAGGTTCGTCATGGTCAAATAACATGACCTCCAGAACAGGATTACCATACCACTCTGGTGTGGATCTCACTCTAGTTTACCTACGAGGTTTGGTAGTAACTTGATCTGAAGTTTACATGATCATCATCATTAACTTCCTCACTAATTGGTGTAGGAGTCGTAGGAAAAGATTTCTGTGATGAACTACTTTCCAATAAGGGAGCAGGTATAGTTACCTCATCAAGTTCTACTTTCCTCCCACTCACTTCTTTCGAGAGAAACTCCTTCTCTAGAAAGGATCCATACTTAGCAACGAATGTCTTGCCTTCGGATCTATGATAGAAGGTGTACCCAACTGTCTCCTTTGGGTATCCTATGAAGACACATTTCTCCGATTTGGGTTTGAGCTTATCAGGATAAAACTTTTTCACATAAGCATCGCAACCCCAAACTTTAAGAAACGACAACTTTGGTTTCTTGCCAAACCACAGTTCATAAGGCGTCGTCTCAACGGATTTTGATGGTGCCCTATTTAACGTGAATGTAGCTGTGTCTAATGCATAACCCCAAAACGATAGTGGTAAATTGGTAAGAGACATCATAGATTGCACTATATCCAATAAAGTACGGTTATGACATTCGGACACACCATTATGTTGTGGTGTTCCAGGTGGCATAAATTTGTGAAACTATTCCACATTGTTTTAATTGAAGACCAAACTCGTAACTCAAATATTTGTCTTCTCGATCAGATCGTAGAAACTTTATTTTCTTGTTACGATGATTTTCTACTTCACTCTGAAATTATATGAACTTTTCAAATGTTTCAGACTTATGTTTCATTAAGTAGAAATACCCATATCTGCTCAAATCATCTGTGAAGGTGAGAAAATAACGATATCCGCCACGAGCCTCAATATTCATTGGACCACATACATCTGTATGTATGACTTCCAACAAATTTGTTCCTCTCTCCATAGTTCCGGAGAACGGCGTTTTAGTCATCAAGTGATTCATAATCAACTGATGCCAAAATCCCATCAGTATGGAGTTTCTTCATGCGCTTTACACCAATATGACCTAAACAGCAGTGCCACAAATAAGTTGCACTATCATTATTAACTTTGCATCTTTGGCTTCAATATTATGAATATGTGTATCACTACGATCAAGATCCAACAAACCATTTTTGTTGGTGTGTATGACCATAAAAGTTTTTTATTCATGTAAACAAAACAACAATTGTTCTCTAACTTAAATGAATAACCATATTGCAATAAACATGATCAAATCATATTCATGCTCAACGCAAACACCAAATAACATTTATTTAGTTTCAACACTAATCCTGAAAGTATAGGGAGTGTGTGATGATGATCATATCAATCTTGGAACTACTTCCAACACACATCGTCACCTCGCCTTTTACTAGTCTCTGTTTATTCTGCAACTCCCGTTTTCGAGTTACTACTCTTTAGCAACTGAACCAGTATCAAATACTGAGGGGTTGCTATAAACACTAGTAAGTACACATCAATAACATGTATATCCAATATACCTTTGTTCACTTTGCCATCCTTCTTATCCACCAAATACTTGGGGCAGTTCCGCCTCTAGTGACCAGTCCCTTTGCAGTAGAAGCAATTAGTCTCAGGCTTAGGTACAGACTTAGGCTTCTTCACTTGAGTAGAAACCTGCTTGCCGTTCTTTTTGAAGTTCCCCTTCTTCCCTTTGCCCTTTTCTTGAAACTAGTGGTCTCGTCAACCATCAACACTTGAAGTGGTCTCGTCAACCATCAACACTTGATGTTTTTCTTGATTTCTACCTTCGTCGATTTCAGCATCACGAAGAGCTCGGGAATTATTGTTGTCATCCCTTGCATACTATAGTTCATCACGAAGTTCTACTAACTTGGTGATGGTGACTAGAGAATTATGTCAATCACTATTTTATCTGGAAGACAAACTCCCACTTGATTCAAGCGATTGTAGTACCCAGACATTCTGAGCATATGCTCACTAGTTGAGCGATTCTACTCCATCTTTTAGCTATAGAACTTGTTGGAGACTTCATATCTCTCAACTCGGGTATTTGCTTGAAATATTAACTTCAACTCCTGGAACATCTCATATGGTCCATGACGTTCAAAACGTCTTTGAAGTCCCGATTCTAAGCCGTTAAGCATGGTGCACTAAACTATCAAGTAGTCATCATATTGAGCTAGCCAAACGTTCATAACGTCTGTATCTGCTCCTGCAATAGGTCTGTCACCTAGCGGTGCATCAAGGGCATAATTTTTCTATGCAGCAATGAGGACAATCCTCAGATCACGGATCCAGTCCGCATCTTTGCTACTAACATCTTTCAACATAATTTTTCTCTAGGAACACATCAAAAATAAACACAGGGAACTAACAACGCGAGCTATTGATCTATAACATAATTTGCAAAATACTATCAGGACTAAGTTCATGATAAATTTAAGTTCAATTAATCATATTACTTAAGAACTCTCACTTAGATAGACATCCCTCTAATCATCTAAGTGATTACGTGATCCAAATCAACTAAACCATGTCCGATTAACACGTGAGATGGAGTAGTTTCAATGGTGAACATCACTATGTTGATCATATCTACTATATGATTCACGCTCGACCTTTCGGTCTCTGTGTTCCGAGGCCATATCTGTATATGCTAGGCTCGTCAAGTTTAACCTGAGTATTCCGCGTGTGCAACTGTTTTGCCCCATTGTATTTGAACATAGAGCCTATCACACCCGATTAACACGTGGTGTCTCAGCACGAAGAACTTTCGCAACGGTGCATACTCAGGGAGAACACTTTTATCTTGAAATTTTAGTGAGAGATCATCTTATAATGCTACCGTCAATCAAAGCAAGATAAGATGCATAAAGGATTAACATCACATGCAATCAATATAAGTGATATGATATGGCCATCATCATCTTGTGCTTGTGATCTCCATCTCCGAAGCACCGTGCTTGTGATCTCCATCTCCGAAGCATCGTGCTTGTGATCTCCATCTCCAAAGCACCATCATGATCACCATCGTCACCGGCGCGACACCTTGATCTCCATCGTAGTATCATTGTCGTCTCGCCAACTAATTGCTTTTACGACTATCGCTACCGCTTAGTGATAAAGTAAAACTATTACATGGTGATTGCATCTCATAAATAAAGCGACAACCATATGGCTCCTGCCAGTTGCCGATAACTCGGTTACAAAACATGATCATCTCATACAACAAATTATATCACATCATGTCTTGACCATATCACATCATAACATGCCCTGCAAAAACAAGTTAGACGTCCTCTACTTTGTTGTTGCAAGTTTTACGTGGCTGCTACGGGCTCAGCAAGAACCGTTCTTACCTACGCATCAAAACCACAACGATAGTTTGTCAAGTTGGTGCTGTTTTAACCTTCGCAAGGACCGGGCGTAGCCACACTCGGTTCAACTAAAGTGAGAGAGACAGACACCCGCCAGTCACCTTTAAGCAATGAGTGCTCCGAACAGTGAAACCAGTCTCGCGTAAGCGTACGCGTAATGTCGGTCCGGGCCGCTTCATCTCACAATACCGCTGAACCAAAGTATGACATGCTGGTAAGCAGTATGACTTATATCGCCCACAACTCACTTGTGTTCTACTCGTGCATAGCATCAATGCATAAAACCAGGCTCGAATGCCACTGTTGGGGAACGTAGTAATTTCAAAAAAATTCCTACGCACACGCAAGATTATGGTGATACATAGAAACAAGAAGGGATAGTGTTGTCCACGTACCCTCGTAGACCAACAGCGGAAGCGTTATCACGACGCGGTTGATGTAGTCGTACGTCTTCACGATCCGACCGATCAAGTACCGAACGTACGGCACCTCCAATTTCTACACACGTTCAGCTCGATGACGTCCCTCAAACTCCGATCCAGCCGAGTGTTGAGGGAGAGTTTCGTCGGCACGACGGCATGGTGACGATGATGATGTTCCACCGACGCAGGGCTTCGCCTAAGCTCCGCAACGGTATTATCGAGGTGTAATATGGTGGAGGGGGGCACCGCACACGGCTAAAATATCGTATATCAAGTGTGTCTATGGGGTGCCCCCTGCCCCCGTATATAAAGGAGCAAGGGGAAGAGGGCCGGCCAAGGGGAGGTGGTGCACCCAACGGGGGAGTCCTACTCCCACCGGGAGTAGGACTCCTCCTTTCCTTGTGGGAGTAGGAGAAGGGAAGGAGGAAGGAGAAAGAAGGAAGGGGGCGCCCCCCTCCCTAGTCCAATTCGGACTAGCCCATGGGGAGGGGTGCGGCCACCCTTTGGGGTCTTTCTCTCCTTTCCCGTATGGCCCATTAAGGCCCAATACGAATTCCCGTAACTCTCCGCTACTCCGAAAAATACCTGAATCACTCGGAACCTTTCCGAAGTCCGAATATAGTCGTCCAATATATCGATCTTTACGTCTCGACCATTTCGAGACTCCTCTTCATGTCCCCGATCTCATCCGGGACTCCGAACTCCTTCGGTAAATCAACATACATAAACTCATAATAAAACTGTCATCGTAACGTTAAGCGTGCGGACCCTACGGGTTTGAGAACTATTTAGACATGACCGAGACACTTCTCCGGTCAATAACCAATAGCGGAACCTGGATGCTCATATTGGCTCCCACATACTCTACGAAGATCTCTATCGGTCAGACCGCATAACAACATACGTTGTTCCCTTTGTCTCGGTATGTTACTTGCCCGAGATTCGATCGTCGGTATCTCGATACCTAGTTCAATCTCGTTACTGGCAAGTCTCTTTACTCGTTCCGTAATACATCATCCCGCAACTAACTCATTAGTCACAATGCTTGCAAGGCTTATAGTGATGTGCATTACCGAGTGGGCCCAAAGATACCTCTCCGACAATCGGAGTGACAAATCCTAATCTCGAAATACGCCAACCCAACAAGTACCTTTGGAGACACCTGTAGGACACCTTTATAATCACCCATTTACGTTGTGACGTTTGGTAGCACACAAAGTGTTCCTCCGGTAAACGGGAGTTGCATAATCTCATAGTCATAGGAACATGTATAAGTCATGAAGAAAGCAATAGCAACATACTAAACGATCGGGTGCTAAGCTACCGGAATGGGTCAAGTCAATCACGTCATTCTCCTAATGAGGTGATCCCATTAGTCAAATGACAACTCATGTCTATGGCTAGGAAACATAACCATCTTTGATTAACGAGCTAGTCAGGTAGAGGCATACTAGTGACACTCTGTTTGTCTATGTATTCACACATGTATTATGTTTCTGGTTAATACAATTCTAGCATGAATATTAAACATTTATCATGATATAAGGAAATATATAATACTTTATTATTGCCTCTAGGGCATATTTCCTTTAGGAGGCCTACGCCTCGTTCGATCTATATCCCAATTTGTGCTAGCCTTCTTAAGGAAAACTTGTTTAACTTATGTCTGTACCCAGATATTATTGCTTCCGCTGACTCGTCTATGATCGAGCACTTGTATTCGAGCCCTCGAGGCCCCTGGCTTGTATTATGATGCTTGTATGACTTATTTATGTTTTAGAGTTGTGTTGTGATATCTTCCCATGAGTCCCTGATCTTGATCGTACACATTTGCGTGCATGATTAGTGTACGGTCAAATCGGGTGCCTCACAAGTTGGTATTAGAGCTAACTGCCTGTAGGAATCCCCCTTTCCAACTCTTTGGCCGAAGTTGAGTCTAGTCGATGAAAACTATTTTACTAACATGGCTGTGCGGCCCATGGGCCCACGTCGCCATTTGGGTGCTATTAGGATCTTTTACTCCTCGATTTTGCTCTGGGACTCTGATCTCTCTCCTATTCGAGTTTAATGAATTTACTAAAATCTAACTTTAGGTTCTCAAAAATACTTTCTCCTGGAGAGCCCCTTCAGTCTAGATGATCGCCAGCTGCACCAGAAGATTTCGAAGATGCTCTCCGATATTCTCTCGAGACCTTGTGTCCGTTGCTTTTGCAATTCCCTAACACTGAAATATCCTTATGGATAAATGCTTACACCTGTCGTTCTTGCTTTTATTCCCAGCTGATCTTGTTATTACAAGATACCCCGAAATTCTCTCTATTGACCCGAGAATATCTTGTGCCTACTGCCTTGCAGTTCTTTGCCACATGAATACCCCTATGGATAATTCCTCGCACTTCTTCAGTATCCGCCCATCCCTAGTTGTCCGTATGTTTCACAAAGTCTTCAAAATACCATTCGATCTTTCAAAAATCCTCAGCAGCCTATTGCTCTTGAAATTCTTGCTTGCCTGCATTATGGTTAATTCCATAAGTCTCGTGATCTTATTGGCATCCCTTGTAATTATCATTTTGAGTCTGTTGATTCAAAATGCCGCGAATGCTCGCAATCCTCAATCAAATCTTAGAATTCATCCTTCTAGCTCAGACATCATTTTAAAGATGAGCTGGATCTTGACCAATCGAATTGCCATCGATTGTACCCCCCAAAAAAAACCTACTCAACTTATCCACCCTTAATCAGCGCGTTTGCTTCTGATCCCTTGAATTGGAAATCATAGTTCCTTTGCGGTTGGGCTTTGAATTAGGCAGTTGATTCGATGATCCAATGCCTTTGCATTGTTTCTTCCTCTGGTTGTGTGCCGATGCTCACATCAGCTCCATTATGGACCGTCTGATTCTTTGTTGAATTATCATCCGACAGTGTCCTTCGTATAAAAAAACATTGAGAAGTTCTTTCCTTGATACATAATGCCATTGGTGAATCCTATTCTTTAATTTGGCCAACCATGCTCTGCTTTTGAGCTGGTGGTATTTACTCTTGAAGCTTGAGGTAAATGTTTCTAAGATGCCCCGATGGGTTGAACCTATACCTTCCCTAAAAACCGTATGAACCTGAAGGTTTTCACAAGTTGTACCCTTCTGGTGTTTTACCAGATAATTTTCTACCATACAATTTCTTCGAGGACGAGAAGTGAATGAAAGGTTATGCATTGAAGAAGTGGGAGTCGACCTTGAACTTGTATTCATGCCCATGGACACGATGTAGATCCTACCATGGAAGCTTCTTGTAATAATAACTATTTCCTTGATATAATATCATTTGGTATCGGTGAATTGATCCTTTGCAATCATGGTTCCGACCATGTTCTCCTTTAAATACCATTTCTCGTGCAAGTTTAAGCACTTGTCTTCTGCAGAGCAATACCCCGGTCCAACCCCCTATTTTGATCTACCTTCGAGTATTACCCCCTGGTATCTCGAGGATATCATGCTATTGCCCTACCTATTATGAATTTTTGATGAAGTAGTACCTTTCCCCGTCATAATCACTCCACGGGTTCTGGGTTGTCGTCAATCGAGAACGCCGATTAGTGAATCGAATCTGCACTACAATTCAGTACCTCCTAGTACTTGTTGTTGAGGAGTTTAATACTCCATCACGTCATTCCTAGCCTGATCGGCTACATCATCATAGTGCTAATTTTAACTGTGCTACCTGGTCCTTATTCCCGGAGCATAATTTTTGACGATGAGCTAAGCTTACGTCGATCTTCCTCATCATATCATTTCGCCTTGAACAGCAAGCTTGGTTTCGAGTTTGTGTCGTACCCTTGGTCCTAATAACCTTTTGCTTCACCATTCCTTTGACTTGATGTCATTGCCGATCGATTACATCTTGAAATCCCTCGACTAATGTGTCGTGATCATCATCGGCATTCTGAGCTCTTCCAGGATATCAGTTGAGTTCATGATGAGAAATACCATCCTTGCCCTTGATGATTTGTCTTATCATCGACCACCTTATTGACTTCCCTCCAACACAAACTTGTTCATGTTTTGTGTATACCTTGAGATCCTTGCTACCCAGCATTTGTTCTTCTTTAGCTTGGAGTATTACCATCTTTTATGTCAAGAATGTCGTGAGAATTTCACCACGTCTTGAGAGTTCTTGGTATTGTGATACTTCTCACCCTCGCCATTCTTTCTTGGTCCCCGTATTGATTCTAACCGGGATACCAACACGGAACCGTGCTGCTTGGGTTCTGTACTTCTAGCAACCCTATTGCTTTGAAGTTAATGGTCGATATTTCATTCTTAGACCATTGGTTATCGAATCACCATTCTAACATTGATCATGCTACCTAAGCCCATATTTTGGGTGCACATTTCAACCAATGTTTAATTGTGGATGTTTTCCTCGAGCATACATCATTATATCATTTGATCTGACTAATGTTATCTCCTTGTTCACATAATTGTGGAAATCCATCTTTTGGAAATCTCATTGAATTGTCGCTGAGTTCATCAGCCACCTCCTCATCCTCTCCTTGGTTTAATGCTGAACTCTGGTTTCGGAACTTGCTTCCATCGTTCATTTCCCGAGAATCTTACAATGTCGTCTCGTCAATTTGTTTTGCACCTTTTCTTCTCAAGCATCCTGAGTCTGAGGTATCCTAACACCGATCAAATCTGAATCTCGGTCAGATATGATGGTTGGAGCATATTTTCAGGAGTTATAACATTGGTCTTTATATAACCCAGTAAGGTGATGTCATGCCTAGCACACTTGACCGGAGGACCTATTGTTATAGTATCCTCTTCAGCAATGTTACCCATTCTTCCATAAGGAAATTGTAAGACTTATTATGTTGTTCCTGATGAATCCATTTTGTATCCAAGTCTGACCTTTGCTTGAAGACCATGTCAATGCTATCTCGAAGCATGTCTGTGGTACTCCGATTTTCAACAAGAACACTTATCCCAATGCTAATTGTTTCTTGCTCAATTATCCAAACACCGTTGTATCGGTAATGTCATGAAAATTTCTCTCCCCCTACCTAAAGAGTTTTCTACATTATATCATGTCATGGATATCATGCTCTGCTCGTCCTTGGGAAGGATATACCCTTGAAATATGTGTTTAAACACATTTTCCTTTCCATTGTTCTACTTAAACCTGATAATCATATTTTCCTTTCCATTGTTTGGTTTAGCCTTTCTTGTGATCTGTATGACCTAAGCAGTAATATTCTCCTGCTATTGTAAACACCTCAGTGTACAATTATGTCAGAAAGACCCTGTTACTTTTGATTGATGACATTCCGGTAACCACCGATGGACGAGAACTTTGCCTATTGGTCCGCCTCATTCAACGAGCAGGAAGATGGTTCTCTTCGTCCCTCGTCCTTGGTACCGATGTTTTTGCCAACATAACTGACAGGCTATCCGCTGACATGTGTTGCCTACATGGTCATACAAGACGTCACCGCCCTTCCTACTGTTAACCCACATGGTGGGCCCATAACCCACAGTTCCCCAGGATCGAAACCTGGCTCTCATGTACACCCCTGTTGCTAAAGTTATTTCTCGCGTTTGGCTTCGTATGGAAATCGCGAGCCAACTTCCTAGTGATCCATTCCGGTATCAGACGCAATACTTATTCTCATTGCTCTGGACCCCTTTCACCCTTTGCTTTAGGCATCGAACGCTTGCCTGCCCGCTCGAAACTTCCCATGATACCTCCTTACCTTGCTCTCGATATTTTCGTAAGTTTCAATTCGAGAGTTACTTTCGCCACCTTCCTCAATGTTATCGACTAGATAGTCGACCTTGTAGAGTTCTGTTCTCCCTGTATGCCCACCCTTTATTCTTTCGTAAGTACGATGGAGTTCCGGAAGAAAGGACGCCGACTTCATCATGATGACCTGAAGCAGAGAAATGAAGACATCAATGTATTGGACCGGCCTCTTCGAGAAGAGCAAGCCCTGATAAGAAGAACCGCTAGATTCGTTACCAAACATTTCCCCCTTTCACTACCTCTTAAATCTCGGGACGAGATTTCTTGTAGTGGAGGAGAATTGTGACGCCCGGGTAATTAAGCTATAGTAATCCCACGCTAATGGTGCCACGTTACCTCCGTTACTGTTGACAAATCTTGCGTTAGTTCAAAACGATTCGAAGTCAAATTTGAATTCGAGGCAAACAACAAAAGTGTTCAAAATGTTAAACTAAAATGTTCAAAAGGTAGCAAATAAATCATGGGTAATATTGGTGGAGAAATCACACTTTTATAAAGTAGCTAAATGCTCTAAAATAAATAAACTATGGCTTAGACTATTATTTAATTCTTTTAAAATAGTAAATATGTTTTAACTAAAATTAATTGGGTACCAAACTTTTGGTGGCAGTAGTATATTTAGAAAGAACTAATTTAGATACTGATTATATAGTTTACAAAATTAAGGTAAATTGGAAAATAGGATAAAGCAGAAAAGAAATAAAATTAAAAACAAAAACAAAAACAAAAACAAAAAAAAGAAGAAAAGGAAACCCCCTCCCCCCCCACTGGGCCACGGCCCAGCAGGCCACTGAGGCAGCCCAGCCACGGCCTATATGGCCCCCTCACCCCGAAACCCTAACCCCTCTCCCAGTCGCCCACTCCCCGCTCCACTCCCCCTCTGCCCCCTCCCTGATCCAGATCGGATCGGGGGCGTTCGCCGCCGCCGCCCGGAATCCCCGCTGGAGCCGCCCCGCCACCCATCGTTGTTGGTGCCGCCTCCCCTTCTCTGTCACTCGTCCTCGACCTCCTCCTCAACCACGGTCCCCAAGCTCGACGTCATGTCGCCATCACCATCGCCTGGAGGAACACCTCGCCGGAGCTACCTCGCCGGACGCCATCGCCGGCCTGCATCCTCCTCCCCACCGGCCTCCTTCCTCTCCGCCGTCGTCACCGTCGACCACCCTGACCCCCGCTGCCCCCGTCCCTACGAATCACGGTGAGGCCTCAGGCCTCTTCCTTCTCTGTCCCCGTGGTCACCGTGCGCCCGCGCCATCCCGTGCCCGTGCACGCGCTCACGTGGCCGCGCGCGCCCGTGCGTCGCATCCACCGCGCCTTCCTGCGCTAGCGCATGCGCCCTCGTGTTCGCCTCGCCGCCCGCGCCCGTCGCCGCCCTGCTCCCCTGCTACTGTGGCCCCCGCCTTCCCCGCATTCGCTCGGCCGTCCGGCCTCGCCCACGACGGTGCCCCTGGCTGCGCCCCGCACTCCCTGCCCGGCGCCTGTCCGCGCGGCCCCACTCTGGCGCCGCCTCCTGTTGTCGCCGCTTGCCGACCCGCCCCCCTTCGCCGGCGGCATCCGCGGCCTAGCTCGCCTCGCCTGCTTGCCGTGGCCGCGCTCCGGCGAGCCGCCCGCGGTGCCCCAACGGCCTCCGCTCGGGTCCGCCCCGTCGGACGCCCATGCTCGCCCGCACACCCGATCCACTGTGGCCCCTGGGGCCTATGACAGATGGGCCCCACGCCCAGAACATTTTTGTTACAAAAAAAGGAATTAAAAAAATATAACAATAATAAAAATAATTAATTAATTAAAGAATTAATTAACTTAATGAATCAAGATTTGATTAATCTAATCACTAATTAACCTAATTAACTGTCAGTTAATTAATCAGTCAATGACATGCGGGACCCTCATGTCAGTTTGACCCAGTGAACGCCCTGTTGACTGCTGACATCATGATGACATCAGCATGCACTGTTCTGGATAATGTTGATTTAAATAATTAAGTAAATTCTAAAAATGATTAAATCTTTTAAAATTAATATAAAATAAACCGTAGCTCGGATGAAAGTACTTTCTACATGAAAGTTGCTCAGAACGACGAGACGAATCCGGATACGCAGCCCGTTCGTCCACCACATATCCCTAGCATAGCAAACGTGCAACAATCCCCCTCCGGTTCATCTGTCCGAAAACGCGAAACATCGGGAATACTTTCCCGGGTGTTACCCCCCTTCGTCGGTATCACCACCTACCGCGTTAGGGCACACCTAGCACCGCACATTGTCTTGTCATGCACCGTCATGCTTATGTTTGCATTATATTTATTGTTTCTTCCCCCTCTTCTCTCGTTAGACACCGAGACCAACGCCGCTGCTACCCAGTACGACTGCGGTGTTGACAACCCCTCCTTCTCGGCTGAGCTTCCAGGCAAGCCCCCCCCCCTTGATCACCAGATATCGCCTATTCTTCTCTATACTCCTTGCATTAGAGTAGGGTAGCATGTTACTGCTTTCCATTAATCCTATCCTGATGCATAGCCTGTCATTGTTGCTACAGTTGTTACCCTTACCTACTATCCTACTGCTTAGTATAGGATGCTAGTGTTCCATCAGTGGCCCTACACTCTTGTCCGTCTGCCAAGCTATACTACTAGGCCGTGATCAGTTCGGGAGGTGATCATGGGTATATGCTATATACTTTATATACATGACACATGTGCTGACTAAAGTCGGGTCGGCTCGTTGAGTACCCGCAAGTGATTCTGATGAGGGGGCTGAAAGGACAGGTGGCTCCATCCCGATAGAGGTGGGCCTGGGTTCCTGACGGCCCCCGACTGTTACTTTATGGCAGAGCGACAGGGTAGGTTGAGACCACCTAGGAGAGAGGTGGGCCTGGCCCTGGTCAGCGTTCGCGGATACTTAACACGTTTAATGAGTTCTTGGTATTTGATCTGAGTCTGGCCATTTGGTCTATACGCACTAACCAACTATGCGGGAACAGTTATGGGCACTCGACGTCGTGGTATCAACCGAAGCCTTCGTGATGTCGGCAACTGAGTGGCGCGCGCCGGATTGGACTGGAACACCACTATGCTAGGTCTGCTTCCGGCCGCGTTCGCAACATGCAGGTGTGCAATGGGCGATGGGCCCAGACCCCTGCGCCATAGGATTTAGACCGGCGTGCTGACCTCTCTGTTGTGCCTAGGTGGGGCTGCGACGTGTGGATCTTCCGAGACCGGGCATGACCCAGAAAAGTGTGTCCGGCCAAATGGGATCGAGCGTGTTGGGTTATGTGGTGCACCCCTGCAGGGAAGTTTATCTATTCGAATAGCCGTGTCCCTCGGTAAAAGGACGACCCGGAGTTGTACCTTGACCTTATGACAACTAGAACTGGATACTTAATAAAACACACCCTTCCAAGTGCCAGATACAACCCACTGATCGCTCTCTAACAGGGCAACGAGGAGGGGATCGCCGGGTAGGATTATGCTATGCGATGCTACTTAGAGGACTTCAATCTACTCTCTTCTACATGCTGCAAGGTGGAGATGGCCAGAAGCATAGTCTTCGACAGGATTAGCTATCCCCCTCTTATTCTGGCATTCTGCGGTTCAGTCCACTGATATGGCCCTTTACACATATAACCATGCATATGTAGTGTAGCTCCTTGCTTGTGAGTACTTTGGATGAGTACTCACGGTTGCTTCTCTCCCTCTTTTCCCCTTTTCCTTTCTACCTGGATGTCGCAACCAGATGCTGGAGTCCAGAAGCCAGACGCCACCGTTGACGATGACTCCTACGACACTGGAGGTGCCTACTACTACGTGCAGCCCGCAGACGACGACTAGGAGTAGTTAGGAGGATCCCAGGCAGGAGGCCTGCGCCTCGTTCGATCTATATCCCAGTTTGTGCTAGCCTTCTTAAGGCAAACTTGTTTAACTTATGTCTGTACCCAAATATTATTGCTTCCGCTGACTCGTCTATGATTATGATGCTTGTATTATGATGCTTGTATGACTTATTTATGTTTTAGAGTTGTGTTGTGATATCTTCTCGTGAGTCCCTGATCTTGATCATACACATTTGCGTCCATGATTAGTGTACGGTCAAATCAGGGGCGTCACAGTTGCGCCGAAACCACAAGAACTGTTGCTGCTGTACCTAGCCGCAACGAATAAAGTGGTTAGCGCCGCACTAGTGGCCCAGAGAGAGATCGACGAAGAGGCAGCGGCGGCGGCAGAGCCAACGGATGGAAAACCGGAACCCTCCCCGACAGGGCTCGATCCCGGCAAAGCTGAGTCCCCGACAGAGGCTGACGCCAGAGCGACAGGGCCCGCGCGACCAGGTGAAGTGGCACAGAAGAAGAAAATGGTGCAGCGCCCCGTCTACTTCGTCAGATCCGTCTTGCAGGGGGCTAGGTCGAGGTACTCGGGTGTGCAAAAGCTGCTCTTCGGCCTCCTTATGGCCTCGAGGAAGCTTCGCCATTACTTCCAAGCGCATGAGATCATCGTGGTCACCCGCCTCCCGTTGCAACGGATACTGCATAACCCAGATGCAACGGGGAGGATCGTGGAATGGGCCCTGGAGCTGTCAAGTTTCGGTTTGAAGTTCGAAAGCACCTCGACGATTCAGAGCAGAGTCTTGGCGGAGTTTGTTGCAGAATGGACCTCGACACCCGACAAAGAGGTACAGGAGACCACTCTCCCCGGCAAGGAAACAAGCCGCAGCTGGATCATGTACTTTGATGGGGCCTTTTTGCTGCAAGGCACCGGTGTTGGCGTACTGCTTGTTGCGCCCACCGGAGAGCACCTCAAGTATGTCATCCAAATGCACTTTCCCCGGGAGATGTCAACTAACAATAGCGCCGAGTACGAGGGTTTGGTTGGCGGTCTCAGGATCGCGGCAGACCTCGGGGTCAGAAAGCTCATCATTAGGGGCGATTTGCAGCTCGTCGTTAGGCAGATTAACAAAGATTACCAAAGTTCATTGATGGAGGCTTACATGGATGAAGTGAGGAAACTGGAGGAGCCCTTTGACGGTATCCAAGCAGAGCATTCCCCTAGGGCGGAGAACGACATTGCCGATTACCTGTCAAAGCTTGCTGCCCTCAAGCTACCTGTGGAACCAGGTACTTTTGTGCTTCAGTTAACTCAACCATCCGTCAAACCGTTGACTGGGCTGAACAAGCGGAGGAAGCTAGGCCCCGGCAAGTACTTCCCCACCGAGCTCCATGGAGCCGCTGGCGAAGATGTTGTCGTGGATGTTGATCCTGCCACAGGGCGACAAACTCCGGCAGGGCCCTAGGCCATGGCCGTAGAGACAGTCGCTCCCGTGGTAGAAGAGATGCCTATAGTCCTTGCCGTCGAGCCATAGGCTCCGGCATGGGCACAGCACACTGTCCAATTCCTCCAGACAGGAGAGCTTCCTGAGGAGCAGGAAGAGGCGGAAAGAGTAGCCCGCCGGTCTGCTACCAATTCGTTGACAACATCTTGTACAAAAGAAGGCCAAATGGGGTCAAATTGAAGTGCATCTCCCGGGACGAAGGACTAGGGCTGCTGGCAGAGATACATGGAGGTATATGTGGCTCCCACATAGGGTCAAGGGCCCTTGCCGGCAAGGCTTTCCGGCAAGGTTTCTTCTGGCCCACTGCCCTCCAGGATGCGACGGTGCTAGTAACCAAGTGTGAAGCGTGCCTGTTCCATTCAAAGAAGCTTCATCAACCAGCGCAAGCCCTTCAAACCATCCCTCTCTCCTGTCCCTTCTCGGTCTGGGGGCTCGACATATTGGGCCCCTTCCCTCGTGCCATCGGGGGCTTTGAGTACTTGTACGTTGCAATCGACAAGTTCACAAACTTGCCAGAAGTGGAAGCGGTGAGGAAGGTGACAGCGCAGTCAGCCATCAAGTTCTTCAAAGGACTAGTTTGCCGTGTTGGTATACCCAACAGGATTATCACCGACAACGGCACACAGTTCACAAGCCATGCCTTCATGCAGTACATTGAGGATCTCGGCAGCAAGGTCTGTTTTGCTTCCGTGGCACATCCACGGAGCAACGGCCAAGCGGAGAGAGCAAATGATGAAGTTCTGCGAGGCTTAAGAACGAAGACTTTTGACAGGTTGCGCAAGAGTGGAAGGCGCTGGATTGATGAGTTGCCGGCGGTTCTTTTGTCAATCAGGACGACGCCAAATCGAGCCACAGGCCAGACACCATTTGCCCTGGTCTACGGGGCAGAAGCAGTTCTCCCCACGGAACTCATATACGGGTCACCTCGAGTGCTCGCTTATGATGAGCTTGAGCAAGAGCGATTGCGGAAAGATGATGCAACGTTCCTTGAGGAAGATCGTCTCCGGGCGGCTGTGAGAGCAGCACGCTAACAGCAAGCCTTGCGCCGCTATCATAGCCGCAAGGTTCATGCCCGGAGCTTTGAGGAAGGCGACCTTGTTCTTCGGCACGTTCAGTCGGCCAAGAATTCCAACAAGTTGACACCGAAGTGGGAGGGCCCTTATCGGGTAACGCGAGTCACCAGGCCTGGCGCAGTCCGCCTGGAGACCGAAGATGCCATTCCAGTGAGCAACTCTTGGAACATCGAGCATCTTCGCAAGTTTTACCCATAAGGCGCGGCTTGTCGGCCCTCCCAGCAAACCACCCTTTTGTACAAGCCTTGCCGACAAGGCATGTAACCCTTTGTACAAAGCCAGGCGTAGACCCTGAGCAAAAATAAATGAAGCGCTGGTGCCCTAAGTTATAGCATGCATGCTAGGTCGAGTCTCTTCCTCAGTTAGGGTTGATAGTGCTTAGCGGCGGCTAACCCCTAGCTTAGAGGTCGGGTGCGCATCTCTCTGTTTCGTTCCTATTTCTTTTGGTTCGCAGGGCACATGAGCACTTCTGCCGACCTACTTGGAAGGAGGACGGACCGGCGCCCTGGCCCCGGCAAACCAAAGTTGCTGGGGGCTGCAAGTGCAAGGATCCAACCACGGCGAGCCAAAGGTTGCCGAGGGCTGCAGATCCAGATAAGTCTTTTATCCTCTATCATGCATTTCAGTATGGAACTGGGATATATGAAACTTCGTTTTATTTCTAGACTACCGTGCTCCCTTCTTCCTATACCCAAGGTTTATATCGTGGGTTCGGATTTGGTTGTAGCCGCGGCAACCACAAAATAGAACGAGGAGCCTAAGCCCGCTTCATCCCTGCCTCTGCCAAGAGCGCGAGAATGGTCGAGCGAAGTGGAGGGACGGCAAGGCCTGTTGCCGGGCGGAAGACGTTTATTTTAAAAAAAGTAACAAGGATTCGCTCCTTGTCGTGGGTTTTACCCGTGAACGGAAAACCCGGCAAACATCCCTTTTCATTAAAAACATCCCACACAGGTACAGTTCATACGGAATGGAAAACATGAGCGAGGGGGGATTACAAGTCTTAAATTCTACTAATGCCCGCAGGCTTACAAGTTAAAAAAAGATAAGATTCCCGTAATCCCTTTCTTGTCCCTCTCCTCAGGAGGCAGGTCAAGGAGGCGAAAAGGGGCAAAAGGAGCGCCTATGTGAGCTACGGGCGCCAGAAAGCACCAAGAGAACCTCTTGGTGGCCGTCCGAAGGCTGGCCGGTGATGACGGCGCCGGAGGAAGAGCTCGAAGACGAGGCGGCAGGACCGGCAATATGCGACGAAGGCGTCGGTGCCCGTGTACTCTGACTTGACAGCCTTGCCGCCTGCCCTCTTCCTCTTCTGCAACCTCCCAACACCAGCCGCCCAAGGAGACGGCCCGGAGAAGTTCAAGGAGCTGGCCCCTCCCCCGGCAAACTCTGTCGGAGGAGCGTCCAGGTGCAGATGATGCTGCTGCCGCACCCGCCCAGGCGCGACGCGCCCGACACCTAGTCAGACCCGTCATCCTGCCGCCCGCTACCCTCGTCGTCACTGCCGCTGTCCTCCTCGTCGCTCTCGCTCGAGGAAGAGTCTTCGCCATCGGAGGAGCTCTCCACGCAGCACCTTGCGCAAGTCCCGAAGTGCCCAAAGACCTTGATGAGGAAGAGGGCACCCTCCATTAACTTGAAATGGAGAGTGAGCCCCCCCGTTAGACTGCGGATGCGAGCAAAGGTCTTCCACCCTCGGCGAAGGTACATGACGTGAGGGGCGGGGAACTCGACGTCGGCCCACGTACAGCTGTTCCCACAGCCCCTCATACGTAGCCGCAGCACCTGCGGTGGGTTCACTTCCATTTCCTGTGCAAACGGGGTCGGGAGGTGAAGACGACGGCAGGGCGAATGGCGCAGCCTGACGAAGAACTCGCGGGGGTTGTCCCCGACATGGCCCTCCACCGGAGGAGGGGCCGCCGGCGAAGGCGAGGCCGGTGCACCGCCCCATCCTCCTCTTCCCCGAGCACCACGACGACCTCGGCCTCGCCCACGGCCTTGCCCCCTTCCCGTTCCCCTCGCGTTTGGCTCAGCCACCACGGGCTCTTGGGAAGGAGGGATGCACTGTCGAGCGGCGACCCTCGCCGCCACCGTCGAAGGGCCGGGGTTCCCTTTCTCCATGGCAAGTGAGAGGAAGAAGCAGAAGGAGAGGAAGGCAAAGATGGAAGAGTGTGGAATGCCATCCCCCTCCCTCTCCTTATAAAGGGGCAGGGTCGGGGCTCGGCCGCCCCGCTCGGCCAATCCAAGCAACCAAGGGCGCAGGGAATCGGGACCGCCCCGCTGCTCCAACCAGCAACGGCCCGGTTTCCCACCTCCACCGCCTGACGCTTCAGGCGCATGGGGGACGCGTGGCGAACATGCAGAATCGAGGGGACGGGTGAAACGACCCTTCCCCAACACCGTGATCATGGGGGATGGGCGCCTTGAAGACCGCGACCAGGCCCCACTTAGTAAATGGGACGTGCCTTTGCGCTCCTCCCCCTTCGCGAGGAAGGCGCGGGCCGTCTCCTTTCCCATTAACTGCGACGTGATGCATGCGTGTGGGAACCGCCCAACGCATGACCCCCACGTCACGCACGACCCCCACATCGCGCACGGGTCGTGGGGAAGCGCAGTGGACGGAAAAATTTCACCACAGTAAAAACCGCCCCGCCTGCCCGCGCACCATTCTGGGCCTGGCCCAACAACGTGTTGCGCTTATGTGTGGCCCAGGCCCGGGGGCTCCTGTCGGTGTACAAAAGTAGGGGCTCTCCTTTTCTACCCCTTTACTTGTGCACGGGCAGTCGGAGCCACGCGTCGCAGCCACACTTGGCAAGGCAAGGGAGGTGAACCGAGGTGGAACCAGAAGCACAAGACAAAGCGAAGCAACGCCAAGGCCAAGACACAGAGAGCAAAGGGACGGAGCAGATTCCCCCGGCAAGGTCCTTGCCGGGGCGGCCTCTACGGCCCCGGCAAGTCCCTTGCCGGGACAGCCCGCCCCAACACCAATGGAGTGAGCCACCCTTGAGCCCGCGGCTTCCAACACCATCAACTGCGTTTGGCCAGGGCTTGGGAGGCACCTCCATGGTGGCATGCAGATCTTTGTGGAGACAAGGAACAACACTCTTGATCAGAAGAGTAAGATACGACGAGCCTCGGCAAGATCCTTGCCGAGGGAATCCACAAGGCCCCCGGCAGGATCCTTGCCGGGGACGACCGTGATGCCACGACAAGACCCTTGCCGGGACCCCGGCAAGGCCCTTGCCGGGAGCATCCGCGGGGCCGCAGCTAGGCCCGCTCCCACCAAGCTTTCCACCGCCAATCCCATGCAGCTGCCAGCCCACCAGCCAGGCAGGCACCTGCGTGTCAACGAAAGGCTCCTTCACCAACTCATCACGTGCTTACGTGGTGCATGCAGATCTTCTTCAAGGCTCCACCACCGCGCCACCTCAGCTGCTTGCCTGCCTACATGGCGCCGCATGCACTGCTGGCCAAGGCGCGTGTCGAAGCGAGGAGGAGCGACGACGGACGGGACGGGCCTCGCCCCCGTCCCCAATAAAGCGAAGGGACACCTAAGCTGCGCATTAAATGCGATTTGTCCCGTAATGGCTAGGGATAAGCTTAGCCACAGTACCTCGATGCCACCTCCTGGTGCCACTGTGGCGATCCCTTTGCCTATAAAAGGAGACCCAAGGCATCCAGGAGAAGGATTCAGATCCTGGGCAAGTTACGCTCCCTGTAGCTAGTTCGAGCTCCTCAAGAACACAGATATACAACCACCAAAGCAGGACTAGGGTATTACGCATCTCTGCGGCCCGAACCTGGGTAAACGATCCGCGTGTTTGCACTGACTGTTGATCCTGCTCTCCTCACCACTCCAGCGCCCCGCAACCGTAGAAGGGATCCTCGTTGGTCCCATAGGTGTCGTTTCATACCGACACTCCTTTTAATAGAGAACTGGAACAAAGCATTAGCACTTAGTGAATTCATGAACTCCTCAAACTACGGTCATCACCGGGAAGTGTCCCGGCTATTGTCACTCCGGGGTTGCCAGATCATAACACGTAGTAGGTGACTATAACTTGCAAGATAGGATCAAGAACACAAATATATTCATGAAAACATAATAGGTTCAGATCTGAAATCATGGCACTCGGGCCCTAGTGACAAGCATTAAGCATAGCAAAGTCATAGCAACATCAATCTTAGAACATAGTGGATACTAGGGATCAAACCATAACAAAACTAACTCGATTACATGGTAAATCTCATCCAACCCATCACCATCCAGCAAGCCTACGGTGGAATTACTCACGCACAGCAGTTAGCATCATGAAATTGGTGATGGAGGATGGTTGATGATGACGATGGCGACGATTTCCCCTCTCCGGAGCCCAAAACAGACTCCAGATCTGCCGTCCCGAGGAAGAATAGGAGGTGGTGACGGCTCCGTATCGTAAAACGCGATGAATCCTTCTCTCTGATTTTTTTCTCCCCGAGCATGAATACATGGAGTTGGAGTTGAGGTCGGTGGAGCTTCATGGGACCCACAAGCTAGGGGCGCGCCCTAGGGGGGCGTGCCTCCCACCCTTGTGGACAGCTGGTGGGTCCCCCTCGGTTGATTCTTTCGCCAATATTTTTTATATATTACAAAATCATTCTCCGTGGATTTTCAGGTCATTCGGAGAACTTTTATTTCTGCACAAAAATAACACCATGGCAATTCTGCTGAAAACAACACTAGTCCGGGTTAGTTCCATTCAAATCATGCAAATTAGAGTCCAAAACAAGGGCAAAAGAGTTTTGAAAAGTAGATACGATGGAGACGTATCAATGACCCATAGGCATTTTCGACGCCGGCACCAGGGGCAGAGCTTTCGCCGGACCCCAACTCCCACCACATCGAAGAAACTCCATGACGGGGACCCCACCATGACGGACCGGGAGCACCAGATCCAGATCAGGGTTAAACTGCCATCGAAGACGAACTCTACGCCATGATCACCCACCAAAATGCACCTCGCCATCCACATGTACAAGGAACACCTCAGAGGGTCTGCAAGTGCACATGGTTTTTGTAACACTTTTGTGATAATCGTTGAACCCACAGGGGCCGAAAAGAAAGGCACCACAGACCCCGCAACTAAGCAATCACTTACATAGTTATGTGCGCACTCAAACTAGAGTTTAGAAATAGTCGCACTCTATAAGTTGCTAGTGAAACAACGTAAAAAGGTGTTTAGCTAAACTACAAACTGTTGAAGTTCCTGGGATCATCTAGGGTAGAGATGTGACGTGATACCTCTCCAATGTATCTATAATTTATGAAGTATTCATGCCATGTTCAAAAAAACAATTTTATATGGTTTTGGTATGATTTGCATGGAACTAACCCGGACTGATGCTTTTTCAGCGAACTACCGTGGTGTTGTTTTTGTGCAGAAATGAAAGTTCTCCAAATGAGTTGAAACTTTTTGATGATTTTTTTGGAACAAAAGAGACCCCCGAAGCTTCGTGGGAGGGCCAGAAGAGCTACGAGGAGGGCACAACCCACCAAGGCGCGCCTGGTAGGCCAGGCTCGCCCCGGTGGGTTGTGCTCACCTCGAGGCCTATCTTCGCATGAAACCGACGCCAAAAAATCCTATAAATAGAGAAACCATCAGAAATAAACCTAGATCAGAAGTTCCACCGCCGCAAGGCTCTGTAGCCACAGAAAACCAATCTAGACCCTTTCCGGCACCCTGCCGGCACTACAAAAAAAAGACACATCCGTGACATTTTGGGCCAAACGAATTTTTTTCTGTCATCCTTATGAAACTTCTATGACGATAATTGTGACAAAACCCGGTATCATCATAGATGTGGTGGGCTCCTACTTCTATGACAAAAAAATCATGACAGAAAATGGGCTTTTCGTCCTGGGCGGGCTGGAGACGCAGCTGCAAGACATTCTTTGGTCCGTCCATGACGGAAAAAACCGTGGTAGAAGCGAGGGTGAGGAAAATATCAGGCAGTTCCCGGTTACGGTGGGTGGTCGGGGGCCGAGCGATGCGCGTTTCTCTCGTACATGTACACGCGTGGGTGCGAGGCGTTGGACTCTAACTGAACCCGAGCGAGGCGTTCGTGTCACATCCCTGGTCCTGTTATGCACTAGGCTAGACCTCATGTGAGCATCATGTTTAAATTTTTGAAACCTGAACTGAGGAATTTTGGAAGCCTCAAAAACTTAAATAAAAGAAGGGCAAAAACCCTAAAAATCTCATTCATTGCTCCAAAATGCTCTTCTTAAATGTTTGATAATTTTTGGTAAGGGTTCTGGTCCCAACCAAAATATTGAACATTTTTAAGGAATTATTTTTGGGACTTTGGATTTAATTCATTAGCTATTTGAATTTGAATTATATTCATATAATTAGAATATAATTTCAAATACCCCTGAAATATTTTATAAGCTTTTGGAAGAGTCCATCTAGCAATATAAAATATTCAGAGGAGTTTTTGGCATTGTTTGTATTATTTTAAATTCAAAACAGTGGCAAAATAAATTAAATAAAACAAAACAGAAATAAAAGACAGAGGAGAGAAACATTACCTGGACTTACCTCTGCAGCCCACTAGGCCCACCTGGCCAGCCCAGCC
>NC_041389.1:645435367-645534055 GCF_002162155.2 Triticum dicoccoides
CCAGGAGGACAGACACCGCGACGCCGCCGCGCGCGCCACCTCCTGCTTCCCCTGGCCACCTCCTGCTTCCTCCCCGAGCCCTCTAGCGACGCCACGGAGTCGTCCCCGACCGCTATCCCTCCCTCTGCTCGCTCTGGCTCTCTCCCTCTCCCGATTTGGAGCACCACCGAGAGCCACCGGAGGGCGCCGCCGTCGCATCCATAGCCACCGGCCACCCCTCGCCCTTCCGATGAGCTCAGGAGCTCCGTTCCGACCCTATGGAGCTGCACACCGACGCACGCGACCAGAGGAGGCCCCAGTCGACCGGAGCATCGTCGTCTTCATCCCCGGTGCCCGGAGATCGCCGCCGTAAATTCACCGTCGCAGAAGCTTCCCCGAGCTCGCCGACCCCTCCGTCCAGTCCACTGTGAGCCCCTCTTCCTCTTCCCCCTTCCCTCAAGCTCGCGCTCATCCCCTAGCCCCTTCCTCCACCGCGGCCGAGAGTTTCTCGCCGCCGGCCATGGTGCAGCCGTGGCCATAGCCGCGCATGCCCACGACGGAGTGCTTCACCGTGCTCATAAAGCCCCCAGGAGCCCAACACACCAACCAGCTCCCCCTCCCGCGCACCGCAACGCCAAACCCGCGGGTGCCCGAACTCCGGCCTCCGCGGAAGTGCTCGTCGCCGTCGACTCAGGCCATCCCAGCTGCTGTCGCTGCTACCACTAGATGCGCAAGAACGCCAGCAAGCCGTAGCCACAAACCGCGCTCAAAATGGAGCCCCGTAGCGTTTTTCCGAAACGCTCCGCCGTCGTTTTGGTCGCCGCCGGCGTAACTCCGGCGAGGGTGACGTGGCAGACTAATTCGGGCTAATGACGCACTTAGTCAACACCTAGTGACACTGACAGCGGCCCCCACCCCTGGTCAAACCCTAGTCAGCGCTGGGTTTGACCGGGATTAGGTCCTGTGTCACTGACGTGTGGCCCCCACACGTCAGGTTTGACCGAGCCAGCCCAGTTGACCCTGCTGACGTCACTATGACGTGGTGCTGACGCCATAATCATTTCTGGATTTAATTTTATTCAGAAAATTCCAGAAAATTGTATAAACTTCTAAAAATCATAGAAAATTAACCGTAACTCCAAATTAAATAAATTATATATGAAAAATTATCAGAAAAATTCAAGGAATCCATCTGTACCACTTTCATGCATGTTAGAACAACTTATAGCTGCTGTTTAGCACAAATCAATTAAATGGCATTTGAATAATCACATATGGAGTTTAAATTTGAATCTTGTATTCAAACCAACTTCATTTAATCTGTTGCTAGTTGCATTAGCTCAAAACACATTCATTTTGCCATGTCATGATCATGCATCATATTGTGCATTACATTGATTGTGTTCCCTTCTATGTTGCCGGTATTTGTCCCCTCTCGATAGACGTGATACCGATGATGTGATCGTTGACACTGATGAAGACTCAATGCTATCTTCAGAAGTGCCAGGCAAGCAAAACCCCCCTTGTTCATTCCGATACAAACCCACTCTCTCGCTCCTGCTCTTTTTTTTACTGCATTAGGACAACAACGATTCATCTGTTACTTGTTGCGGTAATTGAACCCCTTTATCCTTTGCATGACCTGTCATTGCCACAGTAAATAGATGAAACCCACTAGCATGAGTAGGAGTTGTTTGAGCCCAGTTGTGCCTACTCATTCTTGCTTGTTTGTCATGCCTGCTACTGCTTAGAGTTGTGTCAGGTCTGATTCATCGGGAATGGATCAGAGGTGTGTGAACATGTCCTACCATTGAGAGCTAAGTGTGTGAACATGATTTGGTAAAAGGTGTCGGTGAGAGGCCATGTAGGAGTACATGGTGGGTTGTCTCATTGAAGCCGTCCTTAGGAACTGAGTTCTGTGTTTGTGATCCATGACTCAGCTACTACCATACATTGGGCCCTGAAATATGACCCCGCTCGACTTCTTATTCACCCTAGTCCTCTGTCCAGGAGTTGCAAGTAGTTTCTGGTGTTTGTAGCTTACTGGAGGCCGTGGACAGCGCTGACCGTAGGGGTGGGCTGTGATGCGGGAGGTACGTGGCACGGTGTACCGGATGCCCGTTTGGTATCTCGGGAACCCTGTTCACATCGTTTGGGGCTGTGAGCGAAACTCCGGCCGGATCTCCTCATGGATGGAACCCGAATAGGCGATAAACCTGGACTAGAGACTTGAGTGTTTAGGTAGGTCGTGGTCTACACCCACATCGGCTTTCGCTTGAAGTCTGCCGAGCACATGTCGTGTGCAGACGCTAAGTGGTGGAAACATGTATGAAGAAGTACACCCCTGCAGGGTTAACATCATCTATTCGAATAGCCGTGTCCGCGGTAAAGGACTTCTGGGTTGCTTATATCAGTTCATAGACAAGTGAAAGTGGATACTCTAAAATACGCAAGATAAGCGTGAGTGCTATGGATGGCGTTCTCGTAGGGAGACGGGAGCGGATCCATAGTGGTGTATTGATATGGTGAATATGTGGACTCGTGTGCGCCACCTCAGAAGAGTCGCTTGCAGTCGTAGTTTAGGATAGCCACCGAGTCAAAGCTGGCTTGCTGCAGTTAAACCCCACCACCCCTTTGTTGATAATGATGCATATGTAGTTAGTTCTGATGTAAGTCTTGTTGGGTACATTTGTACTCACGTTTGCCTATTTTATGTTTTTGCAGAGAGACTTTGGTCTCGCTAGTAGTTCCACGTGGACTTCGACGTTTAGCTTGATACCTCAGCTACGATCTTGTGCCCTCGGCAGGATCTGATAGATAGTCAGGCTTCTCAGCCTTTTTCATTTATAGATGTCTGTACTCAGACATGATAGCTTCCGCTTGTGTTTTGACTTGTATGCTCTGATTGTTGGGTCATGAGACCCATGTTTGTAATATCTCGCTCCTCGGAGCCTAATGAATAATTACTTGAGTCGTAGAGTCATGTTGTGATGCCATGTTGTATTTGCACATATCGAGCATATTGTGTGTATGTTATTGAAATGCTTGGTATGTGTGGGATCTGACCATCTAGATGTTTATCTTTAGTAGCCTCTCTTACCGGGAAATGTCTCCTAGTGTTTCCACTGAGCCATGGTAGCTTGCTACTGCTCCGGAACACTTAGGCTGGCCGGCATGTGTCCTTCTTCGTTCCTGTGTCTGTCCCTTCGGGGAAATGTCACGCGATGAATACTGGAGTCCTGTTAGCCCGCTACAGCCCGGTTCACCGGAGTCCTGCTAGCCCAGTGCTACAGCCTGGGTTCACTCGCTGATGACCGACACGTTCGATGCTGGGTCATGGATGCCTGTCCCTGTAAGTTTGTGCCACTTTGGGTTTACGACTAGCCATGTCAGCCCGGGCTCCTTATCATATGGATGCTAGCGACACTGTCATATACGTGTGCCAAAAGGCGCAAACGGTCCCGGGCAAAGGTAAGGCGACACCCGTGGGAATACCGTGCGTGAGGCCGCAAAGTGATATGAGGTGTTACATGCTAGATCAATGTGGCATTGAGTCGGGGTCCTGACAGCTCGCCTATTGAACTCGAGCGATTGCACTGCAGGCTACGCATTACTGAACCCGAGCGATCGATCGATGGCTGTTAACTAAACCCAATCGAGTGATTCCTTCACTATTGCTGCTAACCGAAGCCGATCGAACCTGTTGCCTCTTCATGAATAGTGAGCATTGTTGGGGGGTTGGATGAACAGTTCCCGGTGGGGGTGGATGAACAGGACCCCGTGGTAGTAGAGGCCGTTGCCGCTGGATGAACAGGACCCCGATTGGTCGACCCGGTTGGGGGTGGATGAACAGGACCCCGTGGAGGGCTGGATGAACAAGACCCCGTGGAGGGCTGGTTGAACAGTAGCCGGTGGAGGGTTGGATGAATAGTAGCCCGTGGAGGGGTGGTTGAACAGGACCCCGTGGAGAAGGCTGGTTGAACAGTAGCTGGTGGAGGAGCGGTGGAGGTTGGATGAACAGGAGCCCGTGGATGAACAGTCGCAGGTGGAGGCTGGAGGAGGTCGACGGTGGATGAACAGTAGCCCATGGAGGCTAGAAGAGGTCGATGGTGGAGATGAACATTATCCCGTGGAGTCCCGTTTTGCGGTATGCCACACCCCTCCCGATGAACAAGACCCCCGTTTTGACCGTAGCGCTCTAACACAAGTTCGTTTCCTCCATTTTGCGGTACACCACACCCCTCCCGACCAACATGACCCCATTTCGATCGTAGGAGGTCCAAGAGAAGTCTGTTTCCTCTGTTTTGCGGTACACTAGACCCCTCCTGATGAACAGGATCCCCTTTCGATCGTGGCCGGTCGAACACAAGGCCGTTTCCTCCGTTCTGCGGTACGCCAGGCCTCGTTTTGATCGGCTATTCTGTCTAAGCCGGTTGGCTCCCGATGAACATGACATATTCCGTTGCCTCTCGATGAACACGACACATTCCGTTGCCTCCCCATGAACATGACGACGAGGCAGTTTCTCCGTTCCGGCCCAGCCATGTACATGAACCCTGGTCGTACGTATGAGTGAGTAGGCATTCGAGACCCTGCCCGTATGTATGTACGTGGCCTTATTTTTTGGTGTGTGGCTGTATTTACGTGTACACCATTTAGACGGGACAGCCTAAACTGCTACGTGGGGGGCTCTACTATGACATGTGCCGCTACTTACTCAGCCACGTTTCATCGTTGCAGAGCAACCGATCGACTAGTATGTACGTACACGTTCCGACAAGACAGACAACGGTACGTACGCTTTGACCGGGTGGGTCCCAGCTATCAGGGAGGATAAGGACGCACTTCCTTGCGTGCGAAGATATAGCTGCTGGGTCCCAGCTGTCAGGGGGGATATTTTTTCCTATAATAAGGACGCATTCCTTGCGTGCGAAGATGTAGCTGGTGGGTCCCAGCAGTCAGGGGGAGAAAACATTATTTTCAGGGTAAAAAGGATGCAGTTGCATGTATGTGTCCATGGGCGTGGTGCGTCCCCACTGTTAGCCTCTCACGTATAGTCATCTTTTGATGACTCTCGTTTGATGACCATGTTGACCACACCGTGCCGAGCGCACCAAGGCCTGTGGACGACGGCGAGGCCCCAAACTGGAACGACCCGGAGATGGGGAAGACGCGGCAGTGGAGTCGCAGATGGGGAGGAGTGGGAAACTTGACTGGTTTTGGTGCGCGACAGCACTGCCGCGGTGCCGCCCACGAGAAACAGGAGCAAGAACAGAGGTTGAAGAAGGAGCACGGCTGTTGGATTAACATCCAACAGTCCAGCTGCTAGAATCATTTGTTGATTAAGTTGACAAAGCCCTGCGTACACGTCCGCTTAGTAGGCCCACAAGCCAGCCACCAAATCTGACGGGTCCCAGCTATCAACGGGAGGAATAGTTTTTTCGCATAACAAGGAGGCACTTCCTTCCGTGTGAAGATACATCCGGTGGGTCCTAGCTGTCAGGGGGAGGAAACATTTTTTTCAGCTTAATAAGGAGGAACTTTCCTTGCGTGCGACCATGGACCTCGTGGGTCCCAGACGTCAGGCTCTCCTCGTATAGTCCTCTTCCGATGACTATCTTTTGTTGACCATGCCACGCCGAGCGCAGCAAGGCGGTGGACGACGGCGAGGCCCTGACGGGAACGACCCGGAGATGGGAAGACGCGGCAGTGGAGTCGCAGATTGAGAAGAGTACAAGGGTTATAACTGGTTCTGGTGCGGCGTGGGGCTGCAGTCGGTGGAGAATAACAGGAGGTGTGGAGAGGTGGAGGGATAGCCTGGCCGGCGGTGGGGTAGTGCTTCACAGTGATGCGTGCTAAGCAGAGCTGCTAGCCGCCGGAGGCCGGACCAGGCGGTCCGAGCGACGCTGGAGGAAGAAGACGAGAGATTGAAGGTACATGTCGGCCGTTGGATATAAATCCAATGGTTGTGGATGTCATAACTATTTGTTGACCAAGTTGACAACGCCCTGCGTACGCTTTGACCTATTGGCCCACATGTCGGCCTGCAAAAAAGTGGCATATATTTAACCCATGTTCTAGAATGTACAGTCCATTTGTTGCGCTGGGTGAACAAATAATTTCGCGTCACGGCGGCCCATTTAATATTTTCTAAGAAATCCCAGCCCATTTGCACTTTCTAGAAATACACGAATTAGCTGGGCTCGTTCTATATATAATGTTAGGTTAGAAGGAGCAATTAATATCAAAAAATAAACCGGAACGACACATTTTTTATATATAAAATTAACAAATTAGCGAGTTATTGCTCAAAATAAAAATGGGCGTGTTATTATTACATTGGTCCTTAAAATCTTCGCAAGCTTTTGTGCGCAATCACCAGGATTTTCCTTGCGTGTGAGTCAAAAACAACCAGGATTTTCCTTGCCAACTTCTGTTAAACATTCACTTTTATAAGTTAATAACACGTGGGATGTTTTTATAATGTATATATAAGTCTCTATAAAATATATGATAATAGTAATAATATAAATATATATAATGTGGTTAGAAGGGAAAACATAAACTGGACACAACATTATTATTCTTATATATAGATAAATAGAATAGAGATATGCGTTTTATTAAAAAATACATTGGGTTGCCGATATTTGTAGCGACCCGACCCGAATGGATCAAGTCTTTGTGCATAAGTGTCATCCCTGGATCGGTAATGCTAACACACACAGTACTTGAAGGATTTATAAAGAGTGCAATCACACACTTATTACATCGAATGTCTCAAAAGAGAACTTGTTACAATAATATGGCTTAAGGCCATCTAAATAAGATAAATGCGGAAGCATCGAAGGTAAATGAGTCCATCAACTCCAACGGCATAGCTAAGTGCACGACAACGACCTAGCGCACCTTACTCTTCGTCTGAAAAGTCTGCAACATAATACGTTGCAGCCCGAAGTGGGTTAGCACATGGAATATGCTGGCAAAATAACACTCTAGAGAGATGAACAAGATAACCGCTATATCTACATGCATATATGGCTGGTGGAGGCTCTATGGTTATCATTTTTGCATAAAGCCAATAGGAATATATTTTATTTAACTACAAAGTTTGTTGAAAACATTGAGAATGGAAACCCCATCTCAATCCCAAAATTAATAATCATTAGCCCAACAAATTAATTAAGAGTGATGAGATCAACTTAATAATTCAAGCACCAAATACTCAAGATATCCATAACCGGGGACACGGCTAACCATGATTAGTTTGTACAGTCTGTAGAGGTTTGCGCACTTTTCCCCACAAGACACGATCTCCTCCGTTGGATTTCTCGCACTACATGGTGTTTGAGAAATGGATGACTAAGACACAGTCTTTCAGAAGCATTAACTCGTTACGACGGGTAGACAGTACCACCTACATCCCCTACATCTGCTAGTCTACCACTGTAAGAGGTCACACAACATACTCAACTATGCCAGAGCCCATAATGTCTTGTGGCTGCACACAGAAGTTTCTAGCATGAATAATCTTATGATCCCTTTGAGCCTGGGTGGCGAACCATAGGATGATCACACGGATTCCCCGGGATCTCCTTGGACAACACTGGATTCCCCAGGTACCCAGAGACAATCCACCCAGATGTGTATTAAAGTAGCCACCTTAAATAAACCCTTAGTTCATAATAACCTCTCACATCTGTCATGAATCTCTCAAACAAAACCACATCTACGAGCATAGCATAGCAGTATAAGCATAACGTAGAAGTAACTCCCAGGGTTTGAAATAAAGGGCAATAGGTTCTACCTCATCATCTACTTCTCAATACCCACATGTTAACAATCCTACTCATGCAATGTTTGAGGGGTGAACTAATGCATAAAAACTGGGTAATAAGGGATATGATCAAAGTGTTACTTGCCTTGCTGACGATCTGCAAACCCTAGTGACTCGTAGTAGCACGCTTCGCACTCCGGAAATTCTATCACAAACAAGCAATAGCTTACATAAGCAATCAAGCATATATGCAAGGGTAAAACTCAAATAAAAAGATCCAAACTGAAAGTTCAACTAAGGAGCTTTGATTCGCAAAAAGAATCAATCGAATCGGAGCTACGGAATTGAAACTACGATTAAAAGAAGTTTGAATTCAAATCTGCTTGCAACCAAATTTTAATTTGTCAAAACCTTGTTCAAGTTGATTAAATGGAAAGAGGGGTTCGAGACGAAGATTTTAGCATTGGTTTCACTGGATTTGGATGAACGGTTAAAAAATTGTGAGGGTTTGAAGATCAGGGGCTAATCTGCGATAAAAATAATCGCGGATTGGTCCCTGGCCAAAAATAAAAAGAAAAAGAAAAAAGACTAACGAACGAACGTTCGCTATCAGAGACAAAGGAACGAAAATGTTCGCGAACAGAGACGTTTGAGTGAACATTCGCTAATTAGCGAAACCAAAAAAACAAATCGAACCGATCTAACGAAAAAAACCGAGGCGACGGTTTTGTCCGTTTTTACTGATTAAACGGAAAAGACCGGTCGGCGGCGGTGGCAGATCCGATCGGTGGCGACGCGATGGCGGGCAGCGCGAGGCAGCGAAGCTGGCGGTGGTGGTGCGGGCTGCGGCGGCGGGGCAATGTGAGGAGAGACTGCGGGGCGGCGGCGGTATTTAAAGGCCTCGGGGGGGCTCCTGCTTGCGCGCGGGGGCGCGGAATGGCCGACCGAACTCCGGCTAGAGTCTGGCGCTCGCACCGCTGCGGCGGCGGGAGGCGGTGGCGCGACGGCTGGGCCGGCTGGGCTTCGGCCCAGTCGGTCCGAAACTTTTTTTTAAAATAAATTCCGCCCAGAAAATTCTAATAAAATAAAAAAATTCTAAAAATGCCAAAAACAATTTTCACCGTCTAAATAAAATATTTAGAACAAAGTGAGCATTTTTCTGGCCTAATAATGCAATTTTTAAAAATGCATATTTTTCTAATTCAAATAAATTTCGAATAAAATCCAAATAAAATATTTATTTGATTTTAAAAAATTTCCTCCAATATTCCTCTCTTTTTGAAGAATTCATATTATCTTCTCTCTTTTATTTTGAATATTGGAAATATTTGGAGAGAGAAAATATTAAAACCAAATTGATCCTCTTTTCAAATTTGAGAAAATTCAAATATGAAAATTTATGAAATCTCCAACTCTCTCCGTGGATCCTTGAGTTGCTTAAGATTTCTAGGATCACAAACAAAATGCAAATATCATATGATATGCATATGATGACCTATGTATAACATCCAAATTGAAAATTCGGATGTTACAAACCTACCCCCCTTAAGATGAATCTCGCCCTCGAGATTCGGTTTGGCTAGAAAATAGGTGTGGGAGGTCTTTCCGTAGGTCTTCTTCTCGTTCCCAGGTGGCTTCATCCTCGGTATGGTGGCTCCGCTGAACTTTGCAAAACTTGATAACCTTGTTGCGTGTAACTCGGCTGGCAAACTCGAGAATCTTGACGGGTTTCTCCTCGTAGGTTAGATCACTGTCCAACTGAATTGCTCTCAGGGGCACTGTATCTCTCAGAGGAATATTGGCCATCTCTGCATTGGCACTTCTTCAACTGGGAAACATGAAACACGTCAAGAACTCCTGACAGTCCTTCAGGCAACTCCAACTTGTAGGCCACTTCTCCCGTACGTTCCAAAACTCGGTATGGTCCTACAAATCTCAGGTCTAACTTTCCCTTAACTCCGAATCATTTAACTCCTCGGAGCGGTGACACACGTAGATATGCTCTGTCTTTGATCTCGTAGACTACCTCCTTGCGTTTGGAGTCTGCATAACTCTTCGGCCTGGATTGATCTACCTTCAGTCTATCTCGAATCAACTTAACCTTCTCTTCGGACTCCTTGATTAAATCTGGCCCAAACAACTGACGGTCTCCAACTTCATCCCACATTAATGGTGTCCTGCACCTTCTTCCATACAGGGCTGAAAGGTGCCATCTTCAAACTAGTTTGATAACTGTTGTTGTATGAGAACTCTGCGTAGGGAAAATTATCATCCCAACTATATCCATAATCTAGCGCACAGGCTCGTAGCATGTCCTCCAGAATCTGATTGACTCTCTCAGTATATCCATCAGTCCGCGGATGAAAGATTGTACTGAACTCTAGCCTAGTACCCAAAGTCTGGTGCAGCTGATTCCAAAACTTTGAGGTAAACTGTGTTCCTCTATCTGATACGATGGTCCTCAGAACTCCATGCAGACATACAATCCTGGTCATATACATCTTGGCCAACTTCGCACTTGTATACGTGGTTTTCACTGGGATAAAGTGAGCCACTTTGGTCAAGCGATCGACTACTACCCAGATAGAATCATATCCTGATCGGGTCATGGGTAATCCTGTGATAAAATCCATGCCAAGCTTGTCCCACTTCCATTCGGGTATCGGCATAGGCTACAGTAATCATGCTGGCTTCTAATGTTCTTCCTTCACTCTCTGACATACATCACATACGACTACATACTCGGCAATATCCTTCTTCATACCTGTCCACCAGAAACGCTCCTTCAAATCCAAATACATCTTGGTGTTTCCGGGCTGAATCGAGTATGGTGTGTCATGAGCCTCCTGAAGTATTAACTTCTTGATCTCCGCATTATTGGGCACATAAACACGATCCTCAAACCATAAAGTTTCATGCTCATCCTCATGAAAACCTTTGGCTTTTCCTTTCTCATCTTCTCCTTTATCTCAGCAATCTCCTTATCATCCTTCTGAGCTTCTCGAATCTTTCCCAATAATGTAGACTGAACTTCCATTGCTGCAACAAAACCTCTTGGAACTATATCCAAACGGAGTTCCTTGAGATCGTCAACTAACTCCTGCGGTAATCCTCTTCTTACGAGGGTATTGACATAACTCTTCCGGCTCAAAGCATATGCTATGACATTGTCCTTTCCTGGATGATAATGCAACTTCATATCATAATCCTTTATAAGCTCCAACCATCTCCTCTGCCTGAGATTTAGCTCCTTCTGAGTGAAAATGTATTTCAAACTCTTGTGATCTGTGTACACATCACAACGGTTTCCAATAAGAAAATGTCTCCAGGTCTTGAGCGCATGCACTATGGCTGCTAACTCCAAATCGTGTGTGGCATAATTCAACTCATGCGGTCGAAGCTGATGTGAGGCATAGGAAACAACTCTTCCGTCTTGCATAAGTACACCTCCAAGTCCTTGGCGAGAAGTGTAGCAATACACTTGGAAATCCTTGCGTATATCCGGAAGAATTAGCACTGGGGCTGTAACCAAACGTTTCTTTAACTCCTGAAAACTAGCCTCACATTCTTCGGTCCACTTAAACTTGGTGTCCTTCTTCAACAACTCCGTCATGGGCTTCACAATCTTGGAAAAAAATTCAATGAATCTCTGGTAGTAACCCGTGAGTCCAAGAAAACTGCAGATCTCTACTACTGAGGTGGGTGACAACCAATCAGTGACTGACTGAACCTTAGTAGGGTCTACTGCATACCCTCTCCTGATATAACATGTCCAAGGAATCCAACTTCCTTCACCCAAAACTCACATTTGCTGAACTTGGCATATAGCTAATGTTCCCTGAGCTTCTCGAGAACTAAACGCAAATGCTCCTTGTGCTCCTCTACATTCTTCGAGTATACCAAAATATCATCAATGAACACCACAATGAACTTATCCAAGAACTCCATGAACACCTTATTCATCATACTCATGAAATAGGCAAGGGCATTAGTCAATCCAAATGATATAACCGTGTACTCATATAGCCCGTACCTTGTGATAAAGGTTGTCTTAGGTATATCCTGCTCTCGGATCTTCAATTGGTGGTATCCTGATGTAGCAACCCGACCTCAGACGGTCAAGTCTCTGTGCTTAAGTGTCATCCCTGGATCGGTATGCTGACACACACAGTACTCGAGGATTTATAACAGAGGTAAATCACATGTATAAAGTAACGTAAATACTATTACCTCAATCCAAATAGCGGAAGTAACAACAAGGTTGTGGATTCCCATCAACACCAACGGCAAAGTTGAGTGTAGAAATCGTAACCCTAACGAATCACTTACTCGTCATAAGAATCCTGCAACATGAGACGTTGCAGCCACAAAGGGTCAGTACACTGAATGTACTGGAAATTCACACCATAGAGCAATGATGAATAAAGGCTATCACTACATGCATATATGGCTGGTGGAGGCTCTATGGTTATAATGTTTTGCGAAAAGCCAATTTTCCCTACAACAAAGGAATACATTTTAATTCACTACCAAGTTGGTTGAAAAATTATTGAGAAGGTTCCTCCAACTCAATCCCAATTAAGATCTAACAACCCAACAAATTAATTAAGTAAAGTGATGAGATCAACATGATAATTCAAGAACCAGGTACTCAAGACGTCCATAACCGGGGACACGGCTAACCATGATTAGTTTGTACACTCTGCAGAGGTTTGCACACTTTTCCCCACAAGACTCGATCTCCTCCATTTGATTCCTCCCACTTCATGGTGTTTGAGAAACGGATGACCGAGAAACAGTCTTTCAGAAGCATTAACTCAAACCCCGGGTAGACAGTACCAACCTACATCCCCTACATCTGCTAGCCTACCACTGGAAGAGGTCATGCAACTTACTCAACTATGCTAGAGCCCATAATAGCTTGTGGCTGCACACGGAAGTTTTTAGCATGAATAATCTTATGATCCCTTTGAGCCTGGGTGGCATTCCATAGGGTGATCACACGAGTCCTCCAGGATCCCCTTGGGCAAGCACTGGGTTCTCCAGGTGCCCGGGAAGACCACTGGGTGCTCCAGGGTGCCCCTACCATTCCACCCAGATGTGTATTAAAGTAGCCACCTTAAGTTAACCATCAAATAATAACTCTCACATCTATCATGGATACACTCAAACCCAATCCACGTCTACGAGCATAGCATAGCAGTATAAGCATAACATAGAAGTAACTCCCAAGGTTTGAATGCAGGACAATAGGTTCCTACCTCATCAACTACTTCCCAATACCCACATGTTATCAATCCTACTCATGCAATGTTTGAAGGTTGAAACTAATGCATAAAAACTGGGTAATGAAGGGATATGATCAAAGTGTGAACTTGCCTTGTACAGTTGATGAAGATGATTCGCACTCATAACTCCTGATAGTTCTACTCATCACACTCCGGTCAATCTATCGTAAGTAAGCAATAGTAACCACACTTAAGCAATCACTCAAAAGATCGGAAATAACGAAGAAGACAATTCGGAAAACATCAAAACCAAGCAAATAACTCTTGCAACATAAAACAATTTCTAACAGTACCCAAATTATGTGAATTTGGCCTTATCAGAAATTTTAGGTCAAGAGCTTCGATTTTCAAAAAGAATCAACTCAAACGGAGTTATAAAACTCAAATTATGATCAAACGAAGTTCAAATTCAAATCTGTCTGAATTCAAATTTTAAAACTTTCAAAAACATGTTTAAGTTGTTTATCTGGATAGAGGATATCATAAGGAAGAAGTGGGTGTTGGTTTCATCAAAAACGGACATACGGATAAAAAGATGTGAACAAAAGAAATTTGAGTATGAAACAGATATGTGGAATTAAGACGAAAATATTGGCGTTGGTTTCGTCTAATTTGAACGAACGAGTAAAAATTTATGGCTATTTGAAAAATTAGGGCCAAGCTGTTTTATGGAAGAAAAAGATCTACATAATAAGCTACAGAAGTATATAAAAGAAATAGAAAAAAGATACCTTTATAAGGTAGAGAAAGGACAACTTCAGAGAGAGGAGACGATTTTCAAAATTTTCGCCGGAGAGGAGAAATATATTTTTTTAGTGAATCTAGTCAAACCAAAATATATTGATTTAACCGGAATCGATAATTTTTAAAGGCTCTATGGGTCCATATTTATAGGTGGAAAAGAGGCTTAGATGTCAAAGGCTAGACAATGTGGGACTAAACTTAGATGAAAAGAGAAATGAGAGAAAACGTGCCTCGTACGTGCCTAAGGCCTTCGGCCGGCGAGCGTACGCTGCAGTTTTTTTTCTTCTTTTTTCTTTTGAGCAATTGAAAAGAGAAAAAAAAACTATGGAGGAAAAAAATGTGAGGGAGGGATATGGCCGGTTGGGCTTGGCCCATATAGGAGAAAAAAATGATGGGCGCCTGCTACTATGATGCGCACATGAGCGGCAGTTAGTGATGGGTCACATGGCTAGTTTTGTTTTTTTAGATAAAAACGGAGAAGATAAACAGGATAAGAAAAATAATATATATTTTTCCATAGTCATATTATATATCAAAATTTTCAAAAAAAGATTTTCTACGACATGATCATTTTTCTAACGTCAAATAAAATTCACAGAATTTTAAATAAATCAAAGAGTGCTACTCGTGCAATAAAACCCAGTAAAAATAATTTTAAAATACCAAAATTATTTCAAATTTATTTATCTCCAATTTTCTGATGTACGGAATTATTTTACCATAATTTCCATATATTTTATTTTTGGAGAAAAATAATTTGAATAAAACCCAAATACCTCCAAATTGAAAATAATTTCAAAGGGACTTTAAATTTGATCCTTTGAAACTCCCAACTCATATTTCATATGTTTTGAAGAAGTCATTTTATCTTCTCTCATGAAAATCATTGAGTTGCATAAAGTTTCTGAATTTGAAATATTTCCAAATGAGATTCAAATCTTTTCAAAACCCTTTTTCATTTAATTAAATGGAAGAAGTCATATCATCTTCTCTCTAGAGTTCTGTATTTGAAAATAATTTGAATTCATGGAGAACATAAATGCAAAATGAAAGTTTGGGAAAGTCCTTTTATTCCCTCTCATTTAACTTCCATAAAGTTTCAAATTCCACTCAATTTCACACAGCACATCACACAAGCAATCAAAAACTATCTATTTAATATAACATTCCAAAATTTAGAATTTTGGGATGTTACAAACCTACCACCCTTAAAATGAATCTCGTCCTCGAGATTCGGAGAGGCTAGCAAGAAATAGGTTAGGTTCGGGGTCTTCTCAAAATCCATCGATCGTCATAGGGGGTCTGGGGTGCTACCACCATTAGAACCATTGTTACGGTTCCATCAAAACTCATATACTCCATCCTTGTTGTTGACAGTGTCAATCTTCTCAGATCTTCAGGATAATTCCTTCTCTGGGCTCTTCCGGTGGTGGCATAACCTTTTCCTCAATTCCTGTGTCCATTTCATCTTGGTAAGGTTATTCCATGACTGGGTCTCCTTGGCTGACAGGTCTGGCGCCAATACTAAACAACTATCGATATCTCATGGTGGTCAATAATTTATGGTTTCTCCTGCAAAAAATGGGTCTGGGTTGAACCTCACCGTATGTCCTACGAGTGGCAACAACTGCCTTGTACAAGGGGAAAATTGTCATACCATTCTAAGGTTTTAAACAAGGTTTCGATCGTCGTCTTTCTACTATAGGTAAGTCACTTAGATTTACCATCCCATATAGCAAGACGAATAATAAGAGTAAGTTGGTATGGTGATCAATCCATCCCACACCTAAATCATTACCTTGTATATGGTTTAGCGAATCTCGCATTCTAACACTCGGTCATCCTCACAAGCATTGCAGAATTTTCTCTTGTTGACGAACTAAGTTCGGATAAATCCATGAATTCTGCAAGCCAAACAAACATCTATCGTTCCTTCACATCTCTCAGGTTTTGCATAAACCCTATAAAATCGTCTGTTGATAAAGTCGTAACTTCTTCCAGGGTTTTTCCTTCAGCAAGAATGTGCTTGCTTCTTGGCAGGTCCTGGGGCCTGTGGGTTATGGCCCATCTCATCACTTGTAAACCTTAAACTCATCCTCGGGGCCACTGACCATTATTCCAACATCCAGCTTCCTAGCATTCCTAAATGCGTCCAATGGTACTGTCTCTCTTCACTCTATTGGTACCAAACTAAGACGGGATTACTCAGACTCATCTTGGAGTTACAATTGCTCCATATTACCAACATCATACCTCCATTATATCCAATAGTACTTCATCCCTTCATATTCTTGGGATATCCCACATATCGAGATAAAAATCATACTTATTTTGTCCAAGGTCCTCTCTGTGGAATATCATACTCCTTTCCAGAGGTCAAGTGTCCTCACAGGGTACTACCACCCTTGAAATGCACAAACTCATCCATAGACCGTATTTCTCATATCCTCGAAAATGGTCAAAATCTTTCTTCATAGAGTAACAGCTCATACAATCCAATTCAGTACCAACGATGCTAACTTTATTGATTCTCAAATTATTACAATCTCCTGCATTTCCATTACATGCCTCAACTCAACATCTCAATATAGAATAAATGCTCTCACTACTACTACTACATTTCCCATAGACTCAACTATTTATCACAAGTCTCCTTCTCCTTGGAACAATCTCTGGCAAGGTGCCCTGCTTCATTACAACGGTAACATACTACTACTGACAATTTTCGAGGTTTCCTTGTGATCACATAGCCTCCTTGGGTCCTCGGCTTCCTTTTTGGGCAACCATTGAAGTAGTGCCCTGAATCTTTGCACCTGAAACAGGTGATATGACTCGGGTCCTTCTTGGTATCCAATCTACTTCTCTTCCTGGACTTTTCCGTTCCAATCAGGGCTTCTATTTCCTGTGGGTCATACTCTACTTCCTCTATCGGGAATTCTACTAGATCCCCATTCAGACAATCCTGGGAGATGTGTCCTTCTTCTCCTCATGAATAGCACGACTAGTGCAGGGTTTAATTGCTTCTACTTCGGGTGTGTCCTCCACCTCTTCCTTCATCACAGGATTCTTCTAAAATTCCCATGAGGGCTCCTTTCATTGCTTTTTTCCTCTGCTGGATGGTTCTTTGTACCATGGGTTAAATGTGACACTGAGCAGGGTAATGGGTAGTCCCTTCACACAAGAAACAAGTAAATCTGCCTAGTTGGGAATTCTTCAGCTGGGTGACTTCCTTCACAATTAGGGAATTCGCCCTTGTGTTCCTTATGGTTGTGTCCTATTTCTCCACAGAGCTTGCATGCACAAGGCTTCTTCATATCATTCCCATAAGGCTTCAATTTCTGGGACGCAAGCCAAAATTTTAGCGGAGTCAACTTAAATTCTTTCCAAGTGGTTACTCATTGCCATCCATTGATGGTTTGGTACAACCTCCACCAAGTAGCAGCACCTCTTTCAAAGCACTAAAGAGCATGCTGGGCCATATCCTTTCTAGCTATAGTGTTATTCTTCATGTCATCCTCCATGTTCTGAATCCATCGGTCCATCTCCAATTGACTTATCGGTCCAGGAACTATGAGTTCATCTCCATTCATCCTCTATTGGTTCCAAGGGTTTTGGGGCGGGATAAGAGAGATAGAGAGGGATGCACACAATACAAACAAAAGTTTTCAAAAGACAGATTTTATTTTGTGGCTGTCGGAAAACATCAAACAAATGACAGCTCACAAACATCGCATCTAACGTAAGCATATAACAGGGGTTTGGTCTTCTAAAGGTTAATAAATCTTCAAAGTCGCCAAACTCTTCAAGTCTTGTTCATGTCTCCGATGGCTTCTTCCGATCGTGCTTGTCCTTCTTGAGTTCTTTTGCCAGATCATGTCTGTTGACGCGAAGTCTCTCGTGGCGTCCTTTAATATTCTTGAGTTGCGTTCCAACTTCTGGGTTTCAACATCCTTGGCATGAACCATGGTCTTACTCTCCTTCAGTTCCTGACGAATCTCTGGTATCTCGAGGTTTTGCTCCTCTAGCTTGGCTACTTTCAGCTTCTGGGTCCTGAGTTCTTCACGAAATACTTCCTTGTCAAATACGGCTTCCTGAAGATCCACACTAAACTTCTTGATGTAACACTCCAGATACGGGCGATACACCAGCTAAGATTAAAACTTCATCTTGCTGATAGGTGCTCCATCAGCCTTCTTGTCATCCAATCCCTCCAAATAAATGCATGCTTAACTCAGCACGGTGGCAATAGCATAAGCGGGCGATAACACCATGGTTAGCCGTGTTTCTGCTCTTGTCATTTCCATGAGCTATCATTCCATAGTTGATATCTCCTGCCTTAGGGTTTTCTTTATAAAACTTTGAGTTCTAATGCTCCATGTTCCAGTCTTTCTCCGATACCCTTGATCTCGGGTATTGACAGCTTCCATAGTCTCACAAGTTCCATAAGGGTAACTGATGTAGGGCGGATCCCTATGGGGCCGATCTTTCACGTTTGGAGAGTATCCCGACGAGGAACACAAAGAACGCGCGAAAGAATATGAGGGAAATCACGAGGGAAAACAAGAGAAACACTCAACCGACACGAATATGATCACACAAGTGCTAGATCATCGAGGCACAAAGTAACACGAGATCCAAAGTCAACAAGGTACTATACAAAGGTAGTCGTTCTTCTCCGTGAGGAGGTCTTGATTGCCTTCTCCGGATGGAGGTCTTGAATCCGGGTGGATCTTCTCCGAAGAGGTGCGGTCCCTCACGAGGAGTAGATCCGGTACGGATGAGCGAAGCTCTATCTCACAAATGAGCTAAATCAACGCTAACCCTAGCTAGGAGGTGGGAGAGGTCTATTTATAGTCATAGTGCAAAAGAGGCGCGAAGTGGAGGGGTACATGGGCTACGGCCCGAAACTGGATGCAGCCAGGGTCCGGTCGTCCGGGAGATGCCGGTCATCCGGAGGCTCGCGAAGGTCCGGACGTCCGTAGCACTTCAGAAATCCATAGTTTAGGTTCTGTCGCCTCGACCTCGGACATCCGTAGGTGTGCGGTCGTCCGGTCGCCCTGGGCTTTCCGTAGATTCAGTTCGGTTGGCGTAGTGTCGGTCGTCCGGAGGGGTCCGTACGGAGCCTGGGAGGTGTCAGACGTCCGGTCTTGGTCGGTCATCCGGCCGCTGTAGCTTTCGTATGCCTGAGTTCCCTTGGCTGGCACGACCTTCAGGGGTCGGACGTCTGGGCTGGGCCGGTCGTCCGGAGCCTGTAGCTTCCGTGGCAACCCTTCTTCTTGTCCTCCGCACTTGGTGTCCTCGCCGTCTTGTCCATTGGATGTAGATGACCCCTGGTTCTCCTCCAAGTACCTGATCACGCACAGAGTTTCCGTATGAGTTGGTAGCCATGTCTCATGAGTAGGAAAAGGGAGTTCGGAGAGGAGCGAGTTCACCTTATCTTTGATAGCCTTTGCTCGAGCTCTTGTCATGGGTCCAAGTGGTGTCGAGGGAGATGTAGGTACGTCCCATGGGGATGAGCGAGGGATGCTCCACATCATCTCCCCCCCTTGGGAAAGATACAACCTCGGATCGAAAGTTTCATCACCATGGTATGGCGAGAGGTCTTTGACGTTGAAGATGTCGCTCACATTGTACTTGTCTCAAGGAAGGTCGATCATGTAGGTGTTGTCGTTGTAGCGTGCTAGCACCTTGAAGGGTCCATCGGCTTGAGGTAGAAGTTTGGACTTGCGTTCGTTGGTGAAGCGGTCCTTTCGAATGTGTAGCCACACGAGATCGCCAATGTTGAAGAGCATGGGTATCTTGTTGACATTGAGCTTGGTTGCTAGTCGTTGTACTTGGCGCTCGATGGTGTGTCATGTATCCTCATGCATCTTCTTGATGTAGCTTGCGCGTGCACTCATGTCGAGGTTGGTGCGCTCTTGTAGAGGTAGTGGAAGAATGTCCAATGGGGACAATGGGTTGAAGCCGTAGACGACCTTGAAGGGGGACTTGCCGGTAGTCGAATGTCTTGCACTGTTGTAGGCGTACTCGGCGATGGGTAGACACGCCTCCCACTCCTTGATGTTCTTCTTGATCAACACGCGAAGTAGAGTGGAGAGCGTCCGGTTCATCACCTCCGTTTGGCCGTCGGTTTGAGGATGGTATGCGGATGAGAACAAGAGCTTGATTCCGAGCTTTGCGCATAATGTCTTCCAAAAGTAACTCAAGAACTTGACGTCGCGGTCCGAGACAATCATCTTTGACACTCCATGAAGGCGCAAGATTTCCCTACAAAAGAGATTGGCAACATGTGAAGCATCGTCTATCTTGTTGCAACGAATGAAATGTGCCATTTTAGAGAACCGGTCCACAACAACAAACACGGAATCCTTTCCATTTTGAGTTCTAGGCAAACCAAGTACAAAATCCATGCTAATGTCTTCCCAAGGTTAATACGGAATAGGAAGAGGCATGTAAAAACCATGAGATTGAGCTTTTGACTTAGCTTTGTGACATGTAGAGCATCGGTTGGTGAAGCGATTGACGTCGCGAAACATCTTGGGCCAAAAGTAGTTCTTGGAGAGCGTGGCGAATGTCTTGTCGCGGCCGAAGTGTCCCATGAGTCCGCCTTCATGAGCCTCTTGCAAAAGGAGCAAACTAAGAGAAGAATCGGGAATGCAAAGTTTGTTAGCTCTCATAAGATAATCATCCTTGATGTAATATCTTTCCCAAGATGTATGCATCAAACACTTAGCATAAGGAGTAGCAAAAGATGGATCATCAGCATACAAGTCTTTGATGTGCTGAAAACCAATAACATTCAACTCAAGTTTAGTAACAAGTGTGCATATGCGTGAAAGTGCATCCGCAACTACATTTTCCTTACCCTTAATGTACTTGATCACATAGGGGAAAGATTCAATAAATTCACTCCATTTGGCATGACTCTTGTTCAACTTAGTTTGACCTTTTAAGTACTTAAGCGTTTCATGATCTGTATGGATAACAAACTCATGAGGTCTAAGATAATGTTCCCAAACATGTAGCACACGCACTAAGGCATACAATTCTTTGTCATTGATGGGATAGTTAAGTTGAGCACCAGAGAGTTTTTCACTAAAATATGCAATGGCTCGTTTTTCTTGCATCAAAACACCGCCAATTCCGATACCACTTGCATCACAATGAACCTCAAAAGTTTTGTCAAAGTTGGGCAAAGCAAGAATCGGAGCATGAGTAAGCAAAGACTTGAGCTCATCAAAAGCGGTGGATTGCAAAGATCCCCAAATGAAAGGAGCATTCTTCTTACTCAAGGCATCCAAAGGGGCGGCAATAGTGCTAAAATCTTTCACAAAGCGATGATAAAAATCCGCAAGGCCAAGAAAGCTGCGCACTTGTTGCAAATTGGTTGGTTGGGGCCAAGTTTTAATAGCTTCGATTTTAGAGTCATCAACATGGACACCCTTGGAAGAGACAACGAAACCCAAGAAAACCAACTTGTTGACTCCAAATGTGCACTTTTTCATGTTGGCATAAAGACGTTCCTTGCGAAGTGTTTGCAAAACAGCCCTAACATGCTTGAGATGCTCTTTCATGGATTTACTAAACACAAGAATATCATCAATGTAAACGACAACAAAGACTCCAATATAAGGTCGAAGCACAAAATGCATAAGACGCATGAAAGTACCGGGAGCTTCCGATAAACCCATAGGCATGACTAACCACTCATACAAACCAAATTTTGTTTTGAAAGCGGTCTTCCATTCATCACCCTCTTGTATGCGGATTTGATAATAACCACTTTTAAGATCAATTTTTGAGAAAATGGTGGCACCGCTGAGTTCATCAAGCATATCATCTAAGCGAGGAATGGGATGCCTATAACGCACGGTAATAGCATTGATGGGTCTACAATCGGAACACATACGATAACTTCCATCATGCTTAGGAACAAGTATAACGGGAACGGCACAAGGGCTTAAGCTTTCACGTACATGACCGTTGTCAATTAGTTGCTGTACTTGCCATTGGATTTCCTTAGTTTCTTCGGGGTTAACGCGGTATGGAGCTTTGTTTGGTAGAGGTGCTCCGGGGATGAGGTCGATTCTGTGCTCAATGCCTCGTAGAGGAGGTAGACCCGTAGGTAGCTCATCGGGGAAAACATCTTGGAATTCCTGCAAAAGAGATTTAAACACTAGAGGTAGATCGTGAGATGTGTTAGTTTTTGGTTCCCCATCCTTGCACACTAGGACAAAGTGCATAGCACTCGATGGGTTCTCACACACTTCTCTCATCTCACTTTTGGTGGCAAAAAGGACTAGATTTTTCTCTCTAGGCGAAGAGGCGCTCAAGTTTGGCTTGTGGCTCTCACTCACTTTTTGGTGGTTCACTTTCTCACTCTTCTCTCCGCGATGGGTGGCTTGCTTGTCGGCTATCACTTGACTAGGAGACATAGGTCATAGCACATATTCCTTCCCTTTCATCTTGAAGCTATAGTGGTTTGTGCGCCCGTTGTGGATGACACCTCGGTCATATTGCCATGGCCGTCCGAGAAGGAGGTGGCAAACGGTCATCGGAAGGACATCACACTCCAAAGTGTCTTCATAGGCTCCGATTTTGAAAGAGACTTGTACCCTATGGTCGACTTGGATTTTGCCAGTGTCGCTTAGCCATTGAACCTTGTAGGGGTGTGGGTGCTTCCTCTTTACCAATTGGAGCTTGGAGCATAGTTCTTCACTTGCTAAGTTATGGCAACTCCCTCCATCGATGAAGACCTTGACAGACCTTCCATTGATGCCGGCCTTTGTGTGGAAGATATGGCATCTTTGGTCTTCTTCTTGTTGATGTTGAAGAATCAAGACCTTGGAGACAACAAGAGCGGGGCTCGAATCTTCATCACAAAAGACTTGATCATCTTCGTCGTCATTGTTCACTTGTTGGTGCATGGCCACTTGCTCAAGGGCTTCCATTTCTCCTTAACTCATCGAGTCATAGGTGCCGTCGTCATTGAGGATCAGGGTGCGCTTGTTTGTGCATTGGAAGGATTTGTGGCCTCGGCCGCCACAAGTGAAACACTTGAAGGAGCTTGTCTTGACGGTCTCATCGGTTGGAGTAGATGATGAAGCACGCAGCTTGAAGTTTCTTTTAGTAGGTTGAGGATGACTTGAGCTTGTCGAAGGTTTCTTGTGACTTGATTTGTCGTTGTTGCTTGAGGTAGGGGGTGGAGTCGTTGAAGCTTGGAAGTTGGAGGAGTCGTAGGTCTTGGATGTGTACTTGGCGTACTTGAAGTCATCTTGCACTTGACGTTCGGCCTTGGTAGCTTGATGTACGAGCTCAATGAGGTTGGAGTAGGGTTGGAAGTCGGCAATCTTCTTCATGGAATGATTGAGTCCATTCAAGAAACGTGCCATAGTTTGCTCATCATCTTCCGTGACATTGGCTCGAATCATGGCTATCTCCATTTCCTTGTAGTATTCTTCAACACTCTTTGTTCCTTGCTTGAGTAGTTGGAGTTTCTTGAAGAGATCACGGTTGTAGTAGGTGGGAACAAAATGTGCTCGCATGACATCTTTCATTTGAGCCCAAGGGGTGATTGGTGGTTCACCTCTTGCTACTCGGCGCGCAAGGACTTGTTCCCACCATATGAGCACATAGTCTTGGAACTCAAGTGATGCCATAGCGATCTTCTTCTCTTCCTCATATTTGTGCAAACGAAAGATTTTGTCGACCTTCAATGCCCATGAGAGGTACTCTTGGGGATCATTGCTTCCATTGAACTTGGGCATGGTGAATTTTAGCTTGATGTAGCGTTGCTCTTCATTGTGTGTTGATCTATGGTGATGATGACGTCCTTGACGTGGATGGTTGTCCACCTCATGTTGCTCTTCGCATGGAGGCAGTCCATGATCATCTTGCTCTTGTTGAACTTGAGGTTGAGGAGGAGCTTGTCAAACTTGTGGAGGAGCTTGAGGAACTTGACGTTGCACTCGCGGTTGGTAGGTCCGCTCTTGGATCTCTTCTCGAAGTGCTTCCTCTTGATTGCGCCGATCTCGGCTGCGGTTAGTGAAAGCGCGACTTGATTCTTGAAGGGCACATTGCGCCTCAAGAGCTTGTGCTTCACGTTGTTGTTGTTGAAGACGTTGAGCCTTGGCGTCTTGTTGCTCTTGATGTAGACGCGCTCGTTCTTCCTCTTCACGACATTGACGTTGTCGTTCTTGAGCTTGAGCAAAAGCTACTTGGTGTGGTTGAGGACGAAGTACTTGCTCGTCGACTTGCTCCTGTGAATGCTTATCATGTAGAGGATTGCGATATGCATGACGGTCTTGACGCGCGGCATGGCGAAGAGTGTTTGATGTCGGAGTACTTGAGCCGGAGAATGTGTCGTCGGAGTGGTGACTTGAGTGGCTCCGTCTTGAGTATGAAGAAGTTGAAGGATGGCGGTTCACCAACAAGGTGCGGATCTCGTCCATCCTTGCATCATTCTCTTTCTTGTGAGCGTCGAGCTTGTTGTCGAAGTAGTCTCTTGTTCGTTGCTTGGAGAGTCGCAAGTCGGTGGCGAGGTTGTCGATGTGATCGCTCATTGCTAGTTTCTCTTCATGCAAAGCTCGTTGTGCACCAAAGAGGTGTGTCTTGGTGATGTAGGATGACATGTCATCGTCTTGCTCGATGAGGAGTGGGTTAGTAGAAGTACTTGGCCTATCCATCATTCCAAGCAAAATGTGAGTGGGAGAAGGAAAAGAACATATACCAAATGTACCTTGACCGATGTTGACGATCAATCAAGTTCACTCGAATGCGGACAATGAAATAGCACTATTGGTACCAATTCTTGTCGGTTCTCACACCTACACAAGTAAAAGCTTATGGTGGAGCTTGGTTAGGATGGTGGCACAAAATTTGATGCAATTATAAGTGAGCTTCAATAATGTTTGAAAAGATTCACAAATTTGCAAATGCAACAAGTAGACCAAGCAATGAGAGGTACCCGGAAACACACACGCAAACCAAAAATGAGCCAAAATGTGGAATCCATGAAAATGCTCTTGTTGCACAATACACGAGAGACGCTAGCACGATTGCACAATAGGCAGATACGGAACTTGTGCACAACCTACTAGGCAAAAATGCAACGACCTCTATCCCAAGTATGCTATATGTATGGTGTTTTGGTGATATGATCCAAGATGATCGAGTATGACAATCTTAATGTTGTTTAATGCTATGGTTGTTGCTTATAGGCTCTTTTCTTATATTTCCTCTTTGCTTAAAAGCTTGTTTGGCTCTTTGATGTTTGAGCTCTTTTCTCATGCAATGCTTCACAACCAAGATAGCAATTGTGTATGCGATGACAACTTTGTGACACAAAAGATGATGCTAAGATATGCACCACTATTGTCGTGGAATTGACACGTCAGATGTCCTAGGTGTAAGGACTTAGTCGTGAGGCCAGCGCATCTATGTAGTAGCTTGAGAGGGGTTGATTGGGATGAGAGACGCAGGGCGGATCAACGCACAAGACAAGGGTTTAGACAGCTTCGGGCCCCGGGAAACATCATCCGGTAACAACCCTACGTGTTGTTTGAGGTTAGGTCTCATTATGCTCATGAGAGAGTCGCCGGGAACCGGCTCTCGGTGTCTAGCCCTAGAGATTGTTTCTTCTTCCCTCTTTGGGGTGCCCTGCCCCTCCTTATATAAGTTAGAGGGGCGGGTTACATGTGGAGTCCTAGTAGGACTAGGACTAGTCTATCTTCTCTTACAAGTTAATTACAAGTCCGGGTCTTGCTTCCTCGTAAAGGAAATATTCGTCATCCCTTTCTTCTTAAGCCGGACCATCATCACATGAGCCGGCCTTATGGGCCTTGGGCCTAGTCTTCTATCTGACCCGTCGTCGGGGCCATCCGTGAGTCGTCAGGCTCGTGAGTCATCTGACAGTGAGCCGCCAGACCCATGAGTCGCCAGTCTTCCGGCGGGTCACGGTGAAGCGCCAAGTCCGGCCGGGACATACTTCCGGCCGGGTCATACCGTGGGGTATATCCCTGACATTAGCCCCTAGTTTAATTTGGATTTATCCATGTTAAACTAATCTGCAATACAAACACAAGAACAAATTTGACAGGTTGTGTTCCGGGTTAAATATTCTTTGTAAGCCGGCACATGATCATCCTTATTTCCTTGTCATCTTCCTTCTTGATATGTATCCATAATCTCATAGCAACTCTCTTTAGCAGATGTGTTCAAATTTTGCCAATGCAAAAAATCCAGATACTTCCTTTGAAAAATCCAGGTCAACAGGCCAGCTTTAGAGTCCATTTGCTGATATTGGTCTCTTGTTGAGAAATATTGTAAGAGATAATCCACTTGAGTCGGCTTTCAATGCTCTGACTTGACAAAAATATTGGTCTTGAAAAATTGAACTTATATTCAGCCGGCTTAAAGATATAGAACTTGCCGGTTTATGAGTACCAAAATTGCCGGGTTATAAATAGATGATGCCAAGTCATAATTGTCGCCGACGCCGGTTTATGATTTTTGCAGACACCAGGTCAATCTGATTTACTCAAAAACTGAGAATTTGAAGATATTTCTCCCTTATATCCATATTACCTGTAGCCCCCAAGGGCCGGTTTAATCAGCATGAATAAGCCGGGACTTATCATCATGGCTTTAAATAAAATCCAGTTGTGTAGCCCCCATGAGTCGGCTATAGTCATAGTAGTGTAGCCGGGTCATCCTAGAATTGTCTTGAACTTTTGACAGGACCAATTGGTAGCCCCCAAGGGTCGGCTCATTTAGAATGTGATGAGTCGGGTCTTCAATGAGGTGAGCAAAAAATGACTTTGCATTAGCCCCCAAGTGCCATGGTACATGCTGGCAGTGACATGGGACTTGCATATTTGATGTAATCTCAATTTGAATAATGTAGCCCCCAAGTGCCGGGTCGTAAGCCTGCAGCGACTCGGGACTATTCCTATCACTGTAGAATAAGTCATATCCATTGATAAAATAATAGCCATTGCGCTGAAGCGACTTTGAAAACCTCAATCATAATATTAGTTTCTGATAACCATAATAAAAATCCAGCCAGGTTGGCTATTAAAGATTTGACTAACCCGGTTTGAAAACCTTAATCATTCAAATCATAATAAAAATCTAGCCAAGTTTGGCTATTTAAAGATTTCAAATACCTTATCTGTTAACAAGTAAATCCGGAGTTTAGATACCCGGCGGCTCTTGGCCGATGGCGATTTAATACGCCTCCATTGTAAGCCGGAATTTTTATAACCCGGCGGCTTATAGCCTTTGAGAAAATCAAGAATTGATAGCCCTTTTGAGACACCAATTTCAATCTTTGATGATGGGCTTGAACTTAATCATTTATGTAAGTCATAGTCCTGTAAATCCTGCACAGAGTTTAAACAACATATGCCCTGGCGACTTAACATTAAAAACCAGGGCGGGTAACCACCCAAATGTAGTCTTATCCTGCACACAAGTAGATCACAAGAACCCTTGGCGGTTTACCGTAGGGCGGGTCATAATATCTCACATATAACCACTGTGATATTGAATTTGTACTGCCGGTTTACATGACCTATGCAGTAAGGGTGATAACCCAATCCTTAGAAGCCAATGCTTCCACATAGATGATGATTGTCATAAGCCGGCGATTTATCATCGAAAATCAAGCCGGGTTTAAATAGAAACCACTCATATACACTTTAGATGTGTTCAAAAGAGCTTCAAATAAAATCCCAAAAATTATTTGCAAAAAGAAACTTCAAAAAATCTTGAGGCTTCTGATTCGAATACGATAAGAAAACCGTCCCAAAGGGGTTAAGCTAAGATTCGAATACGATTATATAGCCCCCGGTGGCTTTGGCGTTGCCGATCAAGAGGGTACCGACATCTATGTTCTTTTTGGTTCGAATACGACCTATGTTTGAACAGGAAGCCCCCAAATGACCTTGAGAGTTGTTTAATGATGCTGATTCGAATACGATCCACGTCGGTTACCAAAGGGGGTTGAGCTATGGTTCAAATATGACCAAGAAACTCCCCAATGAGCTCGGCAGTGTGCCGATCAAAAGGGTATCGACAGCTATGTTCTCTTTGGTTCGAATACGACCTATGTTTGAACAGGAAGCCCCCTAGCGATCATGAGAATATTTAACGACTCTGATTTGAAATACGATCAGGGTCACACCAAAAGGGTTAAGCTAAATTCGAATACGATCAGATCCCAATGGTCATTAAAGCAGGGTACCTATATTTGAGTTGTGCTTTGTAACAGACTCTCTTTGGTCCCTTTAATTTTTCCTGAGACCTCGAACTTTGCGAGAGACAACCTCTTTTTGAACCAGAAATTTGTAAACTAGATATTGAGAGCTTCAAAGCTTTATAAGATATAAATTTACCTTGAGCCGGATGTTTGAACCGGATTTGAAAGCTTCAAAACTTTGCGGGAGAGAGATATCTCTTGAACCGGATTTTAAACCGGAATCCTTATTTTGAACCGGCAATTTTCTGACGGCCTTTAAATTTTCATCAATATGGTAGCAGCCTCCGGAACCGAGCTATCATTCCCTCCAACGACCCGGGGTTCCCGAGTCATGTCACTATAGCCCCCGAGTCTCAAGATGACTCGAGGAGTTGGCTTGAGATTCTCCATATTTAACCGTGATATAACCCGGCATAACTTGTATATCACTGGTGTTGATAACACGATGTGTATCCAAAGAAGGTTGAGGTGACTACGTCGGGTTAAAAATGATCCCGTATGAGCCGTGTCAGCAACTCGGCCAATGGTTCCTTCCAACTGGATGTTTTGAAGTTAACCAAACTGTAGTGGCGGCGACTTGCGCGCCTGCCCATTGAGCCGTCCAGTGCCGACGGCGGCTGATAACACATGACAATTTTCCTCCAAACTGTTGGAAGAAAACCGGGCTTCCCAAGTAGTGACTTGCTCATATTCAATAATTCGTTCATGCAGACAGATGCAGTCCTGGTGTGTCGATGTAGACCAGGCCGCAATAGACGGATAGAAAAGACGACCGCCACATCAGAGGCAGCTCAAACCGATGAACCGGCTGCGGCGCTGTAAACCGGCACGGGCGAGTCAACCATGTTTGTTTTGAAGTAGTGAACAAATGTCCTGATTCGCCCGGGCAACAGATGAGTCGGCCGCGGCGCTGTAAGCCGACGCGGACGGACGAGTTAATGTAAACCGGGCCACAGAGGATGGTGACCTTGCACATGTTCATTCTCCGGGAAGTATGACACGGACGAAACCCCGGTGCAGAACGTTGCCATCGCTTGCTCCATACCCACAATATAACACCTCATTCACAATGAACAACTGTCCTGCATCAAAAAGTATTGCAAGCCAAAGTACTTGTTGTTTTTAAAGAAAGCAATATGTAATATAAAAACATATTCGATGGATTTCACCTGATACGTCAGGCTAGTAGTTATCCACCTGGAGTTGATGATCACCGTGGCGAGGTTAAAACCAATCACGAGTGAGTCGGCTACGGATATAGACAAATGAGTCGGCTGAGGCTTTGTAAACCGGTGCGAACGAACAAATTGTCCTCCGCGTTGTAAACTGGTGCGGACGCGTGAACCGGTGGCGAGGGCGGACGGGCGAGTCGTCCGTGGCATTGTAAGGTGGTCCAAATGGACGAGTCGGCCGGCGCGTTGATGTAAACTGGACCGCGATACGCGTGTCCGTCAAGCTGCGCGGCACAACCAAACATGCCTCCGTGGTGTAATACCACCTCTGGAATTGACACGTCAGATGTCCTAGGTGTAAGGACTTAGTCGTGAGGCCAGCGCATCTATGTAGTAGCTTGAGAGGGGTTGATTGGGATGAGAGACGCAGGGCAGATCAACGCACAAGACAAGGGTTTAGACAGCTTCAGGCCCCGGGAAACATCATCCGGTAACAACCCTACGTGCTATTTGAGGCTAGGTCTCAGTATGCTCATGAGAGAGTCGCCGGGAGCCGGCTCACGGTGTCTAGCCCTAGAGATTGTTTCTTCTTCCCTCTTTGGGGTGCCCTGCCCCTCCTTATATAAGTTAGAGGGGCGGGTTACATGTGGAGTCCTAGTAGGACTAGGACTAGTCTATCTTCTCTTACAAGTTAATTACAAGTCCGGGTCTTGCTTCCTCGTAAAGGAAATATTCGTCATCCCTTTCTTCTTAAGCCGGCCCATCATCACATGAGTCGGCCTTCTAGGCCTTGGGCCTAGTCTTCTATCTGACCCGTCATCGGGGCCATCCGTGAGTCGTCCGGCTCGTGAGTCATCTGACAGTGAGCCGCCAGACTCGTGAGTTGCCAGTCTTCCAGCAGGTCACGGTGAAGCGCCAAGTCCGACCGGGACATACTTCCGGCCGGGTCATACCGCGGGGTATATCCCCGACAACTATGGTATGGTATGTATGCTATGGAGTATGATCACTAATGTGCACAAGTCGCGTTGCCGGCAATACTCAATGGCTAGTCTCGATGGGTAAGCTACGCAAATGTAAGGCCATGGGGTTATCAAAGCAAATTGCAAGGTATGACAAAGATGTTGTCGAGGTTACCGTCCTTGGTGATTATGAGTCCCTTGCGAAGATGAGTGGTGGTGATGATGATGTCGAACCGTACCTATATAGCAGAAACACAATAGGACACGAGAACCATGTGACGCCCCCGGTTTGACCGTACACTAATCATACACGCAAATGTGTACGATCAAGATCAGGGACTCACGGGAAGATATCACAACACAACTCTAAAAATAAAATAAGTCATACAAGCATCATAATACAAGCCAGGGGCCTTGAGGGATCGAATACAAGTGCTCGATCATAGACGAGTCAGCGGAAGCAACAATATCTGAGTACAGACATAAGTTAAACAAATCTGCCTTAAGAAGGCTAGCACAAACTGGGATACAGATCGAAAGAGGCGCATGCCTCCTGCCTGGGATCCTCCTAAACTGCTCCTGGTCGTCGCCAGCGGCCTGCACGTAGTAGTAGGCACCTCCGATGTAGTAGGGTCGTCGTCGACGGTGGCGTCTGGCTCCTGGGCTCCGGCATCTGGTTGCAACAACCAGGTAGAAGGGAAAGGGGGGAAAGAGGGAGAAAAGCAACCGTGAGTACTCATCCAAAGTACTCGCAAGCAAGGAGCTACATATATGCATGGGTATATGTGTAAAGGGCCATATCGGTGGACTGAACTATAGAATGCCAGAATAAGAGGGGGATAGCTAATCCTGTCGAAGACTACGCTTCTGGCAACCTCCGTCTTGCAGCATGTAGAAGAGAGTAGATTGAAGTACTCCAAGTAGCATCGCATAGCATAATCCTACCCGACGATCCTCTCCTCGTCGACCTATGAGAGCGATCACCGGGTTGTATCTGGCACTTGGAAGGGTGTGTTCTATTAAGTGTTCGGTTCTAGTTGTCATAAGGTCAAGGTACAACTCCAAGTCGTCCTGTTACGGAAGATCACGGCTATTCAAATAGATAAACTTCCCTGCAGGGGTGCACCACATTACCCGACATGCTCGATCCCTTTTGGCCGGACACACTTTCCTGGGTCATGCCCGGCCTTGAAAGATCAACACGTCGCAACCTTACCTAGGCACAACAGAGAGGTCAGCACGCCGGTCTAAATCCTATGCGCGCAGGGGTCTGGGCCCATCACCCATTGCACACTTGCACGTTGCGTGGGCGGCCGGAAGCAGACCTAGCCTCCCTAATACAAGAGCAGGCGTTCCAGTCCAATCCGGCGCGCGCCGCTCAGTCGCTGACGTCACGAAGGCTTCGGCTGATACCACGACGCTGGTTGCCCATATCTTGTCCCATGTGGTGGTTAGTGCGTATAAGGTCAATGACCCAACTCTGATCAAATACCAAGATCTCATTAAGCATGTTATTATGAAGTAACCGCGGACGCCGACCAGGGCCAGGCCCACCTCTCTCCTAGGTGGTCTCAACCTGCCCTGTCGCTCCACCACAAAGATCCACACAGAGGGCCGTCGGGAAAGTATGTCCTTTCAGCCCCCAATCTGTGAACCAACCGTGGGTACTCAACGAGCCGACCCGACTTTAGTCACCACAAGTATCACATATGATGTATATAAGTAATATACCCATGATCACCTCCCGAGTGATCACGGCCCGATAGTATAGCATGGCAGACGGACAAGAATGTAGGGCCACAGATGGAATACTAGCATCCTATACTAAGCATGTAGGATTGTAGGTAAGGTAACAACAGTAGTAGCAAGGACAGGCTATGCATCAGGATAGGATTAACGGAAAGCAGTAACATACTACACTACTCTAATGCAAGCAGTAGAGAGTAGAATAGGCGATATCTGGTGATCAAGGGGGGGCTTGCCTGGTTGCTCTGGCAAGAAGGAGGGGTCGTCAAATTCGTAGTCGAATTGGGGGTCACCGGCAGTCTCAGGGTCTACCGGAAAGAAGTAACGGAGGGGGAACACAATAAATAACAGAGCAACCAATGCATCACAAAGCGTAACATGGCAATACGCGATGCTAGGTGTGCCCTAACGCGGTAGTAGGTGATACCGACGAAGGGAGGAAACATCCGGGAAAGTATCCCCGGCGTTTCGCATTTTCAGACAAATGAAGCGGAGGTGAAATGTTGCACCTTTGCTATGCTAGGGACATGTGGCTGACGAACGGGCTGCGTACTCGGATTCGTCTCGATGTTCTGAGCAACTTACATGTAGAAAGTATTTTCATCTGAGCTACGGTTTATTTTATATGATTTTCTAAAGTTTTAAAACATTTTTAGAATTTATTTAATTAATTAATTCAACATTATCCAGAATAGTGCATGCTGACGTCATCATGACGTCAGCTTGACGTTAGCAGTCAACAAAGGTGTTGACTGGTCAAACTGACGTGTGGGTCTAGTGGGACCCACCTATCATACTCTCTTTAGGTTAATTAGGATTTAGCTAAACTAATTACTGTTTAATTAATCTAACAAGTTAATCGGATTAATTAAATAGGATTAATTAACTTAATTATTTCACTAATTAATTATTTCATTAATTATAAATTTTATTAATTCATTTTTATTTTCAATTTTATTTTAAAACGTTCTGGGCGTGGGGCCCGACTGTCATAGGCCCTATGGGCCTTAACAAGCACAGGCTCGCGGGTGCACATTAACGGGCGCTGGAGCGTTAACGGGCGCAGCCCGAACGGGCGCGGTTGCGGAGCGGCCACCGAAGGGGCGATCGCCCGCAGGGAGTGAAGCGGGACGAGGCCATAGGGGCGCGGCGGCAGGGGCCGCATGGGCGAAGTCACGGACCAACCCAGGGGGGCGTTGGCGGCGGTGGAGCAGGGCGGCTCGCCAGGAGCGGCCGCGGCCGGGTTCGGTGGGGGTGCCGGCGGGACCCTGCCGGCGAGGTCCGGCGACGAGGTGTCCTCGGCGAGGGGCACCAGTGTGGTATCGGGAACGGGAGGCGTCCGGTGAGGTGGGTAGCGGGGCGCTGGGGGCGCTGGAGGCCCGGGCGACAGGAGGGTGCAAGCGCGCCAGCGGCAGCACGAGGTGAGCACGTACGGGGGAGGCGAGGCATCGGAGCGCGCCCGGGCCCGTGTACAGGGGCACTCCGGGCGGGGCGAGGCCGCGGTAAGCACGGACGACACATCAGCGACATGGCAGAGGGGAGCGAGGACGTGGGTGCACGAGGTCTCACCGCACGGTGTAGGGGAGTGGCAGTGGGGCGCGGGGAGGAGGTCGGGGACGTGCGACGGAGGCGGTCCGGCGAGGTGGTCCAGCGACGACGGTCAACGGCGTCGGGGCGGGGCGGAGGAGCTTCGGGCGGCGGGGATGAGATGATGACGAGGCGTCTGACGAGGTGGAGGTAGACAAGGGGTGGCTCTGGCAGGGAGCAGGTCGAGGACGGGGCAGCGACGGCGAGGCAGCGCTGGGGCGACGTCGGCGGCTGGCGCGGCGCCGATCCAGATCGGGAGGGAGTGGACCGTGAGGGGGGGAGTGGGATTGTGGAGATCGTGGGGAAGGGGTTCGGTTAGGTCACGGGTTGAGGGGGGCATATAGGCCAAGGTTGGGCCGACCGGCGCAGTGGCCAGCTGGGCCAAACGGCCCAGGGGGAGGGGGCTGCTATTTTTTTGGTCGTTTTTCTCTTTTTGCTTTGTTCATTCTTTACTGTTTTTCTTTTAGTTACACATTAATTTTAGTTCAGTAAAATATAACAATAGCCCCTAAAATAATGTTCCAGAATAACCCGCTGTCATAACAAGTTTTTCTCCGAATTAAAATAGTTTAGCAATTTATAAAATACCAAAGGCATTTATATAAATGTTTTTGCTATTGTTTAGAGTATTTAAACATTTTATAAAAGTGTAGTTTCTCTGCCATAATTTCCTATGCATTATTTGGCTCTCCCCAAACATTTTATAGTGTTTGAAAACTTTTACCGTTTGACTTGATTTTGAATTTGAATTTGAATCAGTTTCAAACTAACGGGAGATTAGGAACAATAACCATGGTGATGTGGCATCATTAACAGAGATTTACTGTAGCTTAATTATCTGGGCATCACAATTCTCCTCCACTACAAGAAATCTCGTCCCGAGATTTAAGAGGTGGCGTCAGGGGGAATTTTGTGGTTGTGAAATTCTAACAAATCTTCTCGGTCTTGGTTGCTCTTCTCGAAGAGGTCGATCCATTACGTTAATGTTTTCGTTTCTCTGCTTCAGGTCATCATTCCTTCGGGGTTGTCATTGTACATATGAAGGACAAGGGGTAACTTCGGAAAAACGGACCTCTGAAAGGTTATCTGGTTGATAACATCGGGGATGGTGGCGGAAAGTAACTCTCGAATGGAAACTTAAGACAATATCGAGAGCAAAGTAAGTAGGTACCATGAGAAGTTTCGAGCGGGTAGGCAATCGTTCGATGCCTGAAACAAAGAGTGAATGGGGTTCAAGCAACGGGAATAAGTATTGTGTCTGATACCAGAATTGATGATCTCTCGGAAGGTGGCGCGTGAATTACATACGAGGCCATGCGCAAGGAACAACCTTGGGAATAGGGGGGTGTACACGAGAGTCAAGTTTCGATCTTGTGGAACTGTGGGTTATGGGCCCACCATGTGGGTTAAAAGTAGGAAGTGTGGTGACGTCTTGCACGATCATGTAAGCAAGGCATGTCGGAGAATAATGGGTCAGTTATGTTGACAGCATCGTTGGTACCAAGGGCGAGGGACGAAGAGAACCATTTTCCTGCTCGTTGAATGAGGCGGACCAATAGGCAAGGTTCTCGTCCATCGGTGGCTACCAGAATGTCATCAACAATAGCAACAGGGTCTTGCTGACAGAATTGTACAACGAGATGTTTACATAAGCAGGAGAATATTACTGCTTAGATCATATAGATCACAAGAAAGGTTAAACCAAACAATGGAAAGGAAAATATGATTATCAGATTAAATAGAACAATGGAAAGGAAAATGTGTTAAAACACATATTTCAGGGTTATTTCCTTCCCAAGGACAAATAGAGTATGATATCCGTGATAGGATATAATGTAGAAAACCCTCTAGGCAGGGGGAGAGAAATTTTCATGACATTACCGATACAACGGTGTTTGGATAATTGAGCAAGAAACAATTAGCATTGGGATAAGTGTTCTTGTTGAAAATCGGAGTACCACAGACATGCTTCGAGATAGCATTGACATGGTCTTCAAGCAATGGTCGGACTTTGAATACACAAAGGATCCATCAGGAACAACTATTAGAATAGGTCTTACAATTTCCTCATGGACGAATGGCTAACCTTGTATAAGGATACTATAGCAATAGGTCCTCCGACCAGGTGTGCTAGGCATGATATCACCTTACTGGGTTATATAAAGACCAATGCTATGACTCTTGGAAAATGTTCCAACCATCATATCTAACCGAGATTCAGATCTGATTGGTGTCAGGATACCTCAGACATCAGGATGCCTGAGAAGAAAAGGTGCAACACAATTTGACGAGATGACATTGTGAGATTCTCAGAAATGATCTAGGGAAGCGAATTCTGAAACCAGAGTTCATCATTTAACCAAGGAGAGGATGAGGGGGTGGCTGATGAACTAAACGACAATTCATCGAGATTTCCAAAAGATGGATTTCCACAATCATGTGAACAAAGAGATAACATTTGTCAGATCAAATGATATAATGAGGTATGCTCGAGGAAAACATACCCAGTTAAACATTGGTTGAAAGGTGCACCCGAAATATGGACTTAGGTAGCATGATCAATGTTAGAATGGTGATTCGATAACCAATGGTCTAAGAATGAAATACAGACCATTAACTTCAAACAATAGGGTTGCTAGAAGTTTTGAATTCACACATCATAGTCCAGTTGTCGGTATTCCGGTTAGAAACAACAGGGGGGGCAAGGAATGAACGGAGATGGCGAGAAGTAATAATATATCAAGAATTCTCAAGAGGTGGAGAAATTCTCAGGACATTCTTGACATAACAGATGTTAATACTCCAAGGTAAAGAAGAACAAATGTTGGATAGCAATGACACAAGGTATAACACCAAACACGAACAAGTTTGTGTTGAACGGAAGGCAATAAAGTGGTCGATGATAACACAATTCATCGAGGGCAAGGATGGTATTTCTCATCATGAATTCAATTGATATCCTGGAAGAGCTCGGAATGTTGATGATGATCATGACACATTTGTCGAGAGGTTTCATGAAGATACAATCGCTCATCGACAATGACATCAAGTCAAACGAATTATGAAGCGAAAGGTTATTGGAACCACTAGTAGGACACAAACTCAAATCAAGTTTGTTGTTCAAGGAGAAATGATATGACGAGGAAGATCGACGTAAGATTAGCTCATCGTCGAAAGTGGTGCTCCGGGAATAAGGACCATGTAGCACAGTTAAAATCGACACGATAATGATATAGCCGAGCAGGCTAGGACTTACGTGATCGAGTTCAAATTCGTAAGTAATGAAGGTTACCAAGAGTTGTTTAATCGCGGTGCGAACTCGATTCAGTTATCGGTGTCTTTGAGTGTTTAATAACTCAGAGCCCGTGAAAAAAATTGAAATCAGTGAGAATGTAGTACTTGATGAAGAACTCATAAGAAGTTATGCAGTTTCGTGACAATCTCGAGATACCAGGGGGTAATACTCGACGACAGATCAAAGTAGAGGTTGGACTGGAGTATTGCTCTGCAGAAGACAAGTGCTTAAACTTGCATGAGAAATGGTATTTAAAGGAGAACATGGTCGGAATCACGATTGCAAAAGACCAGATCCCAGATATAAGATGAACTTATACCAAAGGAATAATTAATTTAAGAGAAGCTTTAATGATAAGATCTACATCGTATCCATGGGCATGAACACCAAGTTCAAGGTCGACTCCCACTTCTCCAATGCATAACCTTTCATTCACTTCTCACTTTCGAAGAAGTTGTAGTGTTGAAATTTTATCTGGCAAAATACCAGAAGAATATGACTCGTGAAAACTCTGGGATTCCCATAGATTAAGGAAGGCATTGGTTCAACCCATCGGGGCATCTTAGGAACATATACTAAAGCTTCGAGAGTAATTATCACCAGCTCGAAGGCAGAGCATGGTTGACCAAATCCGAGAATAGAATTTACCAATGGCATTTTGTATCAAGGAAAGAACTTCTCAAGGTTTTTGTATACGAAGGACTCTGTCTGATGATATTTCAACAAAGGATCCGATGATCCATAACGGAGCTAATGTGAGCATCGGCACACAACCAGAGGAAGAAACAATGCAAAGGCATTGGATTATAGAAGCAACTGACTAATTCAGAGCTCAAATGCAAAGGAATTATGATTTTCAAATCAAGGGATCCGAAGCAAAGCTCTGATTAGGGCTGGATAAGTCGAATAGCCTTAGGTTTACAATTGTTGATGATTTGATTGGTTGAGAATCAGCTCCAATTCAAAATGACGTCTGAGCTGGAAGGATGAATCATAGGATCTGATTGAGGATTGGGAGCATTCACAACTTATTGAATCAATGGACTCAAAATGATAGTGACAAAGGATAGTAAATGAATATTGCTGGTCTTAAGGAACGCAACCAAAATGCAAGCACACAATTGCAGAGCAATAGCGGGCAGAGGGTTACCGAAAGATTAGATAACCTCTCAATGTATCTTGTGAATCATATGTACAACGAGGGAAGAACGGATACTCGGTAAGTGTGAGGAATTATCCGTAGGGGGTATTCATGTGGCAAAGAACTGCAAGGCAGTAAGCTCAAGGATTCTTAAAAAGTTTGGAGAATAATTCGATGCATCTTGTAATAACAAGAGCAACTAGGAATGAAAGTAAGACGACAGGTGCATGTAATCCTCCATAGGGATAACGGTTGTAGGGAATTGCAAAAGCAACGGGAACAAGGTCTCGAGTGAACACTGGAGAGTATCTTCCGAATCTTCTGGTGTAGTTCGCGATCATCTGGACTGAAGGGGCTCTCCGGGAGAAGATATTATCGAGAACCTAGAGTCAGAGTTAGTAAAATCGTTTAACCCGAATAGAAGAGATGTCAGAGTCCCAGAGTATAGGTCGAGGAATAAAAGATCCTACTACCACCCAATGGTGACGTGGGCCCGTAAGCCACACAGCCATGTTAGTAAAAGTTTTAGCAATGACTAGACTCAACTTCGGCCAAGGAGTTGGAAGGGGGATTCCTACAGGCAGTCGGCTCTGATACCAACTTGTGACGCCCCCGGTTTGACCGTACACTAATCATACACGCAAATGTGTACGATCAAGATCAGGGACTCACAGGAAGATATCACAACACAACTCTAAAAATAAAATAAGTCATACAAGCATCATAATACAAGCCAGGGGCCTCGAGGGCTCGAATACAAGTGCTCGATCATAGACGAGTCAGCGGAAGCAACAATATCTGAGTACAGACATAAGTTAAACAAATCTGCCTTAAGAAGGCTAGCACAAACTGGGATACATATCGAAAGAGGCATAGGCCTCCTGCCTGGGATCCTCCTAAACTACTCCTGGTCGTTGTCAATGGCCTCCACATAGTAGTAGGCACCTCCGGTGTAGTAGGGTCATCGTCGACGGTGGCGTCTGGTTCCTGGGCTCCGACATCTAGTTGCGACAACCAGGTAGAAGGGAAAGGGGGAAAAGAGGGAGAAAAGCAAACGTGAGTACTCATCCAAAGTACTCGCAAGCAAGGCGCTACACTACATATGCATGGGTATATGTGTAAAGGGCCATATCGGTGGACTGAACTGCAGAATGCCAGAATAAGAGGGGGATAGCTAATCCTGTCGAAGACTACGCTTCTGGCAGCCTTCGTCTTGCAGCATGTAGAAGAGAGTAGATTGAAGTCCTCCAAGTAGCATCGCATAGCATAATCCTACCCGACGATCCTCTCCTCGTCGACCTCTGAGAGCGATCACCGGGTTGTATCTGGCACTAGGAAGGGTGTGTTTTATTAAGTATCTGGTTCTAGTTGTCATAAGGTCAAGGTACAACTCCAAGTCGTCCTATTACCGAAGATCACGGCTATTCGAATAGATAAACTTCCCTGTAGGGGTGCACCACATTACCCGACATGCTCGATCCCTTTTGGCCGGACACACTTTCCTGGGTCATGCCCGCCTCGAAAGATCAACACGTCACAGCCCTACCTAGGCACAACAGAGAGGTCAGCACGCCGGTCTAAATCCTATGCGCGCAGGGGTCTGGGCCCATCGCCCATTGCACACCTGCATGTTGCGTGGGCGGCCAGAAGCAGACCTAGCCTCCCTAATACAAGAGCAGGTGTTCCAGTCCAATCCGGCACGCGTCGCTCAGTCGCTGACGTCACGAAGGCTTCGGCTGATACCACGACGCCGGTTGCCCATATCTTGTCCCACGTGGCGGTTAGTGCGTATAAGGTCAATGACCCAACTCTGATCAAATACCAAGATCTCGTTAAGCGTGTTATTATGAAGTAACCGCGGACGTCGACCAGGGCCAGGCCCACCTCTCTCCTAGGTGGTCTCAACCTGCCCTGTCGCTCCACCACAAAGATCCACACAGAGGGCCGTCGGGAAAGTATGTCCTTTCAGCCCCCAATCCGTGAATCAACCGCGGGTACTCAACGAGCCGGCCCGACTTTAGTCACCACAAGTATCACATATGATGTATATAAGTAATATACCCGTGATCACCTCCCGAGTGATCACGGCCCGATAGTATAGCATGGCAGACGGACAAGAATGTAGGGCCACTGATGGAATACTAGCATCCTATACTAAGCATGTAGGATTGCAGGTAAGGTAACAACAGTAGTAGCAAGGACAGGCTATGCATCAGGATAGGATTAACGGGAAGCAGTAACATACTACACTACTCTAATGCAAGCAGTAGAGAGTAGAATAGGCGATATCTGGTGATCAAGGGGGGGCTTGCCTGGTTGCTCTGGCAAGAAGGAGGGGTCGTCAACTCCGTAGTCGAACTGGGGGTCGCCGGCAGTCTCGGGGTCTACCGAAAAGAAGTAACAGAGGGGGAACACAATAAATAATAGAGCAACCAAAGCATCACAAAGCGTAACATGGCAATACGCGGTGCTAGGTGTGCCCTAACGCGGTAGTAGGTGATACCGACAAAGGGGGGAAACATCCGGGAAAGTATCCCCGGCATTTCGCATTTTCAGACAAATGAAGCGGAGGTGAAATGTTGCACATTTGCTATGCTAGGGACATGTGGCTGACGAACGGGCTGCGAACTCGGATTCGTCTCGATGTTCTCAGCAACTTACATGTAGAAAGTATTTTCATCTTAGTTACGGTTTATTTTATATGATTTTCTAAAGTTTTAAAATATTTTTAGAATTTATTTAATTAATTAATTCAACATTACCAGAATAGTGCATGTTGGCGTCAGCTTGACGTCAGCAGTCAACAGAGGTGTTGACTGGTCAAACTGACGTGTGGGTCTAGTGGGACCCACCTGTCATACTCTGTTTAGGTTAATTAGGGTTTAGCTAAACTAATTACTGTTTAATTATTCTAACAAGTTAATCATATTAATTAAATAGGATTAATTAACTTAATTAATTCACTAATTAATTATAAATTTTATTAATTCATTTTTATTTTAAAACGTTCTGGGGCGTGGGGCCCGACTGTCATAGGCCCTATGGGCCTTAACGGGCATGGGCTCATGGGTGCACGTTAATGGGCACTGGGGCGTTAACGGGCGCAGCCCGAATGGGCGCGGCTGCGGAGCGGCCACCGAACGGGCGCTCGCCCGCAGGGAGTGCGGCGGGGCGAGGCCATAGGGGCGCGGTGGCAGGGGCCGCGAGGCGAAGTCGTGGACCAACCCAGGGGGGCGTTGGCGGCGGTGGAGCAAGGCGGCTCGCCGGGAGCGGCCGCGACCGGGTTCGGTGGGGGTGCCGGCGGGACCCTGCCGGCGAGGTCCGGCGATGAGGTGTCCTCGGCGAGAAGCGCCAGTGTGGTGGCGGGAACGGGAGGCGTCCGGCGAGGTGGGTAGCGCGGTGGTGGGGGCGCTGGAGGCCCGGGCGACAGGGGGTGCGAGCGTGGCAGCGGCAGCATGAGGTGAGCGCGTACGGGGGAGGCGAGGCATCGGAGCGCACCCGGGCGCGTGTACAGGGGCACGCCGGGCGGGGCGAGGGCGCGGTGAGCGCGGACGACGCATCAGCGACATGGCAGAGGGGAGCAAGGACGCGAGCGCACGAGGTCTCACCGCACGGTGTAGGGGAGTGGCAGTGGGGCGCGGGGAGGAGGTCGGGGACGTGCGACGGAGGCGGTCCGGTGAGGTGGTCCCACGACGATGGTCAACGGCGTCGGGGCGGGGCAGAGGAGCTTCGGGCGGCGGGGACGAGATGATGACGAGGCATCTGACGAGGTGGAGGTAGACGAGGGGTGGCTCCGGCGGGGAGGAGGTCGAGGACGGGGCAGCGACGGCGAGGCGGCGCCGGGGCGACGTCGGCGGCTGGCGCAGCGCCGATCCAGATCGGGAGGGAGTGGACCGTGAGGGGGGAGTGGGATTGTGGAGATCGTGGGGAAGGGGTTCGGTTAGGTCACGGGGTGAGGGGGCCATATAGGCCAATGCTGGGTCGGCCGGCGCAGTGGCCAGCTGGGCCAAACGGCCGTTTTTCTCTTTTTGCTTTGTTCATTCTTTACTGTTTTTCTTTTAGTTACACATTAATTTTAGTTTAGTAAAATATAACAATAGCCCCTAAAATAATGTTCGAGAATAACCCGCTGTCATAACAAGTTTTTCCCCGAATTAAAATAGTTTAGCAATTTATAAAATACCAAAGGCATTTATATAAATGTTTTTGCTATTGTTTTATTCATTTTAGAGTATTTAAACATTTTATAAAAGTGTGGTTTCTCAGCCATAATTTCCTATGCATTATTTGGCTCTCCCCAAACATTTTAGTTTTAGTGTTTGAAAACTTTTACCGTTTGACTTGATTTTGAATTTGAATTTGAATCGGTTTCAAACTAACGCGAGATTAGGAACAATAACCGTGGTGACGTGGCATCATTAACAGAGATTTACTGAAGCTTAATTATCCGAGCGTCACAAACCACAACCCAAAATCTCAAAGACCAAAACGTTTCAAAATCGTCGTAGGAGGTAGTGGTGGATGATGGTGGTGTATGTGGGCAGCTGTGTAGATATGATGGTTTGGAAGATGTGGTGGAAAGAGGGGAAACGGTGGTGGCCGAACTGAACAAAATTCCGTTTCGTCAGGCTTTCTCGGACGTCCGGGTGGTCATGGTCGTCCGGTCGTCGGATGTCCGGCTGAGATCGATCGTCCGGGCCCTTGGCGAAAATCGGGCACGGGATGAACTGCGCAATTTCAGGGATGATGGAAGTGGTGATGTCCAATTCGAGCGGATTTGTGGATGGAAAAGGGTGGGGAGGGTGGGGAAAGCTAGATCCACACGTGGCAACACAAATCCATGGACCAAATCCAACAAAATTTCAACTCACCAACAAATCACAAAAAAAAATTTGGGGCTATTTTTGGTGGGGATTTTCGGATTTAGGACGAAAACAACAAAATCAAGCTAGAAAACACGGGGTAGGGGCTTCAAGAACGTGATCAACGTGGCTCATGATACCAAGATGATGTAGGGCGGATCCCTATGGGGCCGATCTTTCACGTTTGGAGAGTATCCCTATGAGGAACACGAAGAACGCGCGGAAGAACACGAGGGAAATCATGAGGGAAAACAAGAGAAACACTCAACCGACACGACTATGATCACACAAGTGCTAGATCATCGAGGCACAAAGTAACACGAGATCCAAAGTCAACAAGGGACAATACAAAGGAAGCCGTTCTTCTCCGTGAGGAGGTCTTGATTGCCTTCTCCGGATGGAGGTCTTGAATCCGGGTGGATCTTCTCCGAAGAGGTGCGGTCCCTCACGAGGAGTAGATCCGGTACGGATGAGCGAAGCTCTATCTCACAAATGAGCTAAATCAACGCTAACCCTAGCTAGGAGGTGGGAGAGGTCTATTTATAGTCATAGTGCAAAAGAGGGGCGAAGTGGAGGGGTACATGGGCTTCGGCCCGAAACTGGATGTAGCCAAGGTCCGGTCGTCCGGGAGACGCCGGTCGTCCGGAGGCTCACGAAGGTCCGGACGTCCGTAGCACTTCGGAAATCTGTAGTTTAGGTTCTGTCGCCTCGGCCTCGGACGTCCGTAGGTGTGCGGTCGTCCGGTCGCCGGTCGTCCGGTCTTCCTCGAATTTTCGTAGATTTAGTTCGGTTGGCGTAGTGTTGGTCGTCCGGAGGGGTCCGGTCGTCCAGAGTCTGAAAGGTGTCGAACGTCCGGTCGCTATAGCTTTCATATGCCTGAGTTCCCTTGGCTGGCGCGACCTTCAGGGGTCGGACGTCCGGGCTGGGCCGGTCGTCCGGAGCCTGTAGCTTCCGTGGCAGCCCTTCTTCTTGTCCTCCGCACTTGGTGTCCTCGCCGTCTTGTCCATTGGATGTAGATGACCCCTGGTTCTCCTCCAAGTACCTGATCACGCACAGAGTTTCTGTATGAGGTAGTAGCCATGTCTCGTGAGTAGGAAAAGGGAGTTCGGAGAGGAGCGAGTTCACCTTATCTTCGATAGCCTTTGCTCGAGCTCTTGTCATGGGTCCAAGTGGTGTCGAGGGAGATGTAGGTACGTCCATGGGGATGAGCGAGGGATGCTCCGCATCAGTAACTTTCCTAGGTCATACCAATCTGGGAATTCTTCAGAGCCTTCGAATTCTCCTAGTCTTCAGAGTCTTCAACCGTTGCAGTTTCCATTATTGTAATGCACGGTAAAATCCTATTCATTCTGAAGTGGTCTTAGCTATCCGATATCTTGTACTTCTTGGAGTGGTCTCATCAGTCAAATCTTCGTGGTCAAAAGGGGAAAAGGGGTATAGTATCACTAAAAGGGAGTATTTGAATAAGCTTAGAACAGAGGGGAGGTAAAAGATCTTTTTGAAAATGAAGTTGTAGAAAAAATCTTTCCTATGGGCTTGCTAGTTTGTAGGGTCACGTCCTACAGTCAACATGTGCTCTGATACCATCTTTTAGCGACCCGACCTCAGACGGTCAAGTCTCTGTGCTTAAGTGTCATCCCTGGATCGGTATGCTGACACACACAGTACTCGAGGATTTATAATAGAGGTAAATCACATGTATAAAGTAACGTAAATACTATTATCTCAATCCAAATAGCGGAAGTAACAACAAGGTTGTGGATTCCCATCAACACCAACGGCAAAGTTGAGTGTAGAAATCGTAACCCTAACGTATCACTTACTCGTCGTAAGAATCCTGCAACATGAGACGTTGCAGCCACAAAGGGTCAGTACATTGAATGTACTGGCAAATTCACACCATAGAGCAATGATGAATAAAGGCTATCACTACATGCATATATGGCTGGTGGAGGCTCTATGGTTATAATGTTTTGCGAAAAGCCAAATTTTCCCTACAACAAAGGAATACATTTTATTTAACTACCAAGTTGGTTGAAAAACTATTGAGAAGGTTCCTCCAACTCAATCCCAATTAAGAGCTAACAACCCAACAAATTAATTAAGTAAAGTGATGAGATCAACATGATAATTCAAGAACCAGATACTCAAGACGTCCATAACCGGGGACACGGCTAACCATGATTAGTTTGTACACTTTGCAGAGGTTTGCACACTTTTCCCCACAAGACTCAATCTCCTCCGTTTGATTTCTCGCACTTCATGGTGTTTGAGAAACGGATGACCGAGACACAGTCTTTCAGAAGCATTAACTCTAACCCCGGGTAGACAGTACCAACCTACATCCCCTACATCTGCTAGCCTACCACTGGAAGAGGTCATGCAACTTACTCAACTATGCTAGAGCCCATAATAGCTTATGGCTACACAAGGAAGTTTTTAGCATGAATAATCTTATGATCCCTTTGAGCCTGGGTGGCATTCCATTGGGTGATCACACGGGTCCTCCGGGATCTCCTTGGGCAAGCACTGGGTTCTCCAGGTGCCCGGGCAGACCACTGGGTGCTCCAGTGTGCCCCTACCATTCCACCCAGATGTGTATTAAAGTAGCCACCTTAAGTTAACCATTAAATAATAACTCTCACATCTATCATGGATACACTCAAACCCAATCCACGTCTACGAGCATAGCATAGCAGTATAAGCATAACGTAGAAGTAACTCCCAAGGTTTGAATGCAGGACAATAGGTTCCTACCTCATCAACTACTTCCCAATACCCACATGTTATCAATCCTACTCATGCAATGTTTGAAGGTTGAAACTAATGCATAAAAACTGGGTAATGAAGGGATATGATCAAAGTGTGAACTTGCCTTGTACAGTTGATGAAGATGATTCGCACTCATAACTCCTGATAGTTCTACTCGTCACACTCCGGTCAATCTATCGTAAGCAAGCAATAGTAACCACACTTAAGCAATCACTCAAAAGATCGGAAAGAACGAAGAAGACAATTTGGAAAACATCAAAACCAAGCAAATAACTCTTGCAACATAAAACAATTTCTAACAGTACCAAAATTATGTGAATTTGGCCTTATCAGAAAGTTTAGGTCAAGAGCTTCAATTTGCGAAAAGAATCAACTCAAACGGAGTTATAAAACTCAAATTATGATCAAACGAAGTTCAAATTCAAATCTGTTTGAATTCAAATTTTAAAACTTTCAAAAACATGTTTAAGTTGTTTATCTGGATAGAGGAGATCATAACAAAGAAGTGGGCGTTGGTTTCATCGAAAATGGACGTACGGATAAAAAGATATGATTAAAAGAAATTTGAGTATGAAACAAATTTCGAAATTTGAATGTTGCAAAAAGTTTATTTGATAGATTCACTAGATAGATGGAATTAAGACGAAAATATTGGCGTTGATTTCGTCTAATTTGAACGAACAAGTAAAAAGTTAGGGCCAAGCTATTTTATGGAAGAAAAATACCTACATAATAAGCTACGGAAGTATATATTAGAAATACGAAGAAAGATACCTTTATAAGGTAGAGAAAAGACGACTTCAGAAAGAAGAGACGATTTTAAGAATTTTCGCCGGAGAGGAGAAATATATTTGTCTTTAGTGAATGTAGTCAAACCGAAATATATTGATTTAACCGGAATCGGATGATTTTTGAAGGCTCTATGGGTATATATTTATAGGTGGAAAAAAGGTTTAGATATCAAAGGCTAGACAATATGGGACTAAACTTAGACGAAAAGAGAAAAGAGAGAAAACGTGCCTCGTACGGGCCTAAGGCCTTCGGCCGGCGCGCGTACGCTGTAGTTTTTTCTTTTTCTTTTTTCTTTTGAGCAATTGAAAAGAGAAAGAAAAAACTATGGAGAAAAAAATGTGAGGGAGGGATATGGCCGGTTGGGCCTGGCCCATATAGGAGAAAAAAATGATGGGCGCCCGCTGCTACTATGATGCGCACGTGGGCGGCAGTTAGTGATTGGTCGCATGTCCAGTTTTGTTTGTTTAGATAAAAATAGAGAAGATAAACAGAATAAGAAAAACAATATATATTTTTCCATAGTCAAATTATATATGAAAATTTTCAGAAAAAGATTTTCTACGACATGATTATTTTTCTAACTTCAAATAAAATACACAGAATTTTAAATAAATCAAAGAGTGCTACTGGTGCAGTAAAACCCAGTAAAAATCATTTTAAAAATACCAAAATGATTTAAAATTTATTTATCTCCAATTTTCTAATGTAGGGAATCATTTTACCCTAATTTCCAATATATTTTGTATTTGGAGAAAAATAATTTGAATAAAACCCAAATAACTCCAAATTGAAAATAATTTCAAAGGGACTTTAAATTTGATCCTTTGAAACTCCCAACTCATATTTCATATGTTTTGAAGAAGTCATTTTATCTTCTCTCATGAAAATCATTGAGTTGCACAAAGTTTCTGAATTTGAAATATTTCCAAATGAGATTCAAATCTTTTCAAAACCCTTTTTTCATTTAATTAAATGGAAGAAGTCATATCATCTTCTCTTTAGAGTTTTGTATTTGAAAAGAATTTGAATTCATGGAGAACATAAATGCAAAATGAAAGTTTGGGAAAGTCCTTTTATTCCCTCTCATTTAACTTTTATAAAGTTTCAAATTCCACTCAATTTCACACAGCACATCACACAAGCAATCAAAAACTATCTATTTAATACAACATTCCAAAATTTAGAATTTTGGGATGTTACACCTGATCGCAGATCGATCTTGGAAAATACTTTAGCTCCTTGCAGCTGGTCAAACAAATCATTGATCATCGGTAGTGGGTACTTGCTCTTGATCGTCACTTCATTCAATGCACGATAATCAACAACCAATCTCAAAGATCCATCCTTCTTCTCAACCAAGAGCATTGGGGCTCCCCACGGTGACGAACTTTGTCGAATGTAACCTTTCTCCAATAACTCCTTAATCTGCTTCTTAATTTCCTCCAGATCATTGGGCATCCGGTATGGCCTCTTTGATATTGGTCTGGTGCCTGGCAACAGCTCTATCAAAAATTCTATGTCTCGATCCGGCGGCATGCCTGGTAGTTCTTCTGGAAATACATCCGGGTAATCCTTCACTACAGGCACTTCCTCCTGAACAACTCCTGAGAGGGAATTCACTTGGGTTCTCCTTGGCGCATGCTTGGATACATACTTAATCCTTTCTCCCTCAGGGGTGGTGAGAAGTAATGACTTACTAGCATAGTCAATGTCTCCTCCATACTTCGATAACCAATCCATGCCTTGTATTATATCCAATCCTTGTGACTCCAAAATTATTAGATCTGAGGGTAAAACATGGCTACCAATAGTTAAGGGTAACCGATCACACCATTGGCTAGCCATATACTCTGCTCCTGGCGAGCTTACTAACATGGGTGACCTAAGGGCTAAGGTGGGTAACTCGAGGTGGTGGCAGTGGGTTGTTGTTGTTGTTGCCTTGGTTCTGAACTAGTAGCTGCATCAAGGCATTCTGCTGTTGGATCAACTAAGTGAGCTCCGGTGGGAAAACAAATCCGGGGTCACGTCTCGGAGGCATCTGATGGGTTTAGAGGGGAGAGATTAGAATAGAATGAGGTCTAAAGGGGAAAACACTACCCATATGCACATGAGACAAACACATTCATTTCACACCACTCAATTCAAACAAGGTCATACACATGATCTAACTACTGTTACAAAATACTCAGACTACTACTATATACATGGGGGAATACTACTGATAACATGGTAGTCAACTAGAAATTTTGATCGGTGGAAGACTCCATGATATCCGCTCCCACTTCGTCTTCGTAATCATCATCACTACTGTCGGGGTCGGAGTCGATGTCGTCGATGATGATGTAGTCCTCGGGATGCTTGTCATCTCCTGGCGCGGGGCATGGAGATACGAGAAAGGGGGAGAAGATGCGATTATGTATCATAAATACTAAGGCCAGACAGACTAAAAGGGGCTCCCATGAATACTCCTAGTTTCTTCTTCAGGTCTTCATTCTTCTCCAGTAGCACTACAATTTCCTCCTCATATACATCGCGTGTAGACTTGAGTTCCTCTTCAAGCTCCATGTTCCCGGTCATCACCTTCTTCAGATCCATCATGTTGGCGCATGATACGTCTCTGTCGTATCTATAATTTTTGATTGTTCCATGCCAATATTATACAACTTTCATATACTTTTGGCAACTTTTTATACTATTTTTGGGACTAACATATTGATCCAGTGCCCAGTGCCAGTTCCTGTTTGTTGCATATTTTATGTTTCGCAGAAACCCATATCAAACGGAGTCGAAACGGGATAAAAACGTACGGAGAATATTTTTGGAATATTTGTGAAATATGGGAAGAAGAATCAACGCGAGACGGTGCCCGAGGGGGCCACGAGGCTGGGGGCGCGCCCCTGACCCTCGTGGGCACCCCGTAAGGCGGTTGCTGCTCTTCTTTGGCCGCAAGAAAGCTAATTTTTGGAGAAAAATCTGGGCGAAGGTTTCAATCCAATCGGAGTTACGGATCTCCGGATATATAAGAAATGGTGAAAGGGCAGAATCCAAGAACGCAGAAACAGAGAGAGACAGAGAGACAGATCCAATCTTAGAGGGGCTCTCGCCCCTCCCATGCCATGGAGACAAAGGACCAGAGGGGAAACCCTTCTCCCATCTAGGGAGGAGGCCAGGGAAGAATAAGAAGGGTGGGGGCTCTCTCCCCCTCGCTTTCGGTGGTGCTGGAGTGCCACCGGGGGCCATCATCATCACCGCAATATTCACCAACAACTTCACTGCCATCATCACCAACTCTTCCCCCCTCTATGCAGCGGTGTAACCCCTCTTTTACCCGTTGTAATCTCTACTTAAACATGGTGCTCAATGCTATATATTATTTCCCAATGATGTATGGCTATCCTATGATGTTTGAGTAGACCCGTTTTGTCCTATGGGTTAATTGATGATCGTGATTGGTTTGAGTTGCATGTTTTATTATTGGTGCTGTCCTATGGTGCTCTCCGTGTCGCGCAAGCTTGAGGGATTCCCGCTGTAGGGTTTGCAATATGTTCATGATTTGCTTATGGTGGGTGGCGTGAGTGACAGAAGCATATACCCGAGTAAGTAGGTTGTTTGCTATGGGAATAAAGAGGACTTGATACTTTAATGCTATGGTTGGGTTTTACCTTAATGATCTTTAGTAGTTTCAGACGCTTGCCAGAGTTCCAATCATAAGTGCATATGATCCAAGTAGAGAAAGTATGTTAGCTTATGCCTCTCCCTCAAATAAAATTGCAATAGTGATTGCCGGTCTAGTTATCGATTGCCTAGGGACAAATAAATTTCTCGTGACAAAAAAGCTCTCCACTAAAACTAATTTAGTTGTGTCTTTATCTAAACAGCCCCTACTTTTTATTTACGCGCTCTTTATTACCTTTCAATCCTATCCAAAAACTCCTACAAAGTACTTCTAGTTTCATACTTGTTCTAGGTAAAGCGAACGTTAAGCGTGCGTAGAGTTGTATCGGTGGTCGATAGAACTTGAGGGAATATTTGTTCTACCTTTAGCTCCTCATTGGGTTCGACACTCTTATATCGAAAGAGGCTACAATTGATCCCCTATACTTGTGGGTTATCAAGACCTTTTTCTAGCGCCGTTGCCGGGGAGTTATAGCGTGTGGTGAATATTCTCGTGTGTGCTTGTTTGCTTTATCACTAAGTAACTTTTATTTGATGTTCTTAGTTGTTCTCTATCTTTAGTTATGGATATGGAACATGAAATGCCTAAAAATAGGTTTACTTGCTACTCATGTGGATGGGGAACCTCCTAAAACCCTCGATGCTCATTATGTGAAAGATATTATGTACTACTTTGATAATCCTGAGAAAACCCCATTCAACTTTGTAATGGGAGACACGTTGGATCAACGTGAATACTTTAGGGATTATCGCTCAACACAAAAAGGGAAACTATTATGGGACCAAATTTATATGTTGAAGTGGTATGCTCGGCAACTATGCTTGAGATATGATTATACTTGTTGCTCTAGGATGAAGTCTCCACACCTTCCCTTTTCATGCAAATTTAATGATGATAAAACCTTGGCTTCTTATGCTAATGGTATATATGATTACTATGATGTGGAACAAATAGAAGAATTCGTTGCTTTTATGGGTGCTTATGAAATTAAATCTTTCTTTAAAGAATGTGAAAATCTTTATGATGCTGTTTACAGACCTAAAAACTTAGCTATCCTTAAATATTGTTATGAGAATTATGAATACAATTCCGACATTGATGCATTTATTGAGAAAGTCTCCGCTGTCCAAGAAGAGATTAATATTTTGCAGGAGTCTATGGAATAAGAAATTGATGAAACTGTGAGCTCATTGGATGAAAAAGATGAGGAGGAGAGCGAAGAACAAAAGGAGGAAGAGCGGATTGATCACCCGTGCCCACCTTCTAATGAGAGTAACTCATTGTTTAATTTCCCTTCATGCTTATCGAAGGATGATTGCTATGATGACTGTTATGATCCCGTTGATTCTCTTGAAATATCCCTTTTTGATTATGCTTGCTATGCTTGTGGCCAACATGCCAATATGAATTATGATTATGGAGATGAACTTGCTATAGCTCCTTATGTTAAACATGAAATTGTTGCTATTGCACCCACGCATGATAGTCCTATTATCTTTTTGAATTCTCCCGACTACACTATATCGGAGAAGTTTGCACTTATTAAGGATTATATTGATGGGTTGCCTTTTACCGCTGCACATGATGATTCTGATGAATATAATATGCATGTGCTTGCTGCTCCTACTTGCAATTATTATGAGAGAGGAACTATATCTCCACCTCTCTATGTTTCCAACACGATAAAATTGCAAGAAACTGCTTATACTATGCATTGGCCTTTATTAGGTGTGCTTGAATTGTTCTTTTATGACATGCTGATGCATAGGAAGAGAGTTAGACTTCGTCATTGCTTGATATATGTTGATTTGTGCTCACTACTAAATGCCAAATCATTGCTAATTAAAATTGGCTTTGATATACCTTGGGATCTGGGTGGATTCACTACTTGAGCACTATATGCCTAGCTTAATGGCTTTAAAGAAAGCGCTGCTAGGGAGACAACCCGGAAGTTTTAGAGAGTCATTTATTTCTGTTGAGTGCTTTCATATAGTTTTAAAAAAATTATAGAGGGGAACCCAAAACTTTTTCAAAAAGGAAAGTGAAAGTGAGAGAGACAAGCATTGTTGAAGTGGGGGAGCTCCTTGAACTTTGTTCATACTCACGGAAACTTTGTGAATCTTAATTACAGAAACTTTTCAATAAAAATAATTATCCCCTTGTACAATTCCATTGTATTATAAAAATAATGTGCCAAGGTTTGCCTTTAGGATGTTTACAATGCTTGTTGGTTTGTGCGGTGCAGGACAGAAACTTTGGCTGTAGTGCGCGATTTTACATTTTTTACTGGAACGTCAAACGGTTCTGATTATTTTGGCACTGTCTTTCTATAAAAAAAATTATTTTTCCTAATTTTCGCAGAAATTTTGGAGTACCAGAAGTATGGTTAATGTTCAGATTGTTACAGACTGTTCTGCTTTAGACAGATTCTGTTTTTGATGCATAGTTTGCTTGTTTTGATGAAACTATCAATTTCAATCAGTGGATTAAGCCATGGAAAAGTTATATTACAGTATCTACAATGCAAAACAAAATATGAATTGGTTTGCAACAGTACTTAGAGTAGTGATTTGCTTTATTATACTAACGGATCTTACCGAGTTTTCTGTTGAGTTTTGTGTTGATGAAGTGTTCAAAGATCGAGGAGATCTCGATGTGAGGAGAAGGAGGAGAGGCAAGAGCTCAAGCTTGGAGATGCCCAAGGCACCCCAAGTAAATATTCAAGGAGACTCAAGCGTCTAAGCTTGGGGATGCCCCGGAAGGCATCCCATCTTTCTTCAACAAGTATCGGCATGTTTTCGAATTCGTTTCGTTCATGCGATATGTGCAAATCTTGGAGCGTCTTTTGCTTTAGTTTTCACTTTTTCTTTTATGCACCATGCTGGTATGAGATAGTCCTTGGTTGATTTATAGAATGCTCATCGCACTTCACTTATATTTTTTGAGTATGGCTTTATAGAATGCTTCATGTGCTTCACTTATATCATTTGAAGTTTTGATTGCCTATTTCTCTTCACATAGAAAACCGCCATTTGTAGAATGCTCTTTTGCTTCACTTATATTTGTTAGAGCATGGGCATATCTTTTGTAGAAAGAATTAAACTCTCTTGCTTCACTTATATCTATTTAGAGAGATGACAGGAACTGGTCATTCACATGGTTAGTCATAAAATCCTACATAAAACTTGTAGATCACTGAATATGATATGTTTGATTCCTTGCAATAGTTTTGCGATATAAAGGTGGTGATATTAGAGTCGTGCTAGTTGAGTAATTGTGAAATTGAGAAATACTTGTGTTGAGGTTTGCAAGTCCCGTAGCATGCACGTATGGTGAACCGTTATGTAACGAAGTTGGAGCATGAGGTATTTATTGATTGTCTTCCTTATGAGTGGCGGTCGGGGACGAGCGATGGTCTTTTCCTACCAATCTATCCCCCTAGGGGCATGCATAGTAGTACTTTGCTTTGAGGGCTAATAAACTTTTGCAATAATTATATGAGTTCTTTATGACTAATGTGAGTCCATGGATTATACACACTCTCACCCTTCCATCATTGCTAGCCTCTTCGGTACCGTGCATTGCCCTTTCTCACCTCGAGAGTTGGTGCAAACTTCGCCAGTACATCCAAACCCCGTGATACGATACGCTCTATCACACATAAACCTCATTACATCTTCCTGAAAACAGCCACCATACCTACCTATCATGGCATTTCCATAGCCATTCCGAGATATATTGCCATGCAAGTTCCATCAAAATCATATACATGACTTGAGCATTTATTGTCATATTGCTTTGCATGATCGTAAGATAGCTAGCATGATGTTTTCATGGCTTGTCCGTTTTTGATGTCATTGCTACGCTAGATCATTGCACATCCCGGTACACCGCCGGAGGCATTCATATAGAGTCATATCTTTGTTCTAGTATCAAGTTGTAATATTGAGTTGTAAGTAAATAAAAGTGTGATGATCATCATTATTAGAGCACTGTCCCAGTGAGGAAAGGATGATGGAGACTATGATTCCCCCACAAGTCGGGATGAGACTCTGGACGAAAAAAAAGAAAAAAAGAAAAAAAAGGAGAAAGGCCAAAAAAAGAAGGCCCAAAAAAAGGAAAAAACCAACAAAATGAGAGAAAAAGAGAGAAGGGGCAATATTACTATCCTTTTACCACACATGTGCTTCAGAGTAGCACCATGTTCTTCATATAGAGAGTCTCTTGAGTTATCTCTTTCATATACTAGTGGGAATTTTCATTATAGAACTTGGCTTGTATATTCCAACGATGGGCTTCCTAAAATGCCCTAGGTCTTCATGAGCAAGCAAGTTGGATGCACACCCACTTAGTTTCAGTTTGAGCTTTCATACACTTATAGCTCTAGTGCATCCGTTGCATGGCAATCCCTACTCCTCGCATTGACATCAATTGATGGGCATCTCCATAGCCCATTTATTAGCTGCGTCGATGTGAGACTTTCTCCTTTTTCGTCTTCTCACGCAAACCTCCATCATCATATTCTATTCCACCCATAGTGCTATGTCCATGGCTTGCGCTCATGTATTGCATGAGGGTTGAAAAGGCTGAAGCGCATTAAAAAGTATGAACCAATTGCTCGGCTTGTCATCGGGGTTGTGCATGATTTGAATGCTTTGTGTGGTGAAGATGGAGCATAGCCAGACTATATGATTTTGTAGGGATGAGCTTTCTTTGGCTATGTTATTTTGATAAGACATAATTTCTTGGTTAGTATGCTTGAAGTATTATTATCTTAATGTCAAATGATCAAGATTATTGCTTTGTGTGGTGAAGATGGAGCATAGCCAGACTATTGCTTTGAATCACTCGTGTCTTAATATTCATGCCATGATTAGATTACATGATCAAGATTATGCTAGGTAGCATTCCACATCAAAAATTATCTTTTTTATCATTTACCTACTCGAGGACGAGCAGGAATTATGCTTGGGGATGCTGATGCGTCTCCGTCGTATCTATAATTTTTTATTGTTCCATGCCAATATTATACAACTTTCATATACTTTTAGCAACTTTTTATACTATTTTTGGGACTAACTTATTGATCCAGTGCCCAGTGCCAGTTCCTGTTTGTTGCATGTTTTATGTTTCGGAGAAAAGCCATATCAAAAAGGGTCCAAACGGGATAAAAACGGATGGAGAATATTTTTGGAATATTTGTGAAATATGGGAAGAAGAATCAACGCGAGACGGTACCCGAGGGGGCCATGAAGCAGGGGGGCGCGCCTGCCCCCTGGGCGCGCCCCTGACCCTCGTGGGCACCTGTAAGGTGTTTGCTGCTCTTCTTTGGCCGCAAGAAAGCTAATTTTCGGAGAAAAATCTGGGCGAAGGTTTCAATCCAATCGGAATTACGGATCTCCAGATATATAAGAAACGGTGAAAGGGCAGAATCTAAGAATGCAGAAACAGAGAGAGACAGAGAGACAGATCCAATCTTGGAGGGGCTCTCGCCCCTCCCATGCCATGGAGACCACGGACCAGAGGGGAAACTGTTCTCCAATCTAGGGAGGAGGCCAAGGAAGAAGAAGAAGGAGGGGGCTCTCTCCCCCTCGTTTCCGGTGGCGCCGGAGTGCCACCAGGGGCCATCATCATCACCGCAATCTTCACCAACAACTTCACCGCCATCATCACCAACTCTTCCCCCCTCTATGCAGCGGTGTAACCCCTCTTTTACCCGTTGTAATCTCTACTTAAACATGGTGCTCAACGCTATATATTATTTCCCAATGATGTATGGCTATCCTATGATGTTTGAGTAGACCCGTTTTGTCCTATGGGTTAATTGATGATCGTGATTGGTTTGAGTTGCATGTTTTATTATTGGTGTTGTCCTATGGTGCTCTCCGTGTCGCACAAGCGTGAGGGATTCCCGCTGTAGGGTTTGCAATATGTTCATGATTTGCTTATGGTGGGTGGCGTGAGTGACAGAAGCATATACCCGAGTAAGTAGGTTGTTTGCGTATGGGAATAAAGAGGACTTGATAGTTTAATGCTATGGTTGGGTTTTACCTTAATGATCTTTAGTAGTTGTGTACGCTTGCTAGAGTTCCAACCATAAGTGCATATGATCCAAGTAGAGAAAGTATGTTAGCTTATGCCTCTCCCTCAAATAAAATTGCAATAGTGATTACCGGTCTAGTTATTGATTGCCTAGGGACAAATAACTTTCTCGTGACAAAAAAGCGCTCCACTAAAACTAATTTAGTTGTGTCTTTATCTAAACAGCCCCTACTTTTTATTTACGCACTCTTTATTACCTTGCAATCCTATCCAAAAACTCCTACATAGTACTTCTAGTTTCATACTTGTTCTAGGTAAAGCGAACGTTAAGCGTGCATAGAGTTGTATCGGTGGTCGATAGAACTTGAGGGAATATTTGTTCTACCTTTAGCTCCTCATTGGGTTCGACACTCTTACTTATCGAAAGAGGCTACAATTGATCCCCTATACTTGTGGGTTATCAGTGCACATTTGGTTCTCCTAGCGGCGAATGTGCTGGTTTAACTCTTGGATGAAGGCTGCAATGGACTTGTCCCTCCTGGTGCTGATCATCTCCCATTGCTCATCTCGGCGCCCACATATCTGGTAGATGGTGTCCTTAAGATCCTTGTTGTAGACTTCGCCAATGCGTCCCATGGCGATGTGGGCTGCCATGCTCTTTCCTAGACTCCAGGTTGGTGCATCAAAGGAAAACTCTATGGGCTCAGTAACTGGCGTGAATGTCCTTCCTGGAACATGAACCCGAATCATCCAACGCTCCTCTTCTAGTAAAGTGGCAGTGTAGGTCCCGGTGAAGCTTGGTATTCCGATGTTCAGGTACCTAGTGACTTCCTTTAAGTGTCGTCCAAATGGTGTGTCTTCATCCGGTTGAGTAAACTTGTTCCTCGGGTCCTCCATCTATAGAGTGGAAAATGGAGGAGAGTCAGAAATGAGTAGAGAAGAGTGACATATGTCTTAACTTAGTGGTCGCATCCTATAGTCAGTGTGTCCTCTGATACCATCTTGTAGCGACCTGACCCGAATGGATCAAGTCTCTGTGCATAAGTGTCATCCCTGGACCGGTAATGCTGACACACAAAGTACTTGAAGGATTTATAACAGAGTGCAATCACACACTTATTACATCGAATGTCTCAAAAGAGAACTTATTACAATTATATGGCTTAAGGCCATCTAAATAAGATAACTACGGAAGCATCAAAGGTAAATGAGTCCATCAACTCCAACGGCATAGCTGAGTGCACGACAATGACCTAGCGCACCTTACTCTTCGTCTGAAAAGTCTGCAACATAATACGTTGCAACCCGAAACGGGTTAGCACATGGAATATGCTGGCAAAATAACACTATAGAGCAATGAACAAGATAACTGCTATATCTACACGCATATATGGCCGGTGGAGGCTCTATGGTTATCATTTTTGTGTAAAGCCAATTTTTCCCTACTACAAAGGAATATATTTTATTTAACTACAAAGTATGTTGAAAACATTGAAAATGGAAACCTCATCTCAATCCCAAAATTAATAATCATTAGCCCAACAAATTAATTAAGAGTGATGAGATCAACTTAATAATTCAAGCACCAGATACTCAAGATGTCCATAACCGGGGACACGGCTAACCATGATTAGTTTGTACACTCTGCAGAGGTTTGCACACTTTTCCCACAAGACACCATCTCCTCCGTTGGATTTCTCGCACTACATGGTGTTTGAGAAACGGATGACCGAGACACGGTCTTTCAGAAGCATTAACTCGTTACGACGGGTAGACAGTACCACCTACATCTGCTAGTCTACCACTGTAAGAGGTCACACAACATACTCAACTATGCCAAAGCCCATAATGGCTTGTGGATGCACACGGAAGTTTCTAGCATGAATAATCTTATGATCCCTTTGAGCCTGGGTGGCGAACCATAGGATGATCACACGGATTCTCGGGATCTCCTTGGACAACACTGGATTCCCCAGGTGCACACAAACAATCCACCCAGATGTGTATTAAAGTAGCCACCTTAAATAAACCCTTAGTTCATAGTATCCTCTCACATCTGTCATGAATCTCTCAAACCAAACCACGTCTACGAGCATAGCATAGCAGTATAAGCATAACGTAGAAGTAACTCCCAGAGTTTGAAATAAAGGGCAATAGGTTCTACCTTATCATCTACTTCCCAATACCCACATGTTAACAATCCTACTCATGTAATGTTTTAGGGATGAATTAATGCATAAAAACTAGGTAATAAGGGATATGATCGAAGTGTTACTTGCCTTGCTGGCGATCTGCAAACCCTAGTGACTCGTAGTAACATGCTTCGCACGCCGGAAATTCTATCGCAAACAAACAATAGCTTACATAATCAATCAAGCACAGATGCAAGGGTAAAACTCAAATAAAAAGATCCAAACTTAAAGTTCAACTGACGAGCTTCGATTCGCAAAAAGAATCAATCGAATCGGAGCTACAGAATTGAAACTACGATCAAAAGAAGTTCGAATTAAAATCTGCTTGCAACCAACTTTTAATTTGTCAAAACCTTGTTCAAGTTTATTAACTGGAAAGAGGGGTTCGAGACGAAGATTTTGGCGTTGGTTTCACTGGATTTGGATGAACGGTTAAAAAGTTCCGAGGGTTTGAAGATCAGGGGCTAATCTGCGATAAAAATAATCACGGATAGGTCCCTGGCCGAAAATAAAATAAAAAGAAAAGGACTAACGAACGAACGTTCGCTATCAGAGACAAACGTACGAAAACGTTCGCGAAGAGACGTTCGAGTGAACGTTCGCTAATTAGCGAAACCGAAAAAAACAAATTGAACCGATCTAACGGAAAAAATATTGGGGCGGCGGTTTTGTCGGTTTTTACCGATTAAACGGAAAAGACCGGTCGGCAGTTTCGGGCGGCGCGAGGCAGCGGCGGTGGTGCGGGCTGCGGCAGCGGGGCGATATGGGGAGAGACGGTGGGGCAGCGGCGGTATTTAAAGGCCTCGGGAGGGCTCCTGCTTGCGCGAGGGGGCGCAGAAATCGAGGCCGACCCGGACTCCGGCGGGAGTCCAGCGCTCGCATGGCTGCGGCGGCGGGAGGCGGTGGCACAACGGCTGGGCCGGCTGGGCTTCGGCCCAGTTGGTCCGAAGTGAACATTTTTCTGGCCTAATAATGCAATTTTTAAAAAATGCATATTTTTCTAATTCAAATAAAATCCAAATAAAATATTTATTTGATTTTAAAAAATTTCCTCCAATATTCCTCTCTTTTTGAAGAAGTCATATTATCTTCTCTCTTTTATTTTTAATATTGGAAATATTTGGAGAGAAAAAATATTAAAACCAGGTTGATCCGCTTTTCAAATTTGAGAAAATTCAAATATGAAAATTTATGAAATCTCCAACTCTCTCCGTGGGTCCTTGAGTTTCTTAAGATTTCTAGGATCACAAACAAAATGCAAATAATATATGATATGCATATGATGACCTATGTATAACATCCAAATTGAAAATTGGCATGTTGCAATCTTTAAGAAAAAGTAAAACCTACGCTGGGAGGCCCATAGCCGGTATGGACCTCAAAAAATAAGTTGAAACCATTGTCTCCATATGTCGTGGGCTACACATGTTGAAAAACAAAACCTAGGCCTAGCTGATACTTGTTCGCCCTCTGGAAAAAATGATACAAGCTAGATCCCTGAGCGAACTAGATTAAAGAGGGGGCCGGTGGCGCGACTAAAGAAGCACATCAGGCGCGATTTTTTCTTCTTCAGTGGATGGCTCTCGATGGTGTTTTTTACTTGCCTCTGCACCATATAACTTGTATTTCTAGCCTTCTAGTCCATGGTGGACCAACAGCCCATTTGCTGGGCGGGCCAACCTACAGAAACCAGCACTCAATTTTTCATCAAGCCCCAAAAACAACGTAGTACTATGTTCATTTTGAGGCCGAAAACATTACGGCAGGGGTTGAGCGGGGGAGGGGGAAGACAGAGCAAAAAATATTAAAAAGAGCTGATGCGTCGTTGCTACCCTAACAAAGCAGGTGCAATTCTTCTCGGGAAGAAGGTGTGCCATTGACACCCACACGTCACAAATCCCACAGTAGACATACTAACAAGTTCACACACAAGTATAACAAAAAAGGTAAACATTCGTATCAAACTCAGGTTCACAGGACACGTTCATATTCATAGCCAACATTCACAATCAACAACTCAAAAGATTCATATATACACAAGTTCAGCATGTCTATGCATCGAAATGATTGATAGATCACACGACAATATTCATAGATATTTCACAAAAAGATTCAGATATACACATGTTCAGTATGTTTATGCATCCAAATGATTGAGATCACAGCCAATATCATCCATGGACGAACTTTACTTACCTAGGGTACAGACTGGTAAATGGTGTTCAGTTGGAGGTACTTCTTGCTAAAATTAATTCTTGTACGAGTAAACTTTTGAGTACATAAGAGGCAGCACAGACAATCTGAACTTTTCTTGTAGGTTTATCCTCAAATAGTGGCCTCGTGCCGAGGGAGGTTTGAGCAACTTGGTCACTACTTTCATCCAACTAGTTTACTGGCTCATCTTGGGTCATGTAGCCCGCCAAAATTCTACATTGCAGACAAGAAAAGAGGAGGTTGAGAAAATGAACCACCCAATTTTTTTGTGCAGTTCAACTGAAATGGAGCATCGCTGGCGTGCAGACTGATTAAGTGCCAAATGAATATACGCATCAACCAACTTGTCTGGAATCTTTAGGCTCCATGCCATACAGTTCGCTACCATATGTGCCGATAACCAAAAGGCACAAGTTGGGACCAAAGACTGGACTGCGTTTTTCTGGGCTATGCGCCAAGCAATATTTTTCGCGTTCACTCTCCTAATACTTGGAGTTTGACAACTGTTTGACACCGGTTGATACTCGAATGAATATATGCACTTCTTCTTGTCAACATCGATGCTTGTCTGAGTGAACTTTGGAGTACATAGCAGCAGCATAAGTATCTGTTCATCTGATCTTTTTGTGCAGTTCTACTAAAATCACCCAATGTAATGATTTGCCTGCAAGTTCAGGCTCCAAGTTACTCCTTTATGAAATCGGCAAACAGTAGCACAATACCAAATTACCAGTGAATATGACAAGCACAATAATTAGGATAAAGACCAGTAGCAACCTGTGTGAGGTAGCATATCAATTACTATTTCCTTTGACTGGAAGACGAGATAAGCAAAGCGACTGACAGCAAAGGAAGGAAGCAAGCCCAGATTAGCGACTGACAAAAAAGAAGGAAGTTGTCGACGCAATGAAGCACCCAAAGTTTTTGTGCAGTTCCGCCAAAATCGAGCATCCCTGTTGGCACATATATTGAGAGAGTGAGATTACTGTAATAGTGGGACTAGTTGATGAAACATACACTACCAAATAGAAGCACCCTTATTATCTTAATGGGTAAAGTTAGCAACATAGTAGTCTTTCTTAAAGAGAGGTATTAGTTTATTTAATCAGTGCCAATTAGCTCAACACTAAAAGCATTGCCATGTATCATAGGTTGCCAAACTTTAACGTGCAAAGATAAAGGAGTTTCTCATGACAGTAGCACGATACAAATAGAGATGACAGCAAACTAATATGGATGAAGGCCTTAGGCCGGTACCAACCAGAGAAAAAAAGCTTATTCATGTAGTCCCAGAAGAGATGATAAAGCACTCATTGGAATCACTCAATAGTACATATTTTTGTGCACTTCAAATGTATGGTTGAAATCACTCTTGTTTACGAGTGCTGAGATTATATCGAAAGATTATCAAGAACTTTCAGCAGAGTTAAAGCACTGGTTGGGATACAGTTCATTGTATTGTCTTGTGTAGTTCCACTAAAATGTATGATTGGCACAACATGATCCCTATTTGCACAAGTAGGAACAAGGTGAAACCTTCATTAGCTTAGTGAGAAGGATAGAAAGACATTAGCATATTACTCTAACAGTAGCGTCAAATTCATGATGGACAATACGCAAAACATTGCCTCATTGAACCAATGGCAATAAATTGACATGCAAAACAATAGCACTATTATGTCATGACACTACCAAGATTCCCTCCCTACTCCACCACATGATTCACCTCCACAGACAAACATACACACGTACATGATTCAACATAGGGTGCTACTAAAGATTTGTTTAACTCCGACAGGAAAATTAGGCAGTAATAAATTAGTGGTACTTAAGTACTCCTAATTAATTAAGTGACCTTTCAGGAGAGACATCAGAAGTGGAAGGGCTCCCTGAAGGATCGTCTGACATGTAAGGTAGACGTTGTCGGAGCCCTTGAATGGTCTTGACTGAGGCCTCGGGCTTCAGCAAGATCACCTTGGCACTGTTTATTCTTCTTCTTCCTCTTCATTCTCTATTTCTGTTTCTCCTCACCAGTTGGTGAAACCAAGTACATGATTGGCCTTCTATTTCAGAATTGGTTTTGTCAGTGAGGGAGTACAAGTGTACTAGTAAACAATATAATTATTTTCTCATGGCAGTCGCAAAATAGAGATGAACACATGCATTAAATATCATTCTTACCTAAAGGAAGGTTATGGTGCCAATATGGATGATGAGGATCGGAACACAAATCTCCCTTTGTGCAGTTCCACTGAAATGAACCAACTGTTCCATTCTGACATTCCAGTTAAACGGCACAAAAGTCACTTCTTTTAAGAAGTGTTTTTTGCATTGCACCAAAAGGTCACAACATCAACTAGGTGAAATGGATATCCCTGTTTGCACAAAAAGCTACAGAGGAAATAGTCAGAGTCTCAAACAATTACAGGCAAAAACATTTGGCTAAACATGTCATGGCTTATAACAGTGGCATGGCTTCATTTTACCAGGGGCATTAGATTAAGAATAGCTAAAAATTTGGTATAAGGGCATGGGACAGTGGGTGCACCAGCAGTCCAACACCATGTACCTAAACCAGGGCATAAAGTGGTGATTCAGAGTTTGTTGCCCCGAGAAACAAACATCCAAGAAATATATCTAGGTTGGTCCCATTTTTGTTCACTCTAGCCACCTACTCCTATGTGTTGATAGCAAATCTAGTCCTGGTCATACCACTGTGTACATCGTTTCCCCTATATTTCCCTTTTCGACCAAGAGACCGGTTGGATGACCAGTCTATACTACTTTCACCCCCTTTCCTTCCTGTTTGTACCAAGTCCGATGTACATACTAAATTCCCCCACCCCACTTTATTTCTTGTTTGAACCAAGTACAAGATTCGACTCCATGAAGTAGCTTTACCTCTAACAATAGAAGAAGAAAAATAGGTGATGTTGGACCATCCGATTAGGAGGGGCTGAGAGGTAGAAAATGATGCACATGCAGTGACGCAGCGAGCTGGGGAAGTAGAGCTAGGGCGGTTTCGAAGGAAGATATACCTAAAGGTCATTGGGATGTGGATAGGTGGGCGGCGGGAGGCCGGATCCGCCCACACTAGGGCAACGACGAAGGGATCGGAGGACATCCCGCGCCGGCACTCGGCTAGAGATAACGATGCGGCCGGCAGTGGGTCTCCTCCCTCGCTGTCGATGACGGCCTAAACGTTGCCCCTCCTCCCCTTCACCGGCAGAGGGGATATGTCCGGATCTGTAACCAGCGGTGAGGATAGAAAGACAGTGTTTTTTGAAGGGAGAAAGACAGTGTTCCCACCGCTATCTTGTTTAGATCTGGAGAGGATGAGAGTGTGTGAATAGAGCAACCCTAGCAAGCAAGTGCGGAGGATCCCGCATATATATACATAGTGGGGTAGTTTTCCTTTTTCACTCCATCAAAACAATCGTTTAAAATTGTGTACGTGCTAGGTCGCCTTTTTTTTGAGTTGTTGATTGTTTTTTAGATAGCTACCCGCTTATTCCAAGTGGTGTTACGGTGTGCCAGGTCGCACTTTGTATCGTTCAAGTCTGGTACAAGACCCTCCATTAAATGAACAATCACCCCCTCGTAAAATTTGTGGACAAGCCCAGGGCTAAAATTATCGGAAACGTGGACTGCCCCAACATGCATTATTATTTATATTTTCTATGTGGGAGTATTCTCAAAACAAAATGTGAGAGTATAATATTTATTGGGCCCCTTTGTAATTGGTGCTAAATTTTGACAAAAGATTTAACTGACAAAATGTTAGTGCATGTTAACAAAAATTATATTGTTTGATTCATATTTGAGCATAGTTTTCAATGATGTAATTTTTTGTGACATGCATGAACATTTGGTTAGTTAAATTTATAGTAAAAATTTGTCAAGGTGCATTAAATCAACACATGCAAGTATCAAAAGGAAAGTCACAGCATGCATGCATGCGTTGTAATTAATGCATCGGTAAACGCAAATTATTGAAATATATCGAGTGTAGTGCTTTGATGTGTCGCATCAACTCGTACTACAACAACGAGAAGTTTGATTACTACAATGCCCTCTCACCTTAACTGCACCTTCCTTTGGCTGCATGACTTGTGGGCCACCCACCTGTTGGGGCCACCTGTCATACACGCAAAGGCAGGAGCAGTAAGTCAATGAAGCTGTGTCCCGTCCTCGCCCATGAGCGTGGTGGCTGGCAGGACTAGGAGAAGCTTTCGCTACATGCTCTCCCTCCCGCACGCGATGGACATGCAACAGTTCATTCGGTGTCAGATGGCCAGAAGCATATTGTTGTACTCCTCCACTATAGTAGTACTCCATCATTGTTCGACTTCCCGAAGAGGCAAAGAGCCAAGCGCAGCCGGACGCTCGTGTGGCAATTTCATGTGTAGAGTAGTCTAGGATAGCGTGTACCGTTCCTCTAAGCTTAAAATCGTTGGGGTCGGCTCCATGCTATGAGGCCGTATCGAAGCTTTTTTTATTAAAATAATCTTCTGGCCTACCTGTCATCCTGGTGATTGTAGTTTGCATGCTCATCTGGTCAAGATAGGAATATATATTTTAATTTGTGGTGGGTAAATGTTAGAGGTTGCAGCAAATATATTGTACACTGCGGGTCTTTCAGCCAAGTTTAGAGGCAACCATGTGGGCCAGTGCTATGATGTGAAACGTCAACTCGTACAACGAGGAGAAGCTTGATTTTACTACTACACGCCTTCTCCCTCGCCCACTCGCAGACGAGGACCGGATTTTTCTTATACTACAACAAGCTATCCCTCCCGCACGCAGTGGACGGACATGCAGCAGTGGATTCGATACTGTAGAAGTAGTAGTAGTAGTAACATCATTGTTCGTCTTCTCGAAGAGGCGAAGAGCCAAGCGCAACCTGAACGTGGCAGTTGCGGACCTTGGAGCACGCATATAGCCAGGCTCTTGCATGAGACAAAATTGCTATGTGAGCCCACTATTGTAGTACTACTTGCTAGTATAGCCCTGTAAACCAGAAAGGAGTATTTGCCTTTCTAGAGATTTCAACAAGTGACTAGACTACACCGAGACAGAGTACATATGGAGCAAAATGAGTGAATCTACACCATAAATAAATATGTAGTTCTCTCGTTTTCCTCTCCGCCTTGGTCGCGGTGCACAATATTGAGTACTCCTATATGACTAGCCGCTCTATCTACATGCGGGACATCAAAGCATCTGGGCCCGCGTGCCATCCACCAAATCACAGTGAGGTGCTACAGTCGAGACTCACCGGTCACCCCGGTGTGGCCGTCATCACCCGTCATATCACAAAACCCACACCTTTACCAGCAGTGGTAAAGTGGCCTCAAAGTGGCCTCGAAGTTGGATTGGACAAAGAAACCATCATTTCACTGGAACGCTCGTTGAAGCCCTTTCTCCCCTTTCTGGAAGAAAACCTCACTCCAGGCTACTCACTTCTGCCATTTTTCTTCTTGCCGGTGAAGGAAAGGTGGGCGAATCAGTGATGCTACTATATTTTCATTCCAAGAATCTTCTTTTTGCGAAGCACCGACCGATTCTCACAACCTATTCTTTTCCCATTTTCATTGCGACTGTGGTTTCCTTTTGATTGGTTTTTGTTTTTCAGTTCATTGATGGATCCTGGAGCACTAGGCAAGGAGTTGCCGGCGAACAATCCACTGGAGACAGCAATCTCCAGGAAGCGAGCACCGACCAACGAGTTGACCATGTTGGCGGGCCAACCCATAGAGACGAAGAACTCCAAGAAACAAGCACTGGCCAAAGAGTTGACGACGTTAGCGGACGAACTCCTCAAAGAAAGTTGGAAGAACAGCAAGGGCCCCACCGTACCTACCCTAGAAACTCTAATGGCCACCTATGCGAGGCTCAAGGCCAAGTTTGAGGAGATAGTCGCCGTTGAGAAGCAGTATTCCCCTGGCAAGGTGATGGCCCCCATCGAGGACAAGGAGATGGCCCCGGAGGGATGGGATCTCCCGGTGAGCTGCATAAGGTAAAACATAATGGCTTACCATAGTTGTGGTTTTTGATTATTTGCAATGTGCTTGCTAATATGTTAGGGTTGTGAAGGTACCGGTGGACGTCCTTGATGATTCCGATGTCGCGGCCCGTCCTGTGGACAACGCCCCAGAGATCGTTTTCGATGCCGCGGTCCGTCCTGTTGACATCTCCCCGGAGATCGATTCCGATGCCGCTGTCCATCCTGTGGACATCGCCCCAGAGATCAATTCCGATGTCACGGTCCGTCCTGTGGACATCGCCCCAGAGATCGATTCACATGCTGTTGTCCATGCTATGGTGATTGCCCGAGATATCAATGACAAGAAATAGTTGGTCACACTAATCCTTCAGGGTAGTTTGCATTGTGTTTAATTACCAGAATGATGCATGTTATCAAACCATCTTAGGGCTAGTGCATTGTCTTGTGTGGGCGGTACTTGCTACTTTTGTTTGATAGTGAATCATGCGAACCCTCTCCGAGTTATGGAAACAGATGTATCCTCACCAGCTTTTGATGCAATATATGGCATTCTTAGATGTAAGTTTGAACTGTTTATCATATCAGCATGGCTTGTTTGATGATTCTTGGTGTTAGTAGGCTAGCTACTGTGCGAGCTATAGTACTTGCAAAACACTCACCGAAGAGAAACGTTGGGGCTGATGAGCTCGCGGTACGCTTATACTGACCCGTCGTTGATCGGACAATAGCCCAAGCTCCTAAAATTGTAGGCTTAGCGATCGATCAGACAATAGTCGACACAGATACATTCAGGCCTCATTTGGTTCATAGGGTAGGAAAATCGTAGCAAAAGGACAAAGACATACAACACAAAATCATAGCAGTACAGAGACGTACTCCCTCCGTTCCAAAATAGATGACTCAACTTTGTACTACCAACTTTGAAACGGTGGGAGTACAAATCCTAGGCGGGCTAGTTTGGCCTAGTGGGTTTCAGTGATATGACGTGGTACAGTGTCGTCCAGACTTCGCGTGTGGTATCAGTATTGCGGGTACAGTAAGTTTTCTTGAAGAAGCGGAATTCAATGAAGTCATGGTTCCTTCGTCCGACCAACTTATAGTGGGAAAGGTTGGGCCTACGCTACGACCGGGGTGGACCAGGATAATTTTGTGCATCGCAGGTGGGCCAGGATGGTCGACGTCCCACATGTCGACGAATGAAAGTATTCTTTTCGATATAGAGGACGAGCAACGAGTATTCATTGTTTATTTTTGACGAAAGCTATTGTCTCCAATGTTACGATGAAGGAGTGTGAAACACGGCAACCCAGTGAACTTGGCATGTGCACCCCTCCCTCCTTCCTCATGTAATATTACCATAGTGTTGACTATAAGGTTGGCTATAAGGTTACAACTTTTTCTCACTTTCTCTCTATCTATTTCCTCTCAAATGTTTTTACCTTTCTTTTTTAGACACAATTTTTTTATGCCTCTTATTTTTAGAATTAGTTTTTTTATACCTAGGAGCACGTGTAGAGACGGGCTCTTGCAGAGCCCACTCCTTGACTTTGTCGATGCCTCTCTCTCCTCCACATAAGCAGGCTTATAGCCCAGAATTTTAATGGTACTACTTGCTATGAATGTGGGCAGCTGGCGTCTGAGGGGGGGCGCACGCGGGGAGGTGGGGGGTTTCTGGTGGGCCAGGGCGGTCAAAAGCGGGCTTGGAAGTGGTCCGGACTCCCGCATGGCCCACCTCACATTATCACCATATATTTCTTGGAGTCCGCCCGCCGAGCGATTAGATTTCGGCTATCGACGGTTTATTCAATTGCAGTCCCACATGTCAGTGAAAATGAAAGACAACGCGTGTCCCCTCTGGTGAGCGGCGTGCGAGCCGGACTGTCGGGGGTGCGACGCAAATGCGACGCGTACGAGTCGTAAGTGTGCCGCCTTTTCCTTTTGAACTTGCAAAGCGTAACATTTTCATGCGATCGATCGATAGAAATCCGGAACAAAATGACGAGGGCGGTGCTTTCCCGCACGTTAGGCGGGCTAGTTTCAGTGATATGACGTGCTACAGAGCCGTCCACTTGCTCCATTTTTATATAAGCAAGAGTCTACACTCTTACGTGGGAGGAGTGAGAAACACGGCGGATCTGATTTTGATCGAGGGATAATTGTTCCTTGCGAAATAATGGAGCACTATTAGTGATTATAGCATGATAGTTAGGGCATCTCCAGCGCTGGCCCACAAATTGACACCGGCATCTGTCCGAGGACACTGATGGATGCCATCCAATGCTACCCGCATACCTTTCGACAACTATATGAACTAACCGGACAAAATTCATGCAAACAAAGAAAATTTCAAATTAACCGGATGAAATTCATTACATTTCGAAAACTTTTCCTATAAACTGGACAAAATTCATTACATATTTCACACAAACCGTAGTAAAAACTACTGTAAACCTAATCTAAACGATCGCCGGCGCCTAACCACCATGTCCGGCCATGAACCCGAGAAAGCCGGCCATTGCCTTTGCCTCCTCCTCATCCGCCTCAATAACCTCCTTCTCCGGAGAACAAGGTTCTGAAGATTTCCGCCTCCACATCGCCGTCAAGCGGCTAATCAGCCACCGATGTTTATCCCACCAAGCTTGGCGTCGACTGAGTGGAGGAGCGGTGGCCTTCCTGGGATAAAAGCGGCGGTGACCTACCGTGTACTACTCTTCCTTGCTGCCGGCTGCGCCCGCGCATGTGCGCCGGCTTTCTGGTCATGACGGCGGAGGGCGACCGGGGGGAGCCAGCGATCTCCTTCGTATGCTCCTGCGACAGTACGTCCAAGAGAGCTTTGGAGCGTGCCCGGAGCGGAGCCGCCGATGTCCTTCGTCTGCTCCTGCGATAGTACGTCTAAGAGAGCTTTCGAGCGCCAGGAGGCCATGGTTGCAGTGGTGCCGACAGAAGGAAGGGACCGGAGGAGAATACGTGTGGGTCTTTGGTTATGGCTAGGAGCTGGGGCTCAAGTTAATATAGCGGGCGAATGGCAATGAGCCGCGGCAGACAGATGGACGGCTGGCGCTGGAGTAGGTTCATTGGCAGCCGCGTGTCATTAATGTGGGCGGCGGACGGAAGGATGGCCGTGGTGTCGTTAACGCGGAGCAGTCGCTTGCACCGGGATGCCGTGCGGGTGGTGCTCTCTCGGTCGTCGCGCTGCTGCAATGCCGGCACCAGTGGGAGGTCGCGTCGGGCGTGAATGCGGACGCTGCTTCAATGACTTAACTGCAGGTGCGTTGTGTCACTGACATGTGGGCCCAACGGGCATCTGGCCCGCATGTCACTGACACACCAACTGCACCTGCAGTTAAGTCCGGTGAATGCATCATTGGCGTTCTGGAGAGACGGTGACCGTTTCAGGCGGGAAGCGCGCTAGCGATGGAAGGGGTTTCTATAGGCCAGGGCGGTCAAACGCTGGCGTGGTGGTAAAATGTGAACTCATGGATGACGAGCCTTTGAAGCGTATGCGGCACGTATTGACAACCAGGCGTCCATGCAACCGCTCTTCTCTCCAGCTAGCCTTCGACGACCACCATTAGACACCACACAACCATGCATAACTTACGAATAATGGACGAATTGATCAGACACACACTCGTGTGTAGTGGCACTATGATCGGTCGCTCACGATAGTACATACTCCGTACCATAGTACCCTCTCTAGCTAGGTTGTTTTATAGATTGTTGTTGTGATGGACGATATACATGAGCAAGGCGTCGAGTCACGAGTATGACCATTGGTATTGAGCCAGGTGAATACATGCTCGGTGCTCCCGGATGCCTCCAGCAAACGTCTAAACAGTAATGTCAGGCACCGCCGGGGCACGCAGGTGATGGGCTCGCCGTTTGCATTGCGCCATGAGCAGGACTTTGATTGAGAGGGCGACGTGCATGCATTAGCATGGTTTGACAGCGTGAGTGTGAGTGTCTGCACGCGTACATGCTACTTGCCTCTATGGACGGTACGCGCTAATGTGTGCATCATGTATAATATTAAAAATCCATTTGTGCATTTAACGCAAAGTATTTCATTTTTATTTGGCTGAAGAGTGTGCGTTGCAGCGACGAGTCTGTGGTTTGATTCCTCACATACGCATAATTTTGGTTTTTATTTCTTTCTCCACTGATAGGTAGGCCCGCATAGATAGATAGATAGATAAAGAACATGAGCTGATGAGGCGCATGCGGACTGTTTGACTGGTCAACCAGACAATACAGAGCTATACGCTGAGCCAGTGACCGTATAATCACCATATCTCGTATACAATGATCAAGGTGAGCTATCAAGACAAGTTCGATGACCGCCAATGCATTTTACTTGGTAATAAATGACCAGGATTGAAGGGGAATCCAAATTTCCTTCGTCTTCTGTCCTTGAGCTCTTGACAAACCAAGTCACTTTTATATACTAGTGGGAATATTTCATTATAGAACTTGGCTTGTATATTCCAATGATGGGCTTCCTCAAATGCCCTAGGCCTTCATGAGCAAGCAAGTTGGATGCACATCCACTTAGTTTCTTTTTGAGCTTTCATAAACTTATAGCTCTAGTGCATCCGTTGCATGGCAATCCCTACTCACTCATATTGATATCTATTGATGGGCATCTCCATAGCCCATTGATACGCCTAGTTGATGTGAGACTATCTTCCTCCTTTTTGTCTTCTCCACAACCACCATATTCTATTCCACCTATAGTGCTATATCCATGGCTCACGCTCATGTATTGCGTGAAAGTTGAAAAGGTTTGAGAATACTAAAGTATGAAACAATTGCTTGGCTGAAATCAGGGTTGTGCATGATTTAAATATTTTGTGTGATGAAGATAGAGCATAACCAGACTATATGATTTTGTAGGGATAGCTTTCTTTGGCCATGTTATTTTGAGAAGACATAATTGCTTTGTTAGTATGCTTGAAGTATTATTGTTTTTATGTCAATATTAAAATTTTGTCTTGAATCTTATGGATCTGAATATTCTTGCCACAATAGAGAAGATAAACATGTTAGGTAGCATTCCACATCAAAAATTCTGTTTTTATCATTTACCTACTCGAGGACGAGTAGGAATTAAGCTTGGGGATGCTTGATACGTCTCCAACGTATCTATAATTTTTGATTGTTCCATGCTATTATATTATCCATCTAGGATGTTTTATATGCATTTATATGCTATTTTATATGATTTTTGGGACTAACCTATTAACCTAGAGCCCAGTGTCAGTTTTTGTTTTTTCCTTGTTTTTGAGTATCGCAGAAAAGGAAAACCAAACAGAGTCCAATTGACCTGAAATTTCACGGAGATTGTTTTTGGACCAGAAGAAGCCCATGGAGCATCGGAGATGGACAAGAAGAGTCCCGTGGCACCCACGAGGGTGGGGGCGCGCCCCCTACCTCATGGCCGCCTCGGAGACCCCCCTGACTTGTTTCCAATGCCAACACCTCTTATATATACCCAAACTTCCAGAACATAACCTAGATCGGGAGTTCCACCGCCACAAACCTCCAAAGCCACCGAAAACCAATCTAGACCCGTTCCGGCACCCTGCCGGAGGGGGGGAATCCCTCTCCGGTGGCCATCTTCATCATCCCGGCGCTCTCCATGATGAGGAGGGAGTAGTTCACCCTTGGGGCTGAGGGTATGTACCAGTAGCTATGTGTTTGATCTCTCCCTCTCTCGTGTTCTTGATTTGGCACGATCTTGATGTACCGCGAGCTTTGCTATTATAGTTGGATCTTATGATGTTTCTCCCCCTCTACTCTCTTGTAATGGATTGAGTTTTCCCTTTGAAGTTATCTTATCAGATTGAGTCTTTAAGGATTTGAGAACATTTGATGTATGTCTTGCATGTGCTTATCTGTGGTGACAATGGGATATTCACGTGATCTACTTGATGTATGTTTTGGTGATCAACTTGCGGGTTCAGTGACCTTGTGAACTTATGCATAGGGGTTGGCCCATGTTTTCGTCTTGACTCTCTGGTAGAAACTTTGGGGCACTCTTTGAAGTTCTTTGTGTTGGTTGAACAGATGAATCTGAGATTGTGTGATGCATATCGTATAATCATACCCACGGATACTTGAGGTGACATTGGAGTATCTAGGTGACATTAGGGTTTTGGTTGATTTGTGTCTTAAGGTGTTATTCTAGTACGAACTCTAGGATAGATTGAACGGAAAGAATAGCTTCGTGTTATTTTACTACGGACTCTTGAATAGATCGATCAGAAAGGTTAATTTTGAGGTGGTTTCGTACCCTACAATAATCTCTTCGTTTGTTCTCTGCTATTAGTGACTTTGGAGTGACTCTTTGTTGCATGTTGAGGGATAGTTATATGATCCAATTATGTTATTATTGTTGAGAGAACTTGCACTAGTGAAAGCATGAACCCTAGGCCTTGTTTCCTAGCATTGCAATACCGTTTACGCTCACTTTTACCACTTGTTACCTTGCTGTTTTTATATTTTCAGATTACAAAAACCTATATCTACCATCCATATTGCACTTGTATCACCATCTCTTCGCCGAACTAGTGCACCTATACAATTTACCATTGTATTGGGTGTGTTGGGGACACAAGAGACTCTTTGTTATTTGGTTGCGGGGTTGTTTGAGAGAGACCATCTTCATCCTACACCTCCCACAAATTGATAAACCTTAGGTCATCCACTTGAGGGAAATTTGCTACTGTCCTACAAACCTCTGCACTTGGAGGCCCAACAACGTCTACAAGGAGAAGGTTGCGTAGTAGACATCAGCCTCCCACTTTCCCTTGGAACCGGATCCAGACATGGCTGAGGAGGTTGGTGGCGGTGGAAAAGAATGAATTTTCGGGCGCTGGAGCTCGGAGATGGGAAGGCTGGATCTAGAAGAAGGCATGAGGGAGAAAGGAGGGATCTTTGCCCTCTTATAGGCAGTGAAATACCAAACGCCCCCCTCTCAAGCCTTGAAACTCGCCTGTTCCCAAAGGGATCGTGCAAACGACGCGGTTGGATTACCCAAAACCGTATTAATGGGAATCCCGTAATGGGCGGGCATGATCTCTGTTTTGACAAGACGTGCCAATGGAGGCTATGCCTCGAAACACGAAACGGGGGCGTGGGAACGGTTCAAAATGTTAAGAGCCAGATGTGACGCTTCGTCGAAAAAAGTTGTCAGTAAAAGATAGTGTTTTGTTTTGACATTCTGCCTTCGTGGCTAAGGGTTATATTGACTATATAGAGCCGGATACAGTTCTTCTATGTAGAGAGTTATCCTAAAATATTCAGGAGAAGGAACCCACCTTGCAATGCTGAAGATAATCCGCGTGTTGAACACATCGTCATCGAAGACTGGTTCAGGGGCTACTGAGCGAGTCCTGGATTAGGGGGTCCTTGATATGTCTCCAACGTATCTATAATTTTTGATTGTTCCATGTTGTTATATTATCATTGTTGGATTTTTTATAATCATTTTATAGTCATTTTATATCATTTTTTGGACTAACCTATTGACATAGTGCCAAGTGCCAGTTGTTGTGTTTTTGCATGTTTTTTACATCGCAGGAAATCAATATCAAACGGAGTCCAAACACCGCGAAACTTTTTGTGGATTTTTTATGGACCAGAAGACCACCAGTGGGCCAGAGCAGCACCTGGGGGTGCCCCAAGGGGGTAAAGAGCATTTCTCCTCTATCTGGGGCTTATGGCTAACCCACCAGGGCGCGCCTGGGGGCCCAGGCGCGCCCAGGTGGGTTGTGCCCACCTCGGTGGCCTCCTGCACGCCCTCTTTACCCTATAAATTCACAAATATTCCAAAAACCCTCGGGGTTAACCTAGATCAGAAGTTCCGCCGCCGCAAGCCTCTGTAGCCATCGAAAACCAATCTATACCCCGTTCCGGCACCCTGCCAGAGGGGGGAGTCATCACCGGTGGCCATCTTCATCATCCCGGCGGCCACCACGATGATGAGGGAATAGTCCACCCTCGGGGCTGAGGGTTTGTACCAGTAGCTATGTGTTTAATCTCTCTCTCTCTCTCTCTCTCTCTCTCTCTCGTGTTCTTGAGATGTCACGATCTTGATGTATCGCGGGCTTTGTTAATATAGTCGGATCATATGGTGTTTCCCCCTCTCTATCTTGTTGTGATGAATTGAGTTTTTCCCTTTGAGATTTCGTTGTTATCGGATTGAATACTTTTATGGATTTGAGAGCACTTGATATATGTCTTCCATATGAATACTCATGGTGACAATGGGGTATCGTATTGATTCACTTGATATATGTTTTGGCACTCAACTCGCGGATTACCGAGGTGGCATTGGGGTAATCTATGCATAGGGGTTGATGCATGTTCTTGTCTTTTGTTTCTCCGGTAGAAATCTTGGGGCACTCTTTGAAGTTCTTTGTGTTGGATTGAGTATTATGAATATGAATTTGCTTTGGTGTTATTTTAGTACGAACTCTTGGTTGGATCGATCGGAAAGAATAGCTTCGTGTTATTTTAGTACGAACTCTAGGATAGATTGATCGGAAAGAATAGCTTTGAGGTGGTTTCGTACCCTACAAACAATTCCGTCTTATGTTCTCCGCTGGATAGGAACTTTGGAGTGATTCTTCGTTGCATGTTGAGGGACGGTTATATGATCCAATTATATTAGCATTGTTGAGAGGTTGCACTTGTGAAAGTATGGACCCTAGACCTCATTTTCAAGCATTGTGATACCGTTTTTGTGCCCGTTTACTATTTGCTACCTTGCTGTTTTTTTATTCAGATTATAAAAATATATTTCTACCATCAATATTACACTTCTATCACCATCTCTTCGCCAAACTAGTGCACCTATACAATTTGCCATTGTATTGGGTGTGTTGGGGACACAAGAGATTTCTTGTATTTGGTTGCAGGGTTGTTTGAGAGAGAGACCATCTTCATCCTACACCTCCCACAGATTGATAAACCTTAGGTCATCCACTTGAGGGAAAATTGCTACTGTCCTACAAAACTCTGCGCTTGGAGGCCCAACACGAGTCTACAAGAATAAAGTTGCGTAGTAGACATCCGTCCTCGGGTGTCCGGACCGTTTAATATGGGCCGGACTGATGGGCCGTGAAGATACAAGTAGAAGACTTTCCCCCATGTCCGGATAGGACTCCTGTATGCATGGAAGGCAAGTTTGGTGTCCGGATATGTTATTTCCTTCCTCTACCAACCGACTCTGTACAACCCTAGATCCCTCCGGTGTGTATATAAACCGGAGGGTTTAGTCCGTAGAGGCTATAATAATTCTCATAGGCTAGACAGCTAAGTTTTAGCCATTACGATCTCGAGGTAGATCAAGTCTTGTAACCCCTATACTCATCAAATACATCAAGCAAGACGTAGGGTTTTACCTCCATTAATAGGGCCCGAACCTGGGTAAACATTGTGTCCCACTTGTCCCTTGTTCCATGAATCCTCAGACGCACAGTTCGGGACCCCCTACCCGAGATCTATTGGTTTTAACACTAACACTAGCCGCCGCGCACCCCGAAGACCAGGAGCTCCCCGGCGAGTAGTCGTTCCCGTATGAGAAGAAGGTGAAGAATCCACATCTGCTCCTGCTCGACTACTTCCTTGCTTCTGCTCGGTACGGACGCCGCTGCTCTGATCTGACCATAGTGTCGGCGCTACTCCTCCTCAAGGTCAAGGTGGGGACCCATCTTTGGTTTGATTTGCTCTTCCCCTTCTCACTGCTCTTCCCCCTCTCACAGATGGCCATGAGCTTGGTTTGTTCCTCATGCAGGTAGGCTGGGTAGGCCCCTCGTCGGCGTCAGCTTCCCCTGCCTGCCACTCCTCTCCTCTGATGGAGTTGACCTTTGCTGGAGCGGACAAGTTTGGATGCCCCTGGGCCTTTGGTGGTGGGCTAGGTAACCCCCCTAATGCTCTCTCTCTTTCTGTAATGTATCCATGGCCCCTTATATACGCATTTCAAGCAGGGGGCAAGCAGCTAGCAAAATACTGAATAAAAAGCTCCTTGTTGTGTTCTACCAAAGCAAACAATAACAACATTACATAGTGATCTAGATTTTGCTTGTCTTCTATAAAGGTGGAATCTGAGCCTTCCTGTTGAGGAGATGCTGATGTTTAGCTAGATTCCATCGAAGGAAAATTTTGTTGTCTTTCTTGCTTTGTTGGGTACCTAGCCTTTTGTATGTCATGGAGGAGGACAGTTTTGTCTGGGAGCCAGGGCCTTTTGTTCCTTTGCATGGTTAGCTTTTTTCCTTGTCCTCAAGTGGTAGGAGTTTAGGTATGGAATTGTTCTTTTTATCTGTTGTCCTTGCATGTTGTAGTGTAGTGCCAGATTAGCCGTCAACTTTGTTTGGGTCTCGCTAATAACATGGTAAATAGCTGAAAAGGTCTAGACTGCTTCATTTTCTTACCTAATTAGAAATAACTCCTCATTTTGATTTCTTCAACTTTTTGGACAGCGGCCCCTCCTCTTCTCCATGAGCAAGCATTGCCGTCTGTAGCCCCGTCTCTTCTCCTCTCTGGTCGCCGTGGAGGTGGGTGGTTGATGTTTGTTTCTTATATTGGTAATGTGGGTGAGTTTATCTGTGCCTGATTTGTGTGTTTTCATCTTTATTTGTTTAGCGTTGGAGCCCTTGAAGCATTCGAATGGAGCACATATAGGCATGCTCGGTTCATCTTAGGTGAGCGTGAATGTTGAAGTGTGATTTCGTAGCATTAGGCTTGCAATTTAGGATATCTTCCAATCCATTTTTTCTGGATTTTGGGGATGTGTACAGTGGAAAATTGTAGATAAATAAGATTTCTTTGTTCTTCTTTCATGTTGGAGAGAGTGACAGTACCTACATTCCTATGTCAGCTACTTACCATTCTTTTGTGTTTTTTGTTTTCTATTTCCCGTCAGAGGCTCATTCCATAATCAATTTCCAGGTTGTACGAGGGTAGTTAATGAATATACTTGTGACACCTATACTCTCAGGTAAATCACTAATCATTCAAATAGCTGATCGCCGCATGTTGACAAGAAAATCTGAGACATGCCCTTAGTCAATGGAGCAAGAAAATCTCAAGGCTTAAGACAGCCATTGCTAACACCAACAAAGCTCTACTTGAGATCGACCACATTGCTAATCGCTGCATGCTGACAAGACAGGACAGCAACTTTCAGTCCATTCTCAAGAAACATCTACTTAGACTCCTTCATCACCAAAAAGATTATTGGAAAAAGAGGTGCACTGTTTGTTGGATTAAATTTGGTGATGAGAATGCCAAATTCTTCCAAGTTGTTGCCACGGAAAGATATCGTAAGAACTTCATGAAGGAAATATGCCCTAGAGGCAATAATAAAGTTATTATTTATTTCCTTATATCATGATAAATGTTTATTATTCATGCTAGAATTGTACTAACCGGAAACATAATACATGTGTGAATACATAGACAAACAGAGTGTCACTAGTATGCCTCTACTTGACTAGCTCGTTGATCAAAGATGGTTATGTTTCCTAGCCATAGACATGAGTTGTCATTTGATTAATGGGATCACATCATTAGGAGAATGATGTGATTGACTTGACCCATTCCGTTAGCTTAGCACTCGATCGTTTGTTGCTATTGCTTTCTTCATGACTTATACATGTTCCTATGACTATGAGATTATGCAACTCCCATTTACCGGAGGAACACTTGTGTGCTACCAAACGTCACAACGTAACTAGGTGATTATAAAAGTGCTCTACAGGTGTCTCCAAAGGTACTTGTTGGGTTGGCGTATTTCGAGATTAGGTTTTGTCACTTCGATTGTCGGAGAGGTATCTCTGGGCCCACTCAGTAATACACATCACTATAAGCCTTGCAAGCATTGTGACTAATGAGTTAGTTGCGGGATGATGTATTACGAAACGAGTAAAGAGACTTGCCGGTAACGAGATTGAACTAGGTATCGAGATAACGACGATCGAATCTCGGGCAAGTAACATACCGATGACAAAGGGAACAACGTATGTTGTTATGCGGTCTGACCGATAAAGATCTTCGTAGAATATGTGGAAACCAATATGAGCATCCAGGTTCCGCTATTGGTTATTGATCGGAGAGGTGTCTCGGTCATGTCTACATAGTTCTCGAACCCGTAGGGTCCGCACGCTTAACATTACGATGACAGTTATATTATGAGTTTATATGTTTTGATGTACCGAAGGTTGTTCGGAGTCCCGGATGTGATCATGGACATGACGAGGAGTCTCGAAATGGTCGAGACATAAAGATTGATATATTGGAAGCCTATGTTTGGACATCGGAAGTGTTCCGGGTGAAATCGGGATTTTTCCGGAGTAGCGGGAGGTTACCGGAACCCCCCGGTAACTTAATGGGCCTTAGTGGGCCTAGGTGGAAGAGAGGAGAGGAGGCGAGGGCAGGGACGCGCGCCCCTCCCCCCCAGTCCGAATAGGACAAGGAGAGGGGGCGGCGCCCCCCCCCTTCCTTCCTCCCCTCCACCTCTTCCCCCTTCCTCTCCTAGTCCAACATGGAAAGGGGGGGAGTCCTACTCCCGGTAGGAGTAGGACTCCTCCTGGCGCGCCTCTCCTCCCTTGGCCGGCGGCCTCCCCCTTGCTCCTTTATGTACCGGGGCAGGGGGCACCTCTCAACACACAATTGATCAACGATCTTTTAGCCGTGTGCGGTGCCCCCCTCCACCATATTACACCTCGATAATATCGTAGCGGTGCTTAGGCGAAGCCCTGCATCGGTAGAACATCATCATCTTCACCACGCTGTCGTGATGACGAAACTCTCCCTCAACACTCGGCTGGATCGGAGTTCGAGGGACGTCATCGAGCTGAACGTGTGCTGAATCGGAGGTGTCGTGCGTTCGGTACTTGATCGGTCGGATCGTGAAGACGTACGACTACATCAACCGCGTTGTTTTAAACGCTTCCACTATCGGTCTACGAGGGTACGTGGACAACACTCTCCCCTCTCGTTGCTATGCATCACCATGATCTTGCGTGTGCGTAGGAATTTTTCTGAAATTACTACGTTCCCCAACACTTCATCTCCAGCTTGAAAATCAAGGATGATACCGTCGTGGAGGACCATGCTGGAAAAGAGTGTATCTTATTTGAGGCTTTCAAAACTCGAATGGGGACAACAAAACCACCTCAGATGAAATTCAACCTTTCCCAGCTGCTACGTGACAGCGTGGATTTTGACAGCCTCACCACACCCTTCACGTCGAAAGAGATTGATGATGTAGTTACAGAAATGCCTCCTGACCGGGCACCTGGCCTGGATGGTTTCAACGGTGCTTTTCTCAAAGCTTGTTGGCCAGTGATCAAAGATGACTTCTACCGTCTTTGCGATGAATTCCATAAAGGTACTCTCAATCTGGAAAGCCTCAACTATGGTCACATTACTCTCATTCCTAAGACCAGAGCCCCTGAAATAGTCAATGATTATCGACCCATCACGTTGCTCAACTGCTGCCTTAAGCTGATCACGAAACTGCTAGCTAACCGTTTACAAAAAATCATTTTGCAAATCATGCATCGAAATCAATATGGTTTTCTTAAGGGGCGCAACATCTATGATTGCTTAGCCTGGGCCTTCGAGTACATACACCAATGCCAAGCATCCAAGCGAGAGATTGTTTTGCTAAAACTAGACTTCGCCAAAGCTTTTGACACTGTGCAGCACTCGGCCATCGTACAGATTATGAAAGGTATGGGATTCAATGACAAATGGATAGATTGGTTTAAATGCATCTCTTCCTCAGGTAGATCCTCGGTGCTCCTTAATGGAGTCCCTGGTAAACACTTCTGGTGCAAATGCGGTGTTCATCAAGGGGACCCGCTGTCCCCCTTGCTCTTTGTGCTTGCCCCGGATTTACTTCAGACTGCCATTAATGAAGCCATGCACAACAACAATTTGCAACTGCCAATTCCCTCAGGACGCAACAACCATTTCCCTGTCATCCAATACACGGACGATATAATCATTGTCATGCCGGCCTGCCGTGTCCAAGCAACCTACATGAAACAAATACTCATGGACTATGCTGACTCCATGGGACTGCACATTAACTTTCACAAGTCCACACTTATTCCTTTGAACACTCCGGAGGAAAAGTACAAGGATATCGCTGCCATCTTTGGATGTGCATGTGCACAACTGCCGTTCACATATCTGGGCCTACCCTTGGGCGTAACCAAACCTATGGTCCTTGATCTAACTCCTTGGATCTACAAGGCTGAGCGCAGAATCACCGTGGCAATGTCATTAATGTTATATGCGGGCACTCATGAACTCTTTGGTCACCTCGCTGGTGATATACCCTATGGGGATTCTTAAACTCCCGCCAAAGATAGTTGAACAATTCGACAAGATACGGAGACACGGCCTTTGGACTAAGAAAACCGAGGAGGGGAAAAAAAGAAACTCTCTTGCGGCTTGGGACATGGTGTGTTGGCCCAAGAAAAGTGGTGGCCTCGGAGTTCTCAATCTCAGAGTTCAAAATGACGCAATGCTTCTGAAACTGCTACACAAGTTCTACAACAAGTTTGATGCTCCCTGGGTGCACCTCATTTGGGACACGTACTATGCTTCCACTGCCCCCCATGCTGCTGCGCCATGCGGCTCTTTCTGGTGGCGCCAGCTCACTAAGCTTATGCCAGTCTACAGGGGGGTCACTAAGGTGAAGATTGAAGCAGGTGACACGGCTCTGTTTTGGAAGGATGACTGGAACAACTCCATTCTCTCGGAAACATATCCGCGTGCTTTCTCCTTTACAAACGATGAAGACGCCTCAACACGAAAATTTCTCTCGATCACCCATCTTAACTAGGCTTTCTACTTGCCCCTCTCGGTTCAAGCTTTTGACGAACTGCGAGCTCTCCAGCAAAATGTTAACACTGCAATGATGGTCGACTCTAATGATGCCTGGATATGCTCTTGGGGATCTGCTGATTTCCAAACCACAGCCTACTACACCTTCTTCTTCAGAGAGATGATTGCCCATGATGCATACCGATTGCTCTGGAAAACCAAATGCATCCCTAAAATCAAGGTCTTCGGTTGGTTCCTGCTCTCTGATCGCCTTAACACGAGAAACATGCTCAAGAGGAGGCATTATAACATTGGCAATAACTTTGACTGCCTGCTTTGTGGACGCCATGTGGAAGAAACCATTGAACATCTGTTCTTCCATTGCACTTTTAGTCATGAATGCTGGAGCAAACTCAACATATATTGGCCATCATATGGCAACAGATTGGACCTCGTTGCACACCTCAAGACTTTGAATCCTAAGAAGATGATCATGGATGTTTTCTTGGTGGCAGCCTGGAGCCTTCGGAAAGAAAGGAATAATAACTACTTTCGCAAGGTGGCCCCATCAATCTCATCCTGGCTGGCTAGGTTCAAGAGAGACTTTGCTGACATTAGCTACAGAGTGTCCCCCCACAAGAAGCAGCTAGTGGCTGACTTACTTAACTCTTTACCTTAGTTGTAGCTTAACACTCTGGTCCGCAGTCTTCTGCCCCCCTTATACCTTTCTTGGCACACCTCCTTTTTCCACTTGTGCATATGTAAAGTAACACTTGTAACATGTACTGTTCCTGAGTTGGTAATATATATGCAGTAGGAGCCTTTCCTACTGTCTAACCCCTTCAAAAAAATTCAAATAGCTGATTAGTGTTGATTTTTACAAGTTATTGGGACACCTGAGAACCAGCAATAACACATACAAAAGAGTCTAGGGTTAGGCATTTTTAAATCTGGACAAGTTGTGCTTCATTTTGACTAAGTACCAACATCTCTATGCCTAGATCTCGGTGTTGTTATTTATTTGGATGTCATTGCTTCCTTTTCAGTGCTTATTATTTTGCATTGCGAGATCTTTTTTTTCGAAACAGAGGCATAAGCTTTGCCTCATCCATTAATTAAGAAGGAGAATAGAGTTTGTTTGTTACACCACACATATTACATGAGGTCCATTACTCTCCTGGCATTATGCTACCCAATTTGTGTGCACCCGCAGTAACCCAAAGTCTAGCTTCTCTTTTGATGGTGTCGAATATGACCAGCGCAAAGATAAGCAATTATGCTAATTAGAAATGGAAGGGAACTTCCAATCCACACATTGGTCCATGTGTGGCTGTGGGATTGGGTGACCAACGGGGAGGCCGCAGCATGCACGTCGCGGGATGGCGGGAGCAGGTCGTGAGGAGATGATTGTCCAAAGCTCTTTCACACATCTCAACGGTTAACCCAGCCAATAGACACAAGACCCCACCGAGTAATAAGCTGACCAGTCATAAAACAGGAAAAATAACCATGAAGTGAAAATAGACTAAAAAATAGACGGCTCGGAAGAGGTAAAGAAAGGATCGGACGACCAGTGAGCGCTCAATCTGGGGTAGCTCGGAGTAGCCGAGTTGCCCAGCTAGATTATTTTCGGGCATTCAGATTCTTATTTTGCATTTCCTAGATTTTTGGCTGGGTGTATAAACATACACATGCACAGTGACTTCAGATTTCAGTGACGGGGTAAATTATTGTGCTTGTTCCAAATTAGAAAAAGGGAGAATGAGTGAAATTTGTTATTAGTATGTATACACATAGTTGCATGTATGTCTAATTGAATAGTTGGCTGAACAATTTCTTAAATGTACATCTCTGACGTTGCTTTGTTTATCAGTACATTCAGTTATTTGTCTTGTTGTTCCTTATCAAAGCAGCAACCTTCTATTGCTATTTTGTGTCGTGCTCTTCTTAGTTTCTTACGAATGCGAAGACAGCTCGAAAGAATGTTTAGATCTGTGTTGCATGCCACTTTGAACTTCGCGAACTACATTTTTAAATGGTTAGGAGTCGATCCATGTTGTGGTATTGAAATCTATACTGATGTTGCTCTGAGGGAAGATCTCATTATTACCGCTCTGAACTAATCATACTCTCTTGTTGTCTCGAGCTACAGCCTGGGTGTATGTTGCAAGTTTGTTGAGATAGCCACTGCGTGTACTACTGAAGAGAATGTTGGATTCGCTGACATCAATTTATTGTTGACTTAGAAATCTTTCTTTTGAAATTATGATAATTTGTTCTGCTCTTACATTAAGAAAGTGTTAAGAGGAGGTTCTGCCTTTGATGACGCTTAAAAACAAGCTATCACAAAATACTATCAATTTACAGGGGCCTACAGATCTTGCTTCGACCTCATAGAGGGCGCGCCAATGGGCGGAGCAGAGGAGAAGTCCCAGGTGGAGTGCACTACATAATCAGTTTTATCAGTAGTGATAAACAAACACTATCACTGAGAGCATTTTTTCTTGTGCAAGTGCTCATCTCGGCTGGCATGTTTCCTGATACAAACTCATTCAACCACATATAGTCTTCACTGCACATTATGTGGTTGATGTTTAGTTCTTGGGTTTTTGTAAATGCAACTGGAACCCGCGACAACCCTTCTTCCTCGCCCTCAGGAACACCACCGCTGACGCCTCCAGAAGTAGTGGGGCATCAGCGGCAATGCCAGCAAGGCAAGGTGAAGCAACTGGAACCCGCGACCAACCCTTCTTGGGTTACCAGAAAGTTTCTCAATATAGCCCATCTTTTCTAATTGGTATTCATTGCGGTACTCTCGAGTTCAGTCATTACGGTTGCTGACGTCGAGGCGGACGAGGACACTGAGCCAAGGTGAAGCAACTGCTAGCCACCGCCCTTCTCCACTTTACTGAGCTCGCGGCGTTGCTATGACTGCCTCCTTCCTCCTCAGCAACAGATAATAAGATACTGGCAGTGTCTATGAGCGGATGGTCAACAGGATGTCGACAACAGTGATTTCATCGTTTGTGCACCATCCTGAGGTATATTTGGGCTCCCAGCCCCATCCTTGATGTTGCCCCTAAATTTATTATTTTGAATTGCACCAATTTCTTTCCATCGCTTATATGTTATCAAATGCCCCAGATTTAGATATGAAATCTTCCTGCTTTATACAAGCATAACTATTTCCTGTGACGCGGGTGATGCGTATAGCGTTGCTTAGGGAGTTGTGTATTAGTCATTGGGTATGGTCATTGGTATGGTAGAAGCATTACACAATGCATTGGTGATAAATCTATTGTTCTCTCAAACTGGTAATATTGATCTGTTTTCTTGATTGATGTAAACTAACGGATAGCCTGCTAGCATCAGCTTGGTTTATAATAGGTTAATATGCATGTATATATTTATGTATTTCTATTTTAACTTTTTAGTGATGCTTACTGAAGTATTACATAACTGAATGTTAATTTCTATTTTGATTTATTTTTAGTGATGCTTTCTGCAGTTTAACATGATGAATGTTGCTTTCTGATTTGATTTATTCTGGGTGAATGCTTCTTTTGTCATGTTATTGTCATGTGATGCATATGAATAAACAAATATATTATAATTGAATGTTTTTTTGCATTTATGGTAAAAAATGTTTGTCTTCATTCATGATATTACTGATTATGATAATCAGTGGATGTTGTCTAGAGTGCTTCTCCTTCAGATGTGATGTACGATGTCTTCTGGCTCATACTAGATGATACAGTGGTGTGCTCCCTAGCTTCCTTCCGTGGTTCTTGCTAATTAGGGTGATATTTATCTAATAATCTTACTTTGGCATCATCAAATTACTCACCTAGCATTTCTTCTGCTGCAACTCTGCATCTTTTTGTTTATACATCCAGAAAGCATGGCTTGGGTTTTTATGATGGATAGGTTACTGCACTATTTAATTAGTTGTATTTTGACTTCTTTCCATTTGATCTGCTTTAACTGTTCTTATATTTGGTTTTAACGATTCCATTTTTTGGCTGACCACAGCTCATAAACAAGATTATGTGTTTTGCACTTTGATCTCTTTCATTCTAAATGCTTAATACTTTGCCTCTTTGATATAAAACTTATATGTCATGCTAGCATGTATGCGTTGTTTCTTAGGATTCCTGGGAGCATTTAGGTTTAAACTTGATTCTCATAGGAACTAATAAATTGTTTTCATATAGAAGCACTTATCAAAGAGAGTCTACGGCTCCATCAACTCCTGGTTGCACCACCGTGCGATGTACAATCCCTCTCTCTCTCTCTCCAATGAAGTGGTACTTCCATTATGGCAGATCGTACTATATGTAGTGTACATACCAACTTTTGTAACCACTGATGTAACTAAGGTCCTTTTTAAGCATCTGATCAAGTTGAGGGAGATTGTGCTAGCTATACAAATATCTATCCACGCTGCACTAACTAACTTATTTTGCCCCTTACAGGATGCAAGGATGACTTATAGTTCTCTATCCAAGATGCGATGTGCACTCTTTTACCCAATATGCTATGTAAAAATAGCTTACAGTCGGTATTTGGACGAATGAGTTCTATCGGTGATGTAAGCTCGCTTCATGTAGCTAACTAATTTATTTTGCCTGGTACATCATATAAGAATGACTTATGTAGTTCTCTATCCAAGATGCACTGTGTACTCTTTGCCCAATATGCTATATAAAAATAGATTGCATTAGTTAGTATTTAGATGAATGAGTTGTATCGGTGATGTAAACTCGCTTCATGTATAATCTATGTGACTGGGTGTGCACATATAAGCTCTGATGTATTGTTCATACAGTTCTTATTCCTGTGACTCATCATCTGGATAGTAGATGAATGATTAGTTGTGACTTATTTTGGTATGATGAACCTTTATCCTTTTGGTATATCATGTTGCATTTCCTATGAAAACACACTACTGGTATGTAATAGACTTTGGTACTCTTGGACATCTTTGTTTTTGTTAACTCTATGGAGTATAAAACATGCCTTACCGGGCTGGCTATGGCTGGGGCGGGTGGGGTGCGGCAAGCCACACTTCCTATCTAGTGTCTTACATGGCAAGCTTATTTTCAGATTTGGTTAGAGCCCACCCGCCGCAAGTGTCTGATGATTTTCCGCGGATGGCAAGGATCTAGAATGATTTCATGGTTCTTGCTGCATAGTATTTTTGCTGCTCCCATTAATATACATGTATCCGACGAGACAATTTCCTGCGGGTGGCTCAAACGGGGCTATTGGCACCCTATACATGCATACAACAGTCATGCCCTGCCCTTCCAGTTCCATCGTTCGTCTAGGTACATTTTGTTTCATCCGTTGTTTAACTTTTAAAATCAAGCGATTGAATTTACCATTTTTACGGTATAAACATGGATGAGTTGATTGTCTTAGTTCACTTTGTTTCTCCTACGGATAGGAGCATCAGTGGTTTTACACATGCTACCGGTTGCAATTCAGGTTGCTACTCAATTGATTCTTACCAAATGTTCCGCAGCAATGCGCGGGGAATTATCTAGTATATAGGAGTATATGGATGCGAGTTAAAATCAATAACCGGCTCGAGCATTAATAAGGAGAGGGCAAAGAATGGGTCAGCGCATCCGAAATTAATGGAGGAGCCCCAGACGGGGCGGCCTAGCCGTACGGGAGCCACAACCTATTATTTTGTTTTTTTCTAATTTTTTGCTTTATTTTTGTACTAATGTTTATACTTTAAAATATTCTACATATATGGAAAATGTTGAACAAGAATTTTAAAAATGTTGAACAAGTATTTGAAAAATGTCGAGTAGGTATTAAAAAATGTTGAACGAGTATACGGAAAATGTTGAACAAGTATTTGAAAGTGTTGTACAAGAATTTAAAAAATGTTTAACAAGTATGTGAAAAGTGTTGAATAGGTATTAAAAATGTTGAATGAGAATATGAAAAATGTTGAATAAGTATTTGAAAATGTTGAACGAGAATATGAAAAATGTTGAACAAGTACTTAAAAATGTTGAATAGGTAATAAAAAATGTTGAATGAGTATATTAAAAATGTTGAACAAGTATTTTAAAATATTAAATAAGTATTAAAAATATTGAACAAGTATTGTAAAATATTAAATAAGTATTAAAAATGTTGAACAAGTATTAAAAATATATTAAATAACTATTTAAATTTTGAACAAGTATTTGAAAAATGTTGAATAAGTGTTCGGACAGTGTTGAACGTGTTTACAAAAATGTTGATCACTTTTTACAGAAATGTTTTTTATATGAACGAAAATGTAGAGTGAAAACAAAAATGAACATAACGAAACACAAAAGAAAAAAAAAGAAAAAATGAAGGAAAAAGAAAAACAAACAAAAAATGAATAAGAAAAAAGAAAATAATGAAATAAACCGGAGAAGAAAAATAAACGAGACAAAATAAAATGGAAAGAATGAAACAAATCTGAAAAGAAAGAAAAAAGGATGAAAAAATGGAGAAGGAAAAAAATGAAACAAAAGAAACCGAAAAGAGTAAAAGAAAAAAAAATGGAGAATACCGGTTCGGTTGCCTCATCGCGATTCTACTACTAACCAGTAACTTGAAGTGGGCGGAGTGGTTAGCTGCGCTGGTGAGAACCCTGAAGACCTGGGTTCGATCCCTGTGACACTGTTCACGTCATTCAAAGAGATCGTTACAGGCTCGCTTAATGCGATAAATAGCCCCTGCGGGTAGGGCTCCCGTAGTTAGTCACCAACGTGTACGATGTCGAAATCACTAATTAAGGAGTACTCGTTGCAAAAAACATTCCACCTTCCCAGGTCGCGACAAGTGGCGCACATGCAGCGCGCTACTTGTGGCAACCTGTGAGTTTTTCCCTTTTCCGTAGATCCGTTTATTCAAAACGTTTTATCTTTTAAACCGTGCGTCTAAATTTCGAACCGTTTTCACCATTGGATTCCTCGCGTCGAGATTTTCAAAACTAGATCTCATGTTGATAGGTTTTGACAAACTTTTTTTCACGAAAAAAATTGGATGAAAAAACCGAACCGAGAGCACGGTATTTTTCCCTTTTCGAAAGAGGTACGCCCGTGCCTTTCACAAAATCACAACCATGCCTCTCGTGAAAGCAAAACCGCGACTCTCGCGGAAGGAAAAAAAAACAGAAAACACGTTTTTTTCCGTTTCTAAGAGGCACGGTCGTGACTCTCGCGAAAGCACAACCGTGCCTCTCGCGAAAGCAAAACCGTGACTCTCGTGAAAGAAAAAAAAACAGAAAACGCGTATTTTTTCCCTTTTCGAGAGGCACGGCCGTGACTCTCGCAAAAGCACAACCGTGCCTCTCGCGGAAGCAAAACCGTGACTCTCGCGAAAGAAAAAAAACAGAAAACACATTTTGTTTTTCCCTTTATGAGAGGCACGGCCGCGACTCTCGCGAAAGCACAACCGTGCCTTTCGCGAAAGCAAAACCATGACTCTCGCGAAAGAAAAAAACAGAAAATGCGTTTTTTTTCGTTTCCGAAAGGCATGCCCGTGACTCTCGTTAAAGCACACCCGTGCCTCTCGCGAAAGAAAAACCGTGACTTTCGCGAAAGGAAAAAAACAAATATTTTTCGCGCAAACATATTTTTTTTTGATTTTTTATATCGAAAAGCTAAGGAAGACTGGGGGAAAACCAAAACGTCAAAAAAACCCGAGAAAAAACCCGTTTAAAAAGCCGAAAACGTGTGCGAAAAGAAAAACAAAATCCAGAGGGAGCGTCCAAAGCGCGACACGTGGCGAATGACTGAGAGCGCACCAAATGACGCTGATCGTTGCGTTCGGAGCGCTCCTTAACTAGTTGCTCTCGTACGTGTGCGGGAACCAAACAGCAGTGAGTGAGGCGGCCCATTCAGGGCGTCCCGCGTTGGGCTGGCCCATTACCTCACGGCTCGCGCTAAAAGGCGAGACGCTGCCCTATTTCCTCGCCCATCAGCGCCTTCCCCTCCCCCCACCCCCCCGCGCCGCCAAAAGAAGAACAACCTAGGGTTAGGGTTGTGGAGGCGGCGGCTGCTAAATTCCAGATCCGATCGCCATGCCTCGGGCTGGAGGAGGAGATGTTCGTAGCCACCATAGTCGCGCGAGAGTCGAAGGAGGAGACCGCCATGGCCACCGAAGTCGCGCCAGAGCCAGAGGAGAAGACCGTCGTCTTCCCCGATTGGGTGATGCTGGATCGCTCCGGCCGCACCCACAGCCATGCCGACCTAGACGCTGCACGTGAGGCGGCCAATAAGAAGAAGACCGCCGTTGAAGTCGTCACGGCCACCGGCCACCGCTGCTTCTTGTCCTTCGCCCTCTCGGATCCTCCAGAGGTCTCTTACCTCGATCTCGAGTGGCCGCGGGAAGGCTCAGTCGAACCCGTGGTCCCCTCCCGCCTGCCCGCGTATCCCTACGTCCGGGCAACTGACGAGGACCTCGTCCTCTTCGAAATCAACATCCCAAGCCAGCCCCACGACTTGCCGTCAGATCTGTTCGTCTACACAGCTGGTCGTACCCCCTCGGTGGATCAGCTCCCTCTGTACACTGAGCCCATGGTAAGCCCGTTTCTGATGTCAAAATTCACCACAGGCATCCTGCGCCTCCCGGACAACAGCTACATCGTTTCCGACCTCAAGGTCTACCAGAAAAAGAATGGCCCTGACAATTATTCCATGTTTGTCGAGCTCTACGTCTTCAACTCCAAGACCAAAGAGTGGAAACGCTTCCCCGAGATGCCTGCCCCCCAGCCGCAAGACGAGAGCAATACCCAGTTCCCCATCCTCTGGTCAACTAAGGAGGTGCTTGCTTTCGGCCACAGGTTCCTCTGCTGTGTCGACTACTTGAGCGGTGTCCTGCTATGCGACTTCTCCAATTTAGAGTCCCCGGTGCTCCACTTCGTGCCTTTCCCTGGAGGAGATGGGTACTCTGAGAAGCTACAGGTCATGCCTTTCCTTGGAGGAAAAGAGAACTCTAAGAAGGCACAGATGGCAAAGTGCTTAGCGGTGAGATTCCGACGTGTGTCCGTCAGCCAAGGCATGATGCACTTTGTCCGCATTGATGGCTGGCGTCCGCCTCTTGAGAGAATCCAAGGGCAGCAGCAGCCTCTCCAAAAGATCACAGTATGGACTTTGGATATCGGGGATGGTAGCAAGTTCAAGTGGAAGATTCATTGGGGGATCAACCTGGATCTTCTCTGGGCGCAAGATGGTTTCCATGCTCTGGACATACCTCGCTGTCTTCCCCAGTTCCCAGTCGTCTGTGCGAACAATCCGGACGCCCTATGCTGCCTGTTGAGGAAAGATGAACTTTCTCGACAGCCGTGGATGATCATGGTTGACATGAACCAGGAAGATCTGCAGCCATCTACTAAATATATCAATCAGCAGCCCTACAATGTTGCGTGCGTGAATGAGAAAAAACCCATGGAAGCTCACCAAATCTTCTTTTCTAATGTGCCCCTACTTCCAACTGTCTTCTCCAAATACCTTGTAAGGCCAACAGGTAAGCTCTCTTAATATTCAAATGTTGTCCCTTGTAATTACGTATCGATACAACATGGTTGTGTTTGCTTAGCTTTCTGTTGGATATGGTAGTGTAACACTGGTGTCTTTGCCTATTTATCTTAAATATGATGCAATACATATCCTGCCTGGTTGTGAGGCTAATTGAACTGTGAGACTTCTGCATGCTTAATATCTATTACCTCCGTCCCGAAAAGCTTTTCTTCGATTTGTCGAGATACAGATGTATCTAACACTAAAACGTGCCTAGATACATCCGTATCTAGACAAATGTAAGACATGCTTTTTGGGACGGAGGGAGTAGTTTGCGCTGTCTGCTCTCTCTGTGGGTCTCTTTGGAGTGTTCCCCCCTTCATTAGGCATTAGCAATTCTCAGCACAAGGACTTCTGGACACATACCGCTCTATTTATCAGGGCTGTTTGCCCTGTGTTATTTTCTATCTATTGCTTTTCTCTTGTCCCAAAATTTCTATTTTTGCTGCCTTTTGAGGTTGCGTTGTGCTGCTTTGGTATAGCAATATTAATTAATTGAGGCCTTTAATATATTTGCTGTCATCAATCTTCTCTTAGGCTGTTCAAGTGTTTTGAGTTTTAGCTGCTCCAGTTGTGTAGGTGCACTAAACTTTATACTCCCTCCGTTCCTAAATATAAGTCTTTGTAGAGATTCCACCATGGACTACATACGGATGTATATAGATGCATTTTAAGTGTAGATTCACTCATTTTGTTCCGTAGGTGGTCCATAGTGGAATCTCTTCAAAGACTTATATTTAGGAACGGAGGGAGTACTATATTATAAATAATAATACCTTGCTCCTTCTGCCGTCAAGTTGTCCTCCAGAGTCTACCATTTTTTCCTTGTTGGATCTTTTGCTTTTCACGAGACTGTTCACTATCTATACACGTGGTAGTTCTTGATTCAGCACGCAGCCTTCTTTTGCTACTACTTTGGTGTGCTATTCTGAAGCAAAACTCTAGAAACCACACTATTGTGATTGCTCTTCTAAAGCATAAAACTTGGTCCTCTAATTTTATATCAGTGCAAATGTCTTGTACCTTTTAGATTATATGTACAGACCTTTAACACATACTTTTCTGTTGGTAAAAGATTTAGAATGTGTTTCATTGGGTTAGTTTGGGTCAATCAGGTCACATCTTTGCCTTTTTCTGTTAGAATACTTTTGTTCTAGATAGTGCTTGTATTTCGTGTAACTCGGTATTGGGCCAGTGAAAAGCCATTCTCCCTGCACGTGAATTTTCATTAGGTAAAATTCCTGTAGTATTAGCCCCGTTGGCGCCCTCATGTGTCTGTCTTCCTCTTGATTCTGGTGACAACCCCTCCAACTGTTTTCTTAATCCTCACATGCCTCATCCGACATCATTTCACCTGGACTGTTGTCAGGACTCCCATGTTTCTTCAGTCGGCCGCCCTCTCGCTGCCTCTAGTCCTGTGCCACCTGAGCACACAGCCCCATGCCGCTGGTCTGCAGCAGATTACGGCCAGCCCCCTATGTTTACATTGATATTTAGGGTGAAAGAATTCTCTTGATCAGGGTACCCCAATCCAATGCTGTTTGTACCTCTTGTTTGTCTTCTTTTTTTGCACAGCAAAACCATTGCATGTGGTTTTGCTGTTCATCTTATGTGTCAATACTTGTCGCAAACAACATAGTGAGATGTTCAGATGGTGTACATATCTAAGTTGTTTTTGTTTTATTTTATTGGTTGCAGTGATACCCCGGGACAACAAGCTCAAGCTCGCAGCTAGCTCTTCAGAGGAGATTATGCCCATAACTGGAGAAAGCTTAAGTTTGCAATGTGAATTCCAAGACCTGAAAACTGATGACCCGGCTTGGAACCTTCTTCTGGTTGGTCACACAAAAGATGGTATTTGTCCTGAATGTCATGGGAATGTCATGGGATGAGGATGATGGGATGAGGATGTGTACTACCTCTATCCCAAAATAAGTGTCTCAAGTTTAGTACTCCCTCCGTCCCATAATATAGGAACGTTATTGACAATCTCAACTTTAGTATAAAGTTGTACTCAGTGTCAATAACGTTCCTATATTATGGGACGGAGGGAGTACAAACTAAAGTTGAGATACTTATTTTGGGACGGAGGGAGTATCAAGTACCTACTGTCAGTAAGAGTAAACGATACATGTTCTGGATCCTGTAATCATATGTTTAAGACCCTGAATCTCAAAAGTTTGAGATTGAAAGCCATCTCTTTTTATTCTTTCTCGCATAATAAATCAAGCGGGTTTTGCAGGCAACAGCCTCAGTGTTTGTCTCCCCAGACCCAGGACAATACTTTGATCTTTCTCTTTAGACGCACAAGCCCAAAAGGATGTCTTTTTTGTTTGGATTTTGTCCGTTTACGGATGGCACCAAAAGGATGTCTGTTTTGTTTGGATTTTGTCCGTTTAGGGATGGGGATGTCTGTTTTGTTTGGATTTTGTCCGTTTAGGAATGGCAATGACGGTGTCTGCCCGGATTTCTGAATGTGGCCGGTCACATCTTGTTCGGCTGCATGCAATATTTTTAAAGCAACAAAGATGTAGATAATGCTAGCCGCCATAGTCACGCCAGCGGCTGTGGTTCATGCTGGTCGGCAATAATGCCAGCGGCCTATAAAATGGCCATTCCCTAGTTTAACGCTGCCAACAAAGCTAGTGACTGATACACTAGCCAAACTTCAAAATGAACAAGTTTTTTACGCCGGCAACAAAGCCAGCGGCCGTCACACTAGATTGCCTTCACAATGAACAAGTTTTTAGCGACGACAACAAAGCCAGCTGCCGGCACACTAGCCAGCCTTCAAAATGAACGACCATAGTCCACGACCGAGGTCTCACCTAGTTCAGGCCGTCTTGTGCGAACATCTCTTTCTGCCCGTTCACGAACCAAGCCTTCCTCTCTGGTTCATATCAAGTCACCAACGTCTAGGCCACTCACGGGACGGGTTTGGACGCTCTCAAGCGCGGGACAATACGTGTTGCGCTTTTGTTGAATGAACCCCCATCTCTTTTGGATTGAGTTGATGCCGCGGGTGCTCACAAATTGGTATGGGGCAAACTTCCTTAGCTCATGAAAAGTTTTGTGAACTTTCGTCCAAAAGACATCCTTTTTGCTGGGCACCTTTTGTGGGATCTTGGCCTATCTTCATCCAACTCCCGCAAATCAAAGTGTCCTCCTCTTGGGTGTATAATCCCGTGCGAATGCTTTGCCTCCTTTTTGCCTTGACCCTTTGGGTGAGCTCATCGATAAACACCAATGGCTCCTCCGCAATGTCGATCTCTTCTTCCTCATCTTCACAATACATGTCATCATCTTCATGCCATGAGTTGCCATGGTCGTCGATCTCATCTTCATCATGGCCACTGAATAGGTCATCACCATACTGGCCGCGACCGTCCTGGCTTTGGGTCGCGTTGGGATCGAAAGCATGGTCTTGACCGTCGAAGTTGAAGGCCTCACCACGGCCCCCAAAGATGACGCTCTCCATGAAAGCGGCGTAGTCAGGGTCGTCGACCGTCAGCATCGGCAGTGGCATTTCATGGAACAACTTGCACGCGCCGGCAAGGTTGGCCGTAGGAATCGACCCGGGATACGCCTCCACGAATATATTCCGAATATAAATGAAACAATTTCACAAATATATTCTCATCACTCCCATCCTATCTAACACTCAACATATCGTGATTTCCTTAAGCTTGTGAGCCTGTAGGTTCGGTAATCCATAGACATGAATGAAACCGTTCGTTCAATGACCGACATCGGGATCATGGACGTCCATATCGATCCCTATGATCACACAAATGATATTCGAGTGAACCTATGGTTATCATGTGATGTTCCCTTTGCTTCACGATACTTCACAAAACCCGGGATGCATCGATATCCTCTTGAGTCATCACAATGCTCACTATACTGAAATCCTCATTACCGGTTTTGTTCTTCTTTCTCGTTATTGTGTTTCGGCATCCCGTGACGAAGTCACCTATGTTTGGCTAGACGACGATCGATGCCATCACACCAAGGGGGCCCTAAGAATGTCTCTCCATCGTTGGAGGAGCAAATCCCATTCTCGAGCTATCCAAGCACCTGTCAAACTTTCCGATTAACCTGTAAGTTGTCCTTATGATTACCGTGTTATAGCTGACGTTTGAGCAACCCCAAAACCCACCATACGGTAAGAAGCGACCACGATACTCTCATGGTCTAAGGAGCAAAATCACACGTTAACACTCCATATTATTACAATTGATTATAGACGATATTATCTCAATTCATAACAAACAAGTTTAGGTCGATTCAATATGATCGTTCTTCCAACGTCATAATCTCAATGTTGTTTTAGGAATATCGTTACACTTAACGATATCCAAAGATCCGGAAAACGTGATCACTAAGAACACTTGAGCTACTCCCTCCTTCCACTTATATAGGGCCTAATACATTTTTCAAGGTTATCTTTGACCACGGGTTAGCACAATGATATATGACATGCATGTAACACAAAGCATACCATCGAAATCATATGTGAAAGAGGTTTCTAACGATATAATTTTTATATCATACATCTCATATACTAATAATTTTATCATGGGCCATTTGCATTTGTGCCCCTAACTCGAACCCACTACTCAGATTTGCCCCTAATTTGGAAACATGCTCAAATTTGCCCCTTTGCCATTAGTTCCCCTTATAAAAATGCCCTTCTATGCCGTTACCGTCCGGTCAAAGGGCTTTGACCGTCTACTGGTCGTTTATTGGACATATTTGCCCTTCCATGCACATGTCACTTACACGTGGGACCCAACCAGAGTAAAAAAAGCAATATCTCTCTCACTTACACATGGGACCTACCCCAAAGTTGAAAAAATGTCTCTCTCACCCTTTCTCTCACTTACCGGTGGACCCACCGAAATAAAAACAAAATATTTTTTTCACACACAAGCCCTGTCCCTTCCCTGACATGTGGGCCACGGGACCCACCGTCAAGGTCAAAATTGGTCCACGACGAGACATGCCTGGCCGTGAGCGGCTCACTTGCCGGCAGCTCACCGTTGGTAGCCGGACGACTGCGAGAGGAGGGCCCGAGGGGCTCAGTGTATCTGCGGGACGCACACCAAGCGAGTTGGGCGCCGCAGAGATAGGTGGTAACACGCGCATGCGACCACCCGAGGTCGGTCATGGCGGGCGGCTTCATGCTAGGAGCTACGGGTGCAGAATCAAGAGGGGGAAGAGGGCGTTAGGGGCGCGACCTTACAGCAATGGCGGAACGGATGTCAGGGAGGTCTACGGTGGCTTGGGGCGGTCGAATCCTGGAGGTCAACGACGACGACCGTGGCAGAGGACGGGGTCCGGGGCGTCGTCTACGGGTGTCCCCTGCCCGATTCATTGCGTGGGCTAGAAGAGAGCTGGCCTGCAGTGCTCATGGACATGCTCCTTTATCCCGAGCTAGCCTTTGGCGGAAGGAATCGTTCGACGTGCTTCAACGACATCGAATCAAAATCGGCGGTCCGAGGTCGAAGGCGGGGAAGATGTGCTGTGGCACTCGACACTAGTCATCTCTCATCAAATTAGTTGGCTTTTAGGATGAGGGCATCTTGTAAGAGCTTCCTAGCAAGGTGGAGGCGCTTGGGGTTGCCGTTGGCCGCGCGGAGACGAAGGCAACGGCGACGGTGGCGCTCTTTAGAGGTGAGAGAGGGAGAGGTCGTGGGGGAGGGAGGAAGAGGGATGGATGGATGGAGGGAGGGCTACAGTGCTCGGGGAGCTGGCAGCTGCAGCGCACGGTATCTGAGTAGCTTGCGGTCGCCGGAGTTGAGAGAGAGAGAGAGGCTGTGAGGTAGAGGGAGAGAGGTGGGAGGTGAGAGAGAGGCCATGAGGGGCCCACATGTAAGTGAAAGGGACAGAGGGGGTGAGAGAAACATTTTTTCCTTTTTATTTTTTTTCTGAGTGGGTCCCACATGTAAGTGACACATGGAGGCAGGGGCAAAATGTCTAATAAACGCCCCTTAGATGGTCAAAGCCCTTTGACCGGATGATAACGGCATAGAAGGGCATTTTTACACAGTGAACTAACAGTGGAGGGGCAAATTTGAGCATGCTTCGAAATTAGGGACAAATCTGAGTAGTGGGTTCGAGTTAGGGGCACAAATGTAAATGGCCCTTACTTAAATACCTCCATAAATTCTACAATCGATGGGACCTGCCTTGGGTTGAGCTAATATGGAACACATACTACAGTAACAAGATCCCTCACGCATCTGACTCTTGCGGCTCCTTCTGGTGGCGAGATGTAACAAAACTCATGCCGATCTATCGAGGGATTACTAAAGCTCAAGTGCACACGGGCAAGGATATTCTTTTCTGGAAAGATTTATGGCTTGATGATATTCTATCAGAAACACACTCGCGGGCCTTCTTGTTCGCTATTCAGGAGGATCTCTCGGTCAAAGATTTCTTGGGGACCACGAGACTAGGAGAAACCTTTCACCTTCCGCTCTCGGTGCAGGCGCATGCAGAGACAAGAGATCTTCAACGGCTGGTCCTAGACATTCAACTGCAGGACAGCCAATATGCTGCTGTCAAGTGGATCCTCACATGGGGGACTGAGATGTACTCGGCAAACAAGTATTACAAGTTTTACTTCAAGGATGTTCGGGCCCATCAGGCTTATAACTGGCTATGGAAATCTAAAGCAACCATGAAAATCAAGGTGTTCGGCTGGCTCTTACTGTCTGTCAGGCTTAATTCCAGAAACATGTTGAAGCAAAGGCACTACAACATTGGTAACGATTATACCTGCCTCCTTTGCGAGTCCAATTTGGAAGAAACTGTGGAGCACCTCTTCTTTGAATGCTCCTTTAGCAAAAACTATTGGTCAGACCTTGGCATTTGCTGGAATACACAAGGCACAAGATTAGATTGGATCAACCTAGCAAAAATGTCCTGGAACAAGCCACTGTTCATGGCAATCTTCTTACAAGCATCTTGGAGCATCTGGAAAGAAAGAAACAATAAGCTCTTGAGAGGAATAACACCTACTAAAGCATCCTGGATCTCAAGATTAAAAGTAGACCTCTCCCTTTTAACTCATAGAGTTGGGGAAAAGCAAATTTCCTTTCTAAACTCTTTTGTAGCCTCTTTATAGACTCCTGCTCCCCTAGCCCTCCCCAAAGGGGATGGCCTGTAAAAACCATATGTAAATACACCCATTTATTTATTTAATTACACAGCAGGAGGCTCTCCTACTGTTTCATGTGTCAAAAAAAGTTGCAAATTATGAAACTAGGTGAAATTCTAAGCATTTTACATGTTTAAAGCATTTCAATCCGATGCACAGTTGTGGAGTTATTAAATGCACGAACCATAGGGATCAATCTGTAAATATGCAGTTTTCTAAACAAATAGGAAAATCGCAGCGCACATAAAAAACACATGCGGGCTGAAACTGCTGGGTGCCGGGCTTTCTCTGTTGGGGAACGTAGTAATAATTCAATATTTTCCTACGTGTCACCAAGATCAATCTAGGAGATGCTAGCAACGAGAGAGAGGGAGTGCATCTTCATACCCTTGAAGATCGCTAAGCAGAAGTGTTACAAGAACGCGGTTGATGGAGTCGTACTCGTGGCGATTCAAATCGCGGAAGATCCGATCCAAGCGCCGAACGGACGGTGCCTCCGTGTTCAACACACGTACAGCCCGGGGACGTCTCCTCCTTCTTGATCCAGCAAGGGGAGAGGAGAAGTTGAGGGAGAACTCCGGCAGCACGACGGC